>NC_047656.1:15991679-16344825 GCF_902201215.1 Prunus dulcis | reverse complement strand
GGGTCGATGGTTTGGTAATAGGGTGGCCATGTCCTTAAATCTCGATTTCCCTTCAGTCATGATGGTGAGAATGGGAAGATTATGGTATGGGAAATTAGGTGTTGACAGTAAAAAGTGCATCGAAGTCTCTCGGTTGGGTGGTGAACACTCGTTTTATGAAGATGTTATTTTTTATCAAGGAAAGTTCTATGCTGTCTGCCGGAATGGAACAGCCGTAGTGGTTGATTCTTCTCTTGATGTGACGGTGATCGCGTCTCGAATAGAAGGTGTTTTTGGCCTTAATCCCAAGAAGTATTTGGTGGAGTCATCCGGGGAGTTGCTTTTGGTTCATAGATATTGGGACCCAGAAGAATCCCCTTCTTCTGGGTCATCATCAGAAGATTCTGATTCGTCATCAGATGATTCTGATTCTTCATCAGAAGATTATGATTCTTCATCAGAAGATTCTGATTTTTCGTCAGATTCAGAAGATTTTGATTCTTTTGATGAAGATTCTTCTAAGAAGCAGTCGTGGGCGAAAGTAGATCCAAGTACTCTTGTGGCCAGAGAAATACTTCGTCAAAGGGCGGCAGCACGGAACCCCGTTCATGGTGTAGATTGTTCTGATTCTGACTATGCAGACAAGCCTCCCATGACTACTGACCTTATTAAATTCAAGGTTTTCAAGTTGGATGCAGAAGAGAAACAATGGGTTGAGGCTGAGGCGGAAGCTTTGCGTGATCGAATATTGGTGGCGGGGCGCAACCGCTGCTTGTCTGTTTCTACTGGAGATTTCCCAGGGTGCAGGGGGAGCTGCATTTATTTCTATGATCATTATAATCGCACAAACGCGTTAGGAAGAGGAAGCATGTTGAGCCAAATTGGAGTGTTCTGCTTAGATTCTGGCACTTGCTTACCGCTAACAGATTGTCCAAATTTTCACAACATCTTTTGCCCACCCCCAACTTGGACTTGGTTGCCAGGCCAACAACAAAGGAAAAGGAAACAAGAAGACTTGGATTTGGAGATGAATTTGGAAGAAGGGAAAAGAAAGAAACAAAAGAAAAGGACTTGAACTTGTGCATGAGTTGGGCTGTTGATCCATGTCAAGTTTAAAATTTCATATTTTTTGTTATAAGTACTTCATTCTTTTTCCTCCAACTTTCCTGCAATTGACAATTGTATCACTTTATATCAAATAAGAATCATTGTGTTTGAAATGTGCAGCTTAAAATTATTTATTTTCTATCCCTCAAATTATATGCCAGGTTTGCAGCAGATCATAAGAAACCCAACAGATCTTCAACCAATTACAATATGAGATTTTTACAAAAACAAGGTTTATGTATGTATTATGTAGACAATACATAACTCAATAGTCATTAATTCTACAGCCAAACTTTCCAATTTTCAGCTGGTTCCCCCGCGGTCAATGTCCTGGTCATTGGCCATCGAAGATTGCACTATGGAAGATTAGGTGTTGACAATAAAAAGTGCATCAAAGTTTCTCCATTGGATCCCGACCGCAATGATTATGAAGATGTTCTTTTCCACAAAGGAAACTTCTATGTTGTCTGCCAGGACGGAAAAGCTTTCGCAGTTTATTCTTGTCTGAATGTGACAGCAATTGCGTCTGCGGTAGCTTGTTCTGCCGGCTATCGTAAGAAGAATTTGGTGGAGTCATCCGGGGAGCTGCTGTCAGTTGATAGATGTCCGCCTTTCAAAGTCTTGCAGCACAAGTAAGCTCGAATTCAAGGTTTTCAAGTTGAATGCCGTTGAGAAGTGTTTCTGCTAGAGATTTTCCAAGGTTCTTGGGGAACAGCATTATAGGTATAATGCGTTAGGAAGACCCTTTAACCAGATTGGAGAGTTCAACTTCGATTTTGATGATCCAAGTTCTCCTAAAATCTTTTACCCTCTCCCAACTTGGACTTGGCCTTGCTATGGGGGTTATGAGCTGGACGGCCAGTATGAGTTGGACGGCCAGGATGAGTCAGATGGCGACTATGATTCGGATGGAGATTATGGAAACATGGTAGTTGAGGAATTGTGTGGTAAAAATGCATTTACCAATTGCTTAAAGTAACATACAAATCCTCAACAATATTTGTTACCAAAATCATAACCAATTAAAATATTGTTTAGACTAACCATAATGCCACCAAAACAACTATTTATTGTACGCATTAATTCTGGTTTTTTTATTTTTTTATTTATTTATTATTTATCCTTCCCATAACTATAATACCAAAACAAGTAGGACTCTATCTATCAACCCCTATAATCCGGGACCAAACTTTCCAATTCTCTTGATATTCTTATTCAAATATGAAAGCTGATGTTCTGCTCAAGACCTTCCTTCCCTGTGTATTTAGTTTTGACTTTAGTCTCAAATGAGCTTCAATCGCCAAGAAAATCATCCTGGATGGCGAGTAGAATCCCAGGTGAACTGTTAGAGAGCATAGGAAAGTGCCTGAACACTAGAACAGATGTTTCTCGATTTCGCGCGGTGTGCAAGTCATTGCGGTCCTCCATCCCTCGCTTCGAAAAGCAGCTTCAATTTCCCATCAAAGTTCTCATTCGAAACACCAATGGCAGCAACACCACCTTTACCCTAACCGAGAGCATTGTCTTTCATCTTGCGCCTCCTAGAGATGATCCTCATAAAAGAGGTTGGTTGGTTAAGGTTGAAGAAGGAAAATATGGTGAAACTCGTATGTTGCATCCACTCTCCCAGTTTGTTGTAGGGAGACTGCCCCACTCATTCCCAAAGGTATTTAACCTATTGGAATTTAGGGTTTTTGAATATGCAAGAGTTTACAGCATACATGATGATGGTTGGTGGGACCGTAATAATAAGGTGGCCTTGTCCATGAATCTCGGTTTCCCTGTGGTCATGATAATTGCCGATGGAGTATTATACCGAGGCGAATTAGATGTCAGCGTTAACAACTGCATTGAGGTCTCTCAGTTGGATCATGATCAACATTATGATTACGAAGATGTTATTTTTCACGAAGGGAAGTTCTACGCTGTCTGCCAGGACGGACAAGCTGTAGTAGTTGATTCTTGTCTGAATGTGAAAGTAGTTGCGCCGCCAATATTAGCTTGTTCGGGTGGTGATCACAAGAAGAGTTTGGTGGAGTCTTCGGGGGAGTTGCTCATGGTCGATAGGTATCCGAGTACAATGGGAGAAGATAGTTATTTAGACAAGTGGCTCGACATTGAGCTTAAATTCAAGGTTTTTAAGTTGAACACAGCTGAAAATCAATGGATTGAAGTTTATGAGAGGGATGCTTTGAGCGATCGAATATTGCTCGTGGGGGATGACAGCTGCTTCTCTGTTTCTGCTAGAGATTTTCCAGGATGTAAAGGGAATAGCATTTATTTCTCTAATTTCTTTTATATGAAGAATAATATGGAGGGTGAGTTTGGAGGAATGTTTAGTGAGATGGGAGTTTTCCGATTAGATTTTGGCAGTCACTTGCCCCTAACATATTATCCAAGCTGTGATAATATCTTCTGCCCACCCCCAACTTGGACTTGGTTGTCAAGCAAGGAAAAGAAAAGGAAGAAGAAGATTTGGCGTCGTGTTTGGATTTGGACTTGGCTTTCAAGAAAGTTAAAGAAAAAGAAAATTAGACATAGATCTTGGCGGCTAGATCGATGCTAAGTTGGATGGTCATTTGAGTTTGGCCACACTACTGCAATTTCATTTTTTTTTTTTTTGGTTGAAAATTTATTGTTTCATGTAATGTGGTTTAGTATAGGTGGTTTTTTGGATCTTTCAGTGCTTGACTGTGAAGCATCACAATCTTCTACTTCCCCAAGCTTGATCGATGAAAAGCTGGACGCCGATTATGAGCTTTAAGGAGAAAGAAATTTAGTTGTCAACCTTGCAGTGCCTCCTCCTCCCTATTTTCATGTAATAGGAAACATGTAAAGGTAGATAAAGCAACTTCGATGGTCGCTGCGTCGTCCCACTAACATATCCAGCCTCTGCTAGTATCTTTTGCCCATTCCCAACATGGCCAAAGGCCTGATCTATATGCGGAGCTGGATGGAGATTGTGAGTTTAGGCATAACCTACTGCAGAGTTTGATATTTTATTTTAACATGTACTCTCATTTTAATGTGGTTGCTTCAAACAAATATTATAGCATAGTTTTTTGCTGCCAGTTATGACTTTTTCAGAACAGTTAAACTTATAACGAAGATAAGAAAGGGCAATGAAGCTTTCATATAAGCAGAATTCCACTAGCATATATACATGCACTAGGATTTCAAAGCATTCAAATGTTTCATAATTGCATTAGAAGATTGATGAGCAAAGTACTTTTGCCTAAGCATTACATATGGGTATCCAATAAATGACAAAGGGTGAGCTGGTTTTGAGAAGGAAAGTATTTCGTACCACACTTGGTTGTTCTCATCCAGTTCGATTGAGAATCGTTCTTCCCCAGCCTGTTTTGCACAAAATTTGCAGACCACAAACCAGAGGATTCATATATTTCATTTGAAACCAAAAACACACAAATATAATTAAACTAAGTGAAGAAAAACTAACCAGCAAGTGGCCTTGAAGGGTACCACCTCCGAAACGAAAAGAGGCCATGGACTGTTTACTAGGTCTATTTTCATTTACATATACAACCTGAAGAGGCATCATGACCCATGGCAGAAACTCCTTGACGCAAACACAGAACTTAACTCCATTTTGAACCGGCGTCTTTGGATCAACAAATGCCCAATTCAGTCCAAAATGCCTGCCAAACCACATACAACCAGTCATAAGATTAAGTTGTCCTTCTCAACTGAGATTTCTTTACATGTAGAGAATTAAACATGGGCTGACCTCCAGTCCTGAAGAGCTCTCTTGCCCTTTTCATAAGTGTCAACACCAGAACCAACCAAAACGCGCGCATGGTTGAACAAGAAACCATTGTTTGAGAGCCCCTTGTCTTCTTGGAGGGAAGACAGGGACTTAGCAGTAGCTCCCCTGAATTTAGCCCCATAGTTAAAGCTACCTGACCTGGTTATAAGCAGCAGGCATGATGAGTTCACACAATGTTTCAAATTCCTTGATAACAGAAATGAAACCATATCAAATTCAGAGTAATCTTCTTTACCTGTCAATGCAAGCCTTTTGTTCTTCAGGACTTGGCCTAATCCAGCTCAAGAAAACCATGCCTGCCATAAACATCAATAACCTCAACAACAAAAATGGCATATAAAAAAAATTAGTTTTATTGTGCTGGTGCAGTTTGAGCAAACCTCTCAGACTTAAGAAAATGCAAACTAATTATCAATATAATTTATATACAAACAAGGCACGCGATTTCTCCAAAATAAATAGATAAACCCATCATTCAAAAAGAGCCAAAATTCTCTAAAAGAACAACTACAAGGTAAGCTCAAGTCCTATGCAAACGGTTGCTAGTTAAAGCTAGAATTAGATGAAACCCATCATTCAAATGCAAGTTTTGAAACATTTATTCACCCAAAAAGCATCAATGAAAACTGAAACCGGGGAGCGCTGAAACGACATCAAACTTCATGAAAAGGAAAATAAATAAAAAATTGAAACTTTAGAACCGTATATACAACACGCTGTGCCCAAAAATTTGAAAACTTGTTCTACCTTTCAGTCTGAAGATGTTGCGCTGGGTTCGGATTTGCAGAGATGAAACCGTGAGTGAGAGAGTGGGGTGAGCTGATAGACCCTCTTCTTTTTTCTTTTTTATGAACTCGGGGAAGTGAGTGATGGACCATTTTTGTTTTAAACAAAAGGGCCCGTCAGAGCCCAAAATACAACTAAACGGCCCAAACTGTTTTTTTTTTTTTTTTTTAAAAAAGTTTTTCGAGCCAACCCAAAAAGAGCATAACATGCATTAGAACCCCTATGACATCAGAGTGTGGCTCATCTACATTAAACAAGGATTATTTGCTATCATTATTCTGCTTAAGTGTTTGTTTGGCATTGCTTATTTGGGGTAATAAGTGATTTTTTAAAAATTTTGAGATGCCCAACCTGTTTGGTAAACTATGAGAAAATCACTTATTATTAAAAATTGCTATGAAAGAAAGCTATAAGGGAAAGCAGCTAATGATGTGCTTTCATTTTCTGATTATGCTGGAATCAGTTTCAAAGAGACGCTGGGTTTAATGATTATGTGGCAATCATTTTTTGATTATGCGTAAAATCAATACCTACAACACTTTTAACAAAAATTTTATCAAACGCCAAACTGCTTTGTCTCACAGCTGATTTATCTCACAGCAAATCTGATAGCGATTATTTTCACAGCACAGCAATACCAAACTGACCGTGCCGGTTTGGCATTGCTTATTTGGGGTGGTAAGTAACTTTTTAAAAATTTTGGGAAGTCCAACCCGTTTGATAAACTGTGAGAAAATCACTTATTGTTAAACCGTGAGAAAATCACTTATTGACAGCCATTATTTTCACAGCACAACAATGCCAAACTGGCTCTAATTTAGTAATACCGTATTAACTTACTAATTAATCTTGAGCAGAAACTGAGGAGCAACAACTATCTCCAAGAAACAATATCTGACCATCCAAACCTCCCATCTTAACCCGTTGCTCCTCATCAACTGCTTTCAGCTTGTAAACCTTGAACCCGAAAGGAATACAACGGCCTTGTTTCATTGTACTCGGATATCTATCAATTAAAAGTACCTCCCCCAATGATTCCACCAAGTTCTTGGGGCGACCAACCTCACTGCCACCACCAGGAGGACTTATCGGAGGTGCAATCGTTGTCATCACCAAAGACGAATCAACCACAACAATTGTACCCTCCTCAGCAACAGCTAGCATATCATTTCCCCTCATAAAAATAACATCTCTATAATATAACTGAGAGGTTCTTATATCCTCTAGTAAGGTGCATGTTTCAATGTCAACCCCGAATGATTTGAAATGGTATAATTTTCCAGCAGCAACTACCATGAGGGCAGGACAAAAAGGGTTCAAAGATGTGGCCACTCTAAAGCCACTAACCCTAGCGTTGACGTGATATAGACTAAACCGAAAGTCCATGTAAACTTTGATAGGAAAATGGGGCTGTTTCTGATGAACAAAGGGAGGAATAGATGACAGCCATGACTGACAGATTGCAAGAGAAACGTCGATTATGGTATCGAGGCGATTTCCCAATGGCCTCTAATAATTCACTCGGAAGATTGTTCCATTGGACTACTCTTTCACTGGCCATTTCTTGTGGAGAGGGAGAAAATTAAAACAGAGTAATATGTATAAAGTTTGGAGATGAGCTAGTAGGACAGTGTTTTTTTAGAATCTTCAAGAGAAGCTTGTTTAATCAATATCTTTTGTCAACCTCGACCTGGCTTAGGTCCTTTGAAAAAAAAAAAAAGCAGTCTCTGATTATATGTTGGGTCAATATTTTATAAAAGCTAGTCCTCTTGAATACTTTATAAATACAAGAAGAAACCAATGTTTCCTTCTTGTGTACATCAGATTAGGCCGGCCACACATTGCTTTCTAAGGCGAGGATCGACACAACCCAAGTGCTCTGAAACACATCTTAATACCTTGGTTTGTTCTGATTATAGAGCAACAACTTCTCAAAGTCGTGTAAATGGCTGATAGAGTCGTCCCATGGAACAATCTTCCAACCGACTTATTAGAGGCCGTAGGAAAGCGCCTCAAAACTAAAACCGATGTCTCACGATTTCGTGCCATCTGTAGGTCATGGCGATCATCTGTTCCTCCCTTTGATCAGAAACAACCCCGTTTTCCCATCAGAATTATGATGAAGTTTCCTTTTCCTGTTAACTGCTTTTTCTTGACAATCACCGAGGATACAGTCTACCATCTAGTACCTCCTCCCAACATAAACTCAGATGATTCTGCTTCGACTTCGAGTACAAGGGGTTGGGTGGTTAGGCTCAGGGAAGGAGAATCAGGTGAACCTAGCATGTTACATCCACTCTCCTCCTCTTTCCACATAAAGCGTTTGCCCAAGTCGGTGTTTCCAAAGCTACTAAACTTGTTGGAATTTCGAGTATTTGAATTGGCAAAAACTTACACCATGTACCACTCTGACCATAGTGTTAGTAGTTACAGAGTGGCCATATCACTGAGCCCTGATTGGCCTGCAATTATGGTTGTTGCGGCTGGAAAATTATACCACTGCAAATTAGGCCCTGACATTGAAATGTGCACCATGGTCGATATAACCTCTGAGGTTTTTGAAGATGTTATTTGTTTTGAGGGAAAGTTCTATGCTGTTTGCCACAATGGCACAGCTGTGGTGGTTGATCCTTCCTTGGAGATGACACTGATTGCATCTCCGATAAGTCCTGATCATGGCAGCAGCGTCCATTGCATCAAGAATTTAGTGCAGTCACTGGGGGAGATAATTCTAGTCGAAAGATACCCGAGCAGAATGAATCAACGTCGTCTATTTCCGGTTAAATTCAGGGTTTACAAGTTGAATGCAGTTGAGAGGAAATGGGTTGAGATGGAAGGATATATTATTGCTTCTGTTAGTTAGTACTTTAATGAGCTAGTTGGTAGGATATATTATTGTAAGTGGTTCAATGTTAATATGTAAAACTGAAACCAGAAAATCTCTACACCTTCTCTGTTCCTGCTGGGGATTTTCCTGGATGTCAAAGGAGCTGCATTTATTTCTCTGATCCTTACCTTACCAAATGTTACAGTAATTATTCATTAGAAAGAAAATTTAAGATTGGTGCGTTCAACTTAGAAGATGGTAGTCTCTTGCCACTTCTACATATAATCCAGGCTCCTGTAACATCTTTTTGCCACCCTCAACTTGGCCTACGCCTAAAAGAAAAAAAACAAACCACACTTGGCCTATTGGCACTGAGTTGAGTTATGTAAATCTTAGTTAAAATTATGGTATCTTGTTGTAATTTGGTTGCCTTATGGTTGATCTTATGAAATATCACATATAATCTCTAAACCTGATGTGTTCGCATCGTCGCTAAATACATTTTATAATTTTATTTTATTTCCTCTGAATTAGGCATGAGTTCATACAAGGCAATATGCAGTCAGTGATGGGCAGGGAAGGTTTCCACTTCATTTATAGCAGAAGTGAAGTCGTATTAATAAGAGGTAGTCTTCTTTTCCTGTCAAGGCAACCCTTCTCTTCTTGAGGAGTTTGCCTAGCCCAGTAACCTTAGAAATGACACATTGAGCAGAACAAAAGAAAAAAGTTAGAATTGTGCCGATGGAGTTGGGGTAAATCACTCCAATTTAATCAAGCATACATAAAAATATAAGGATCCAATGATACCTTTTAGGCCAGAAATATTTTTTTAGGCTCTCCCTGAGGTCAGGCTTAGGCGCCTCACGGGACTCGCCTCAGGGTCGGGCTTAGATCCGATCAAAGAATGTGATTAGATTAATATTTAATGTCTATCTCTTTCATTACGAGTCATTATTGTAAGTGAGAAGATAAGTTCTCTATTAAGGAACACTCAAATTTTGAATTTTGGATTTATACAAAAGTATTTATCAAAAGAAATTGTAACAGAGAACAAAGACGCAACTAAACCATTGGCTGACTGCTCTAACCAGAAAGCCCAATGGAAACATCCGATGTAACTTCTAACCCTAATTAATTGTTGACTATGAGATGCATCTCATGGAGTACATAGACACAGGCGAATCGACCGCGGGCGCATCGTACACCCTCGGATGATCGCTCTCCAATCCGTAGTCCATCATCGGACGGTCCTCCAAGTCCTCATCATGATCGTACACGAACTCAGGCACCTCAATCTCGCTCCTCCGCACGTGCTCCCACAGATAGTCGAGCCTGCTCACGTACTTCAGCTTCCCATACACCCTGTAGCCCTCGCGCACGTTAGCTCAGGAAACTAAACAGATGCTAAAATGCGCTCATCCAAAAGAATTATTAATTAATTAATTAATATTACCCTCCGGTGAAAAGGAAGCGGCCGAAGGTGGCTAAGAAGAGGCGGGCTTGCAGGCCAGGGTGGAGGAAATACACAGCTTCGAGATTGCGCTTGACGTTGATCGGGATCGCATCGTAGATTGATCGGACGGCGGAGATTCCGGGGAAGTTCTCGCACCTTTGAACTCCGGTGTGCACGTACAACACTGCGAACGGCTTCTTCTCTAATTCTGGAAATATTTTCTCCTCCAAATGTTTGCGCAGAGCATCCACGCTCACAATCCTCGCTAATTAAATCATCAAAATGAAAAATAAAATAAAAATCACGACACTTCGACAAAAAAATAAAATAAATAAAAAGATGAATACATATATATATACCTGGGAAGAATTTGGCGATGATGCGAAGGATAGAGCGGCCGCGCTTGTCTCTGCCTTTGATTCTGAAGATGTCGAGCTTTTCGATGAGTTGCAGTTGTTCGGATTCGGATATTTGAGTAGGCATTTTGTTTTTGTTTTTTTTTTTTTTTTGGGTGTTGTGGTTTGTTTGGATGGAGAGAGTGAGGGAATTTATAAAGGGGTAGTGGAATTTGATGGGCGTCCGAATTTGATTGATGAGGAGGAATGGAGGCGAGGACAAGCGTAATTATTTTCGTGACTGGATCAGGAATTCAAGGAACGAGGGAATATTCCAAGGCATCTTCACTTTTGAGCGGGCCAAGTGGGGCCCGGTGTGTCCGCGTCGGATAGCGGTTTGGATTGCTAACTGCTGACTGCTGACGGTGGCATGAATGATTTGTGGATAGTGTAGGCAGTTCAAATAAATGAGCCAAACAAAGAAAAGATGAAAGCCCATATTTTCCCAACGGAGTATAGCTTATTTTTTGACCTCCCTCCTCAACTATACACTTATAATTTGATATACTTTCCCCAATCTTACTCCCCAATCTTACAATTTTAATTCCGTCACTATTTATTTCCTCGTAGTTTAGACTATGACTCGAATTTAAAAAACGTATACGCAACTTCAAACAAATTTATTGACCAAATAAAAAAGAAAAGGAACTCAATTCCACAAATTATATAAGTTAAAGTTAGCTCAAGACTTTGGCAGAGTCCACACCCAATCCCTTTGTCCAGTTCTGTATGAATGCTCAAGATTGTCTTTCGGTTGCGACTTTATTTTTCATCTTAAAGGGGAGTTATGACCCATGCTTGCTTACAAAGAAGTCATTACAGACAACAAATTTGGTGGGTAAACATATTACAAAGGACTCTCTTAAATCT
Organism: Prunus dulcis; assembly: GCF_902201215.1. NCBI lineage: Eukaryota > Viridiplantae > Streptophyta > Magnoliopsida > Rosales > Rosaceae > Prunus > Prunus dulcis. Next base: position 16,333,621 of record NC_047656.1, on the reverse strand, counting down.
TGTAAATCAATAATAAGTTTCCAATCTACACATCTAACTAGTTTCTTCATTCCAGTGAAATGTAACAAATGCTTACAGTTACAGGCAAGAGTTGTACAAGATAATGAACACCCCAAGGTGCCTCGCAGTCGTCGCGATCAATGATCGGCTATGTAATAATACAAGAAGTTTTCTATGATCTTTACGTGTGATGGCATACTAAACACAGTGGCTTAATCTATGGGGGAGGACTGGATTCATTCAACTCAAACCCAGATTCCTGTGCGAGCTCTGTAAAATCTTTTTCTCCACTCAAAACCTGTAAGAAGCGCCAAGCTTTATGAGAACCAAGTATATCTATCTTAAACAAGTTTACAGCAACAGGTTTTTATTACTAGGTTTGCATGAGAATGTATATATTGAATAGTATCTGTGATGGGATTCATCACCTGCCCGTTGATCACCCATGTAGGAAAACCTTCAATTCCAACATCAATACATGCCTTTTCCATTATAGTTCCCTTCCTAAATCCACTAGGGAAGCACTCAACATAGTTCAGCAGCTTTGCTGCCTCACGTCCAAACATCTACACGATGGACAAAACAAAAGATATGATACATCAAAAGATAGAATACAAAGCAGATACATCTTTTTCCTGTTTTTCATCAAGTATGAAATGACTGGCCGGGAGCAAGACTTATGGATAATGCCTTTTTGAATATTATTCATTGGAAGAAACTAGGGAAAACCTAGAAAGAGATGATGAAGAGACGAACTTCATGATTGAATCACAGTTAATTAGGAATTAAAAAGGGCAAAGTACCTGTTTTTGTTCTACACAATGCGAACACCAGAAAGCCCCATACATTTTAGCACCTATAGCATTCAGATGCTTTGCTAGAGCTATAGCAAAAGGACTTGACGGTGTTGTTATCTCAGTTGTAAAATATGGAAGATCAATTTCCGACGGGCTGTTAACAACATAAGTAATAAGAAAAAAATATGAGCACAATAAACACAGAAAACCGACAAAGAAAATAACCGGCTAACATAATCTACCAAGATGATATTTGTGATCATTCAAATAAGTATTGACTTGGTGATTTAGATCCAACCAAACCATGGGAAAGGTTTGATGAGGTCAATAAACACACAATACTGATCTTAATTTCATCTATATAATAGTTTAGTAGCCAACACCTTTGGTCTCAGTTAAATAGACTACATAGTAAAACAACAATCCAACTCATATAAATAACCATCGAACTGGCAGTTCACAATCAATTGCTTACTCAAAAAGTTCTGAAAGTGAAGTAGAACGTCCTTTACAATAAATTTTTTTTAAGAACTATTTACATCACTTATGTTTATCAATCTCCTATATTTCCTATTAATCATACTGCCACTCTTATAAAGTTTACATTTTTATTTCCTCCTGTGTCAAGTTAGTTGGAAGGGCATGCCCATAATCCTAAAAGATTGAGCTTCAGAGCAAAACATGTGTTCATATCATTGAATAGCTTGCCAAACTAACATATTCATGAAAATGAAAAACAAAATAGCAAGAGCGAGGCTAATCACCTTGAGGAGACAGGCGGATAAGCACTATATGACCTGTTGAGAGTCACAAACACCAAGCTAGCTATACACAGCAGCAAGCCCACCTCTTTCTGTACTTTTTCCAACCCTAAATCCTACAGTATCATAAACCCACCAAAATTCTAGTCATTGCCAATAACATCAAATCAAAGAAAATATTTGAAAATGAAAAACAGAAAAAAGCTAGCTAACCTTTAAAGTGATGAAAAATAAGGTGAAAGAGAGCAAAGCTGATAACAAACAATACGAGCAAGAAGCTCCTGAAAATTTAGTGCTAAGAATGTACAAAAAACAAGAGCTAGCAGCTGCCATGGAAGTTGTAGTCCCAAGTAAAACCAGGCGAGCATTAGATTCACCAATCCCAAAAGGCAACTTCTTTGCAGTCAATAGCTGCACACCAAGAGTAGCAACTAACCCATATGCAACCATCCCAAACAATGGAAGAGGAACACCTGGGAAAACCAAGAGGAACCTTCTTTCAAACACATTGCATACATTCAATGTAATTCATTTCCAATTCACAAAATTCCAGTCGAAAGTTTCAATTTTCTTGTTTTAGGTGATTGTATATTTGAATTCAATTGGGTATGGAGTTCAAGAGAGTACCAAAAACGACTGCGTAATCGCTGCTGAGGATGTCGCCGCAGCTACCACTGCCGATTGGGCAAAAGGCATCGGAATTCGTTAGCTTGAGATACGTCAAGTACGTCGTTTCTAGAAACCCAACGCCTCCGAGCCCAACATATAGTTTGTCGGTCAAGCTACTCGAAGACAACGGCGCCGTTTTGGCATCGGAGTCGGCGTTTTGGTTCGGGTCGGATTCGGAAGAAGAACATGTTATGGGAAGCAGCAGAGATCTCCGACCCCAACCCAGCGTTTTATGGAGAAAAGCGAATCTTCCATGGATGGACAGAGACCTTCGCGCCGACGAGAATGGAAGAGATGTTAGGCTCGCGAAAGCCAAGGTAGCCATTTCCACTCTCACATTCCACCTGAAAATCAACTACGACTCGCGGGGATTAATCTGGGCTGGCTGGGCCGAACTAAATTCCTGTGACCTCAATTTTGGGCCTTCAGTCTTTGAAGCCTTGCTTATAGCCCAACCCAAATTACTCACTGGTCTTTTTTGGAGGAGAGCCCAAATCATCCTAGGAAAGTTTTTATGCCTCGGCGAAGAGGGCCCATAATATGATATTACCGTCACATATAAAAATTACCCACATCAACGAGGAACAAGAACAGAGACTTACATCATGTTACATTTTTATTTTTATTTTAATACAAGTGATATTAGGGGGGGGGAGAGAATTGATCTTAAGATCTCGAATGCAAGGATAAATGTTCCTAACCACTTGAGCTATAAGCCCCTTACATTCATCTTTTATATTAAGACACAATTTTCTATTATCAAGCTCTTAATATATGGTATTTTCATTTCTAATTTTAGAATCAAGTATAAAAAAATATTTTTGACCAAATAATTATTTTTTTTAGGAAAAAAAAATTACGCAATTCGTCCAAATAGTTGATATATCACATATGAGAGTTTTTACCCAAAATAAAATAAAAAGATCATTTATGTGATTGTTTCTGAAAGAACAAAAAACATCGAGATTTTTATTGGATGGGATATATAATATCAAATTCCAAAACCGAAAGAATCTTGTCTGCACTCTCAGCCACCCAGGTGTACATGCATTGCCTATTCTTTGAACTCAAGGTTGAAAGATTGAAACTTATCCATGCAAAAATATGTGTGCCTCCTGTTGGGTTTATCTGAAATCAGAAACAGCCAGACTTGGCGTGGCATCCATGCCCCTATTCTCTCTCTCTCACATCTAGTCATCATCTCTGTCCTCTGCTGACACACCCGTTAAATAAATAATGACACAACCTCCTCAACCATATTCCATATTTCACTGCTGCTAAGTGCTAAAACACTTACTCGCACATTGCAATCTGCAAATCCCGGATACCAAAGCCAAAACATAATCAATTTGCCATCTTCAAAACCATCCAACAATATTGAAAATGGTGGCAATTTCTCTTGTGTCCTCCTCCTCCTGCTTTACTGGCTCTGCACTTCAACCCCCTTCACTTTTTTCTCCTCAAAATCTCAATCAGAGGTCTCTCTTTTCACTCAATGTGAATCTGCAGAGACTTGGCACTGGAATTCAAAACAAGAACTGCAACTTCTGGTAAGTAGCAAGCACAAAGAAACCCACCATAAAATAAAAATAAAAAATTTCTTATAGAATTCTGTTTTTTTATAAGTTAAAAATATTGTGTTTGATACCAACTGTGGTGTTGTTTGGCAACTGGGAAAGTCCGAGAGCTGCCCAGAAAGGGAATTTGGAGGCTGTTGGTGTTCCAACTTCAGTGCCAGTTCGTGTGGCGCATGAGCTTCTTCAAGCTGGACACAAATATTTGGATGTCAGGTACTCTCTTTTATTTTAATTTCTCTATTAAGTTAATCACTCTGTTAATTAGTCTTGATTTCTTTGTTTGATTGTTTTTGTTTTTGGGTTAATTGTCTGTGCTTGTGTAGGACCCCTGATGAGTTCAGTAAAGGGCATGCCCCTGGGGCTGTTAACATCCCTTACTTGTACAAACTTGGATCAGGTTCACTTTTTGTTCTTCACACCTTCTTCTTGATTTTTTTTTTTTCTAAAATTAAATGATTGTATTCATTTGTAATTTTGTTGTTGTATGCAGGGATGTCAAAGAACCCTGAATTTCTAAAAGAAGTGGCATCACATTTCAGAAAACATGATGAGATTATTGTTGTGAGTTCCAGTTATTTTCACTATCTTTTTGAATGAATTTTAGCCCCCATTCAAGTTTTTAACCTCATGGCTCGACAGGGATGCCACCTTGGGAAAAGGTCCATGATGGCTGCAACTGATCTCCTAGCTGCTGTAAGCACAATTTTGTTGTTAAGTAATTAATTACTTACGGACATCACATTTTGGTTGAACGTCGTTATCAAATAGGTTGTGTTGCATATAAAAATTCAGAATAAGATGCAATGTTTTATTAATGGAACTGGTTTTGGGTTCAAGGAACTTGAAAATTGGTTGAGTTTTCTCAATGGCTTTCCATTTTTTGCAGGGTTTCAGTGGCATTACAGACATAGCTGGTGGATATGCTGCTTGGACAGAGACTGGACTTCCAACAGAGAAATGAAACTTGATTGTGTTCTGCCACAGAGAGAGAGAGAGAGAGAGAGAAGGTCAAAGAAAATGTCATATGTAATGTAATGTGTATCAAACAAAAAGAAAAGTTCGTAAATAAATCAATCACCCAGCAAACTTTGTAAACAAGTTAGAGAAGTGCTCTACTTTTACCAGAGTTGAAAATCCTATCTCATATGCTTGCTTTATGCTTATTAGAGTTCACAACCAAAAATTGTTGATTGATGCTACTGATCATGAAACCATTTGAGAAATACGACATGTCGTTTCGCAAGTGAAAAGTGCACGTTGTTGTTCTGCCAACTCTCTGAGTTTTTCAGCCTTTTTATTTATGAGTTTGAGAGACTCTCACTGTAGAATGCTTCAAACTCACACACACACACACACAGCTGGTGGGTAGAGAGATATATTCATCCCTCCACGTTCTCTCTCTCGGGAAATGAAAGGAAAACATGAACATGGTGCCCACATCTCCTTCCTTTACGTCACCGTTTTCAATTTGCTTTAAAGTGGAGAATGCATGCCCCAACTCAACTCGCATTCTTTTTAAATGTCACACGACAACAAGTATACAAGAATGGGAAGTTACCGGAAATGGTTCAAAACAATTCGAAGAAAGCTAGGCAGATCATCTAACAGAGACATCATTGTCGTCTACACCAACACCAGCCCAAGCACTCATGAAGAATCAGCCAGGTACCAAGATCTCAACGGCTCTGCTTCATCATCTTCATCATCCACAAAGAAATTTTTATCCCACGAAGATATTGCAGCCATCAAGCTCCAAGCGTTTTTCAGGGGGCATCTTGTACGTAACCCCACTTGTTATTTTTCATATGGCCAGATTTTGGTTGATGGATGATAATTGTTGAATTTGTAGGTTTGTGATGATTTAAACAATTTGACAGGCCAGGCAAGCATTTCGAGCACTGAGGAGCCTGGTGAAGCTGCAAGCCTTGGTTCGTGGGGCGTGTGTGCGGAAACAAGCACGTATGGCTCTACATTGCATGCATGCGCTTGTCCGGTTGCAGGTCAAGGTCCGTGCACGGCAGCTCCTCAGCGAGTCTAGCAATGGCAGATCGTCGCAGCTTAACTTTGTTTGATAAACATGTCTAATAACATTAAGACTTTAAATACAAAGATCTGCGAAGTCAAAGAATTTCCTGATAAAAGGCTGTGTACTTTTAAGTTTAAGATTCAGCAAAATTCTTCTATATAAGGTGCGGTTTCTTTTTAAAACGAAAATTTTAATACCACAAGGTAGTATACATTATCTTTCTATTACGGCTCAACCGCTAACCGGTGGGCCTAATTTAGACGAAGAAAAACTGAGTCTATAAAGAGAAGACCACCAGAAAGAACAAGAACAAACTTCAATTAAAACTGTGTGATTGCTTGGCAAAGTCTGTACAATGCAGAAAGTATGTGCAATGAAAATGGTCCACATACAAAATCAGATTTCTCTGATCTTCCGTGCTCAGTGATGGCCCCATCTCAGTCCCGAGAAAAAACCACCTGATTTATCCTTGCGTCGATCTTCTCCCTCAGTTCCGACCTGTTTCAAGATTAAAGGATTTAAATATGTTTTATGGGCCAGAAGGTTTACAGTTGGGTAAGAAAGTACCTCCTTGGCCAAATTCTGCAGGATTTCTACGATATCGGAGAAGGGGGGTCTTTGAGTTGGGTCTTGCTGCCAGCATCTCTCAAGCAGTTCGGCGAACCTTGGGTGAGTGGTCTTGGGAATTGTAGGTCGTAAGGCCTGACAGGACAGCCATGCCAATTAGAGTGATTCGATAATAATATTGTGCACGTTACATTTATGCCAAATTGGGAGGGTAAGTATACCTTTTGCACCACACCTACTGCTGCTTGTAATGGGGTCAAAGATGAGTAAGGGAGCTGGTAAATACATCATAAAGATGACCATGAGTTTTGAAATTAATGCCATTGTGAACTCATGGATTGCTGAAGTAATTAGGGAAAGAAAAAAAAATATTATTCTTGCAAAGAAAAACAGCACGCACTTGTCCTGTTAGAAGCTCCCACAGTACTATTCCAAAACTGAAAACATCTGCCTTGTGATCATATGGTTTGTGTTCAATGACCTTCATTCAAGAAAAAATGAATTAAAGTCCAATCAACCAACCTAGTCATTGTTAAACCCCATGATAGCTTAAATACCCTTGTGGATAAAAGCTTAGTTGATTTGAGCATGAACCCTATGAATTACTAAACTATTAATCGTATCACTATAAAGCAATTTTGACTTAAAACACTTGGAAATTATTCTCTTTGCAATATTATTCCACAAAATAAAAGCTGATAGCCCAGAAGATGCCTACCTCAGGAGCCATCCAGCGGTATGTTCCAGTTTCAGCTGTCATCACTCCAGATTGAGTCTGCACTCTGGCAACGCCAAAATCAGCAACCTTAACGACCTGTACAAGAAGGCTCTACGACTTTAATCATTACAAATCAAAGAAAACATGCTTAAGAAAGAATAGTTAATTGACACAGGAAAGTTCCTTTTGAATTTAAATCTCTATAAATGCAAAGGAAAAACATATTTGACACACAATGAATCATTCACTGAAGAGTCGGGGAATCCACTTACTTCGTGCTCATCCATCAGAAGATTGGCCGTCTTAAGATCCCTGTGGATTATATTATTTTGGTGCAAATAGTTCATTCCCTTGGAAACATCAATTGCTACTTTGAGCAGAGAGGGAAGCTTAAACACACCCCTATGTTTATGCAGAAAGTCATATACACTTCCTCTGCACATAAATTCTGATAAGCAGAAACATAAGCATCAAAAGGTGTTTGTCAGTGAATTGGAAAAGGAGGCCAAGTAAACCTATAAATAACAAATTCAAAATGCACCACATATTTCATAAAATGAAAATTCATAGATGTTACCAATCACTTCTATCACAACACCAGAGACTTATTTTCTTCTAGTTGTAACTAGTTAGACATGATGTAGCAAAGATGAAAGTACGGCAGCCATCAGTAACAATCATGACTTCTCATATAATGAGATACTTGAGCACACGAGGATCGTTAATATAAAGGATTCTCTTACACATACCTGTCACAATGCATAGGTTTGGAGGCTTTGTACATGCACCTATAAATTGCACAACATTCTTGTGCCGAATCTTCCTGCCAAAATCATGATATCAAGAAGTTTAAAAAAGATGTATAAAAAATGAAAACTGCCACTAGCAAGCATACGCAGGTATTTAGATAAACCTCAGTATATAAACTTCCTGTGAAAAATCTCTCAACATCTCTGCATTGACGCGCTCTGGTTTGAGAACTTTTATGGCAACCTCCTGACTACAATATGTTCCTCTGTACCTGAAAGAAGTTGGAAATAGAATGTCAAACAAGCACCTGCATGCAATCCAACACAGAATTCAAAATATGACTTACAGATCACCAAATGACCCAGATCCAACTTTGTTCTCGAATTTCAGCTGCCTCGTATCAATCTCCCAGACATCTGTTCCATCAGTTGGTATTTCTATGCAATCCGGGAAGGACTCATTTCTTGTTTGGTTGTCCTCGCCAATAGCAGCAATTGGATGTTGTTTTGACCAAGATTGCTCCTGCAAAACATTTGAGAAATATCATTAATGAATATTTCTTTTCGGTGGGGGGAGGCAAAATAGATGCACATTCCGTGGCAGTATTAAAGTTTAAAATAAACTACAAGTCTGGATTTGCAAGTGAAGTATTACTACCAATATGGATTACAAATGGTTTTTATTAAATAATCAAATAGTAGTGGAAAACAAATTATGAGATTGAAAGATGGTACAAAGGATGAATTCACAGTGAATCATATGATCACCCGGGAAAGGTGAACCCAAACTTTCTGACTGACGGTTACAAGTTAGGTGGTATCCGGCTTTCACAAGACAAAAGGCAAAGTTCACTAAATTTGATATGAAACCAGCCAGAGCATTCACATACCCATAAATAGTCTGAGTCTATTCAAAGCATGAGACAATTCAACTTTTGTTCTAAAGCATACACAACAATAAACTAAGGAAAATTAAGGAGCAAAATTACCTTTAATTTTGAAATTTCCTTTTGCAGCACACTTTTAAGCTCCTCGGTTTCCTAAATGTTCCCACATGGAAGAACACTTTGTTCAATGAACAAGAAGAATGTGACCCAAACATCTATGCTGAAACATCCAAACTCGTACCTCATAGTGCCAACCATCGACCACGAAAACATCCAGAGAAAATCCATCGACAGTGGAAAAAGCATGAGCTTCTTGAATATTCAGTCCAATCTCAGCAAGTAATGAAGTTAACTGGAAAATTAATCACTAAGATGTATCTTTTAGTAAGCGAGCGAGTGAGTACTTCAGTCAGAGACGGACAGGACACAAAAGTTTCCATATAACTGTTGAATCTTAGACATTCTAGAAAACTCACAATTATATTCAGTTGATAGCCTAATCAATTAACAAGAAATTCTAAGGTTCACAACCTAGGAACTGTTCCACCAAACATACCTCGTGGAAAAAGATAAGTCACTCGGAGCTACCTGATAGAGTTCCAAACATTTGACATTATTTACATGGTTGAAAATAGACAAATCAAGACTCTAGAGCCCCACTAGTCAGATCATCCTATTACAGCATAATCCTTCTAGAAAATAAAAACTTATTCTATAAAAGGAAACTAAAAACCTACATGTCCGTTGCCTCTTGATTGAATTCCAGTTCAAGCACAAATTTCCAATTGCATGCAACAAATAACCACTGATAAACAAATGTGAATTTCAGAGCCATTCAGCAGTAACCTAAATTTACTATATATATCACAGCTGAGATTGGAATATGGAAACTAAGAAAACATCATTGTTTAAGATATTCTTTAAATGGATGGAATAAAGTTTAGAGACATTATGTATCTTGGTACTCAAGTTTAATCATAGAATTTTAATGATATAAAATACAAAACAAAAGCCACCATATAGGAAATTCTGGAAGGAAAATTGCAACGCATATTTTAATGATGTATGCCGAATATCAATAGATATGAGCATAATCAGATGTGTAATCAGCTGATGTAAAAGCATCCAAATCAAAAGATGATGGCATGTATTTGAATAGTATTTGGTAAAAACCTAAAGGTCCACCGCAGGCATGTGGATATAAAGATGAGGACTACCTGACTAAGAAGTTTGGGCTTGTCAACTGTTGAAAACGTGATCTCATGCATAGGCCTACACAATTAACACCGAAATTAACAAACCAACACAAATAAATTACTAAGAATATTTGTGTTTGTGTTCATGGTATACAACATCAAACTCTTTTCTTTGTGGTATAGAAGGCTCATGAGCATAAGCCTAAAATATGTAGCCTCACCCAACTTAGCTAGCAGAACCCAAAATCCTATAAATTACGAAAAGTTGACAACTAGGAGAGAGAGAGAGAGCACGGAAAAAAAATGTAAAAATTCTAGAATACAGTAATATTTTTAACACGCCGTTCACTAACTATCCTATAGAACATAAAACATATTCCACTGCAGATGAGAAACTTTTAAGAAAAAGGAGAAACCATGACTTCTTCTATCTCTCTGTTTCTGTCTCTATCACTCACACATGCAAACCCAGTCCATGGGCAGACACCATTATCAAAATATAATCTAAACAAACAAAATAGCAGATAGTTTAACAAACTAAACACCTCTACAAAGTGATGGGGAGAAGCCACTTTGCAGTGGAAGACTGACTACTTACGATCGGGCTGAATGTTCATTTCTTACCTAGAAAATAATGGTGTTGAACTCATTGCACTACCTCCATCTTCAACATGATATCTATTTGCTTGAAGTGCAAATGCTTCAAGATTAGGAGATGAACCAAAAGTAGGTGGTGGATGGATCCTGATGACAGCAGAATTCAAAGAGTAGCACATATAAGATAAACATACAAAACAACAGAGTGAGGTTATTGAATGCAAAACAAGAATGGACAAGACAGCTGATATATCATGCCATACCCTTGTCTGTTCGAATAATTAAAAGAACTTTGTGCATCTTCTATCATTGAAGAATCTGAATGGACCGAATCAACAGAGTTTCCAACATGATAAACCTAAATCGATCAAAAAAAAATTCATCAATAGCAAGTATTTATGGATCCTTGGCTCAGGTAATTACATTGAATATAATTAATACTTCAACTCGAAGACGACATACCTATTTTTTTATATAGGATAAGATTAGATAACTCTATTCGGGCAACACAAGTAAGATGGTTGCCACTAGCTAACTCTGTTCAACCAACACATGCACAATTCATAAGTGCATGCATGCACACACACACAAAGACAGATGGCATTAAGCATCAACATAGTGAGTAATTGCTTATGCGTTCACCTGCACAGTGCGAACTTCAAAGGCAGGTTGATTAGCAGGGTCTTCTGCAAATTGCAGCAATCTCTTATGTGTAAGCACATCTTCTGCCCTCTCCACGTTGACATCCAATGCGTATCTACATAGTTACAATAGAAAACAGCCAAGCGAGATCTCAAAATTATATACACTCTAATTCCCAAAAGTAAAAATTAATGAACTCAACCAAATTTTGTTCTTTTTTTTTTCCTATTTTTCACTCTTTTCCAGCTCTTGCCAGCTGTCAGCGCGCTACAAATTCGAAAATGAAAACTCTAGTAATAGGAAAACAAAGCTTCGTATGATACTTGACAGAAGTATGAGAAAGATTCCAACTTTTTTTTCTTGCTTACACTTCCTATAGTTTCTCAGCAACCAATCAAGCAATGCCATAAGCCAAAGAAACTAATTAACGAACACACAAATCAAAACAGAAAACCTAGGGTTAAGACGATACCGAGGAGGTAAGCGATTGAAATGAAGCCAAAGCTGATCATCAAATCCGGGAAGATTAGCCTCCTCAAAATTGGACTGTTGGATTCGCCGAAGCACCTCGTTGTAAACCTCGAGCTTCTGTCTCTGATGGCGAGGCTGAGCGTGGGACGAGAGAGCGGCTCTGCTGCCACAGCTCTCTACGTCTTCATCAATAGCCATTGGAGCTGAAGCAAAGCTTGAGAGAAGCGAATCCAAATCTGCAAATGGATTTATAGACTACAAATGGAGAATAAGCACTGTTCTGCAGGCTCAGTCAGAGCTATTAATAAGAAGAGTGAGATGGAGATTTTGGAGAGAGAGAGAAAGGAGAAGCTTCAACTGGAAAAAGGCAGCCAGAGAAGGAGAAGATTCTCTCTCTTTCTTTCTTTGCATTTGGCCATGGCTTTTAGCAAGGGGTCCACTGCCTGCTGACTCATCTGTGACTTATCTATCACTGCCGCTAATTAATTATTAGCAAAAACTAATTTTGTTTTATGGTGCACATTGCACAATCCCTAATCCTCTGTTTGGATGAGAAAAAATAACTAATTTAATTAAAAGTTGAGAATTTAAGAGAAGAAATTGACAATTCTCTTATTTGGCAACAGACGGAAAAAATAGTAGAAATTGGGGCATCAAATTTCTGAGTTTAATTTCCCCCAAAATATGAGTTATTTCACAAATTTCATAGTGTCATTTACAAAATTCGACATACATAAATACAAATATTAAAATATTCAATTTCCAGAAATTAAAATTATGGAAATCTAAATTCTATCATTTTAGAATTATATGTAATTTTCAATTTCTTCATTCAAACGGAAGGTAAAGAAAATGATGGATTGATTTTTTTTAATTCTTTAAATTATTGATATCTCTAAAGAAAAATGTGGGTTTCTAGCACAAGAAATTAAATAAATAATGTGATTTTTTAAAAAAAATTATTTTATTATATTATAATTTTCTTCTATTTTAAAAAGACAAATTTGGAATTTTCCTTCACTCATTCCTTATATGGAACTTTAAAATTATTTGAATGAGCCGGTTCATGTATGATAATACCTCGAGGTATACCAATGTGATATTAGAGATCTACTCAAATTATAATCGTTACGTCACTAGCCTAGTCAAGACTCATCAATTAGAACTAGTCTTTGAGAATCCATAGACTCCATATGCTTAGTGATGATCATCTAAATCTTATAAGTTTATTTGGCTGCAATAAAATATGAAAGCTTAGTTTTTGTAATAGGTTTTGTATTGGATTATAACTAGTTTGTTTTGAATTGGTTACCCTTGAAGTTGTCAAGTTGAAAATGTTAGAGACAAAGTAAAATGTCTTGATAAAAAAAAACTGACCCTTCCAAGCTCCAACACACATTATAGCAAAAGTAGGTGATTAGTTAGTCTAACTCAGCTCAATATTCTTGATGAATAATAATTAATACTATTGTACTATCAACTATTGGTTGGTCGTTTGTGTGAGGCTCATGGGGCAGCCTTAAAAGAACAAGTACTCATCCTACTCTGCTTTTTAAAGCATATTCCATTTTGGGGTTCTATCTGCTTGCTTTGCTCACATTTCCTATTTTTATTTTAATTCAATCATAGATTTATATAGAAGTCTTTCTCACTTTGGTTTTTAATTTTCTTGTTGATCAAATTATTTTTCAATAGAGAATTAAAATTGAGTTAATACTTTGTGGTATATACTATATATGGATGATGAATAAAACCCCTCATTAGCAATGTTGTTATGTTAGCTCTCAAATATTGAATCTTTGTCGAGTGGGGTACCACGTGGTTGTGACTATTTCCCTTTCGTCTTACATGGCACCCTGAATCGAAATCTCAGAGTTTCTTTCCTACCAATGTAAAAAAAAAAAAAAAAAAGAGTAAAATTTTGAATCTTGAATTGATTTTTTGAACAATATTTAATTTTCATTTTGATGCTATGCGTTAAAGAGAATAAAAATTAGTATCTAATCTAACATTGGACAGGTGAGAGCAACAAATAAATAAATATATTGATCGATGACGTTTCTGTTTCTTATTGACCTGCCTACATATGCGATGACATTGTTGATTTTCTTGTAGGATCAACACAATTAGGTTAGAATATTATAAATTGTGGATACAAACTGGAATTGTTCAAGTATAATAAATCATTTACTCATAAAAAATAAAAATAAAAATAAAAACGTCTCCACCTTTTTGTACGCTGAGATGGAGCTTTGAAAACGAGTGAAAGCGATGGACGCGGCAAAATTGGCCTATGAGATTGTCCCATGAAAGACAAGAAAGGAATTCATAATTTTAGTTAGATATATATTTCATGATATACGGTTTGGGCGTAGGCACCACGTCGCACTCACAATACATAATAAATACATAATAAGAACAATGATTCAAATTTTAGGCGGAATGGGAGGATTGTATTTTGTTCTAGTTCTCGAGGTAGAATGAGAGACCGAAAAGTTAAGATTGAATGAATTGATAGAGAAATTTTGTGTTATATATGATAATCCTTATGGTAGACGAATTATACGTAGAACTTTCATATTTGTGAGAAAGATAAAGGATTTTAGGATTGATCTGCAACCCCTAGACGCGTAAGGAGACGAATTATACGTAAAATTTTCATAATTATGAGAAAAATAAAAGGTTTTATGATCGGTCTGCAACTCCTAGATGCCAAAGGCATCCTTAGGGTGATCTCGTAGTTCTACAAGGTGGAGACGATGGTGTCGGTCCTTAGGGTGATCATGTCATGTTGGTTGTTACTTGTCCCATTGGGTTTGTAGAGTACAGGTAGCTTGATGATGCCACAAATGCCTATTGTTGAACTTTGAAGTTATTTGCTAATTTATATTTTTCTGTTTCTTCTAGTGGGGATTATTGCCGTGCCCTTGACAATCGAAATGTGAACAGCATATGCGGCTTGGAAGAAAACACAGTGCATGACCCAAATAAACAAAAGTCAATTAACTTATTTTATTGGAACAAAAGTCCCTTACTAGACTCGAATTTGGTAGGAATTATTTGATAAAGTGCCCTATTATTAACAACAAAAACCTCAGAAATCTCAATTATGGTTTTCAAAAGCATTCTATTTTATTGATTAAACCACAAAATATGAACGACACAAGCTGTTATGCAACATCATCCATGGTGGGATGACCCTTACTCTTGTCCTTTTTGATTTAGAAAAATTTAGAGGGAGATTGGTTATTCTCACCATCAACGTCAGGGCATATTCACAATCTGGAGCCGAAATGACTTACTTATGGGACCCCACTCTTCTCCTTTGATTCTCTCTTATAATTTTTCTTCCCTTTCTTCAAATAATTCTCTAAATGCAAGAAAGAAAACCTAAACATTCATTTATAATTTATTTTCCGTATTAATTCTTTTTTGTTGTTGTAAATTTTGATATTATTGTTTTAGATTAACCGTGAAGTGGTTAATGTAAATTACCTTTTATCCAACTAAACAAAGGCTGTTCCACCCAATAAATTACCTTTCCAAAACCAACTGGGTTGCTGCAACTCATAATTGTCTAGGAATTGTTAATTCGAGCTGAAAATTAAAAGGAAATATTATTATTCGAGTAAAAAGTCCATAACCAATATAACAATCAAACCTTTTGCTTAACACAGCGGTTGAGTAATGAGCCAATCATAACAGGAAACGTGGACGACAAAACCGCAAGAGTGGTCTCGATTAAACCACCGCCGTCGGATGGATCGTCTTATGCGAGGAAACGTAACAACAGCAGAATTATAAAATAAAACTAAAAACCTTTGCTTTTTGGCAATTAATTTGTCAATTTATAATATTCATGGAAACAAAAACACAGAGAAGACAAAAACAGAGTCAGAGAGAGAGAGAGAGAGACAAGTGGTTGACACGAAGAACATCATGAAGTGGTTTTCTTATGGGTTTTTATAACCCTGGCTGATGTGGGCTGAGCAGCAAAGATATGGCAAAGCTTTGTTGGGTTTGCTCTGTTTAGATTGGGGGTGTATTAGCTTACTTCTTTTGTACCATAAATCTCAAAGTTTCTTGCTTAAGCAAAGCAACAAATTGAGGTTTAAGCTGTAAAAATTTATGAGAAATCTTTGTTGGGTTTGCTCTGTTTTGGGTTGGGGTTAATTAGATCAATTCTTTGTACCATATATCATTCTGTTTTGGTTTTTTTTTTTTTTTTTTTGTCTTTTCAAAGTAGCTTGGAGGGTTTGGTGACAGATTATGGGTCAATTCACATCAAAGCAAGTGAGGCGTAAAGGGTTGGGTGGGTCTTCTTCTTCAAGTTCATCTGGAGGTGGAGGTGGAGGTGGTGGGTATGCAGTGAGGCAAGGATGTTGGAGCATGATCAGAGAGAAAAGGTCCAGGTTCTATATTGCTAGGAGGTGTGTGGTGATGCTTCTTTGTTGGCACAAATATGGCAAGTATTAATGAAACCTTCATTAAATCTTCTTCTTCTTCCTCCTTTTTTTTTTTTTTCTCTCTCTATTGGTTTTTTAATTTCATGTATAAATCAATGGAGGTTTGCAAGTGTCAGGAAGAATTTGGATCTCATTTGGTGGTCTAATCTTCCCAGTTCATGAAATTCATGGCTGGAAAGATGTTTTTCTTCTTTTTTTAAATATTTTTAATAAAAATTAGAAATATTGCATGATTAAGCCATGCATATAAATTATAAAGCAACAAGTTTCGTGTGGAGAATTGAGAGACTTTTGTACTCTTTTTTTTAAGTTTTAATATTGATTCTTGTGTAAATGTTGTGTGTGTAAGCCTCTCAGTTCATTATAGGCAATTTGAGGAAGGAACAATACGTTCAAAGCTAAAGCAAACGCATGCAAGATGTATTTTATTTATTTGTTCCTAAACAATTTGCAAGTTGTGATTCTTTCTCAAGGTGAGGCCAAGCAGAATATACCATGGGCCATAGCTTTCCACGCTCCCAGTCCCAGCTAATGAAATCACTCACAAAGAGATAAAAGGGAAACAAAAATGAATATTCAAAGGCGTAATTTAAAATAAATCCCATCAATTTGCACCCAAAAAAATTCTTACATTTTCACCAAGCAATAGCTGCCATATTCAAACCCATGCCAATATCCAAATTATGCCTCTTCTTGGAGCCATTTGATGGAACTCTTCTTGCTAATGTGGACTGTGGAGACAAACAGTATCAAAATTTTGAGGTTTTCTAATAAAAGTTGCTTTCAGAATGTTAGTGCAACAACAACTCAAATGACAGAGGCCAAGCAAAACTAATTTGATTAAGTGCACCCAAATTATGGTACCTTGCTTACTGCTTTAAGAATTTCAAATTGAATCTGTAACATCAGCCAGCAATGAGTGTTCAGTATATACTTTTCTACAAGAAACCAAACTTGTAGATTATTACAAAGTGCAATAACAACTCATAACTTTGTTATATATTTGCCGTTCCTGCTAAGCTATTCCAAAATTTCACCAAAGTTTCTCTCCTCCTCTATACCACTTTCGATGACTTATAGCAATTACTCCGGAGTTCTCCCGGTGAATCTCCTGCCAGACGAAGCATCACCACGATGGAACAACAAAGGAGACAATGGATGGCAGCTAATAGCAACCACCATGGTAGGCATGCAGAGTGTTCCTGGCCTTGTCATACTCTATGGAAGCATGGTGAAGAAGAAATGGGCTGTAAACTCAGCTTTCATGGCCCTATATGCCTTTGCTGCAGTCCTCATCTGTTGGGTTCTTTGGGCTCACAACATGTCATTTGGTACCAGATTTTGCCCAATATTGGGCAAGCCTGCTTTTGCTCTGACCCAAAGGTTTCTCCTCCATGAGTATGGAGGTTTTCATGTTCCAATGGCTGACTATGTCTACTATGAATTTGTTTTTGCTGCCATTACTGTGATATTGCTTGGGGGCTCCTTGCTTGGGAGGATGAACTTCTATGCTTGGATGTTGTTTGTGCCAATGTGGCTCACCTTGTCTTACACAGTTGGTGCTTTCAGTATTTGGGGAAAAGGGTTTCTTGAGAACTACGTCATTGATTATGCTGGTGGATATGTGATTCATCTGTCATCTGGTGTGGCTGGTTTTACTGCTGCTTATTGGGTAATTGATATGGACACCTGAAACCCTTCTATGTATAATACTTGTTTCTTTGTTTTTGTTTTGTTTTTTGGCGGTGGTTTAGTATTGAATGTTGCTATCATATAGGTAGGACCAAGGCAATCACATGACAGGCAACATTTCCCTCCAAACAACATAATTCACATGTTGGGAGGTGCAGGGTTTTTGTGGCTTGGATGGACAGGGTTCAATGGTGGCTCTCCATTTGCAGCAAACTTGATTGCATCTTTGGCCATTATCAACACCCATATATGCACTGCCACTAGCCTCTTGGTGTGGGTTTCCCTTGATATGGTAGTGTACAAGAAAAGCTCCGTGATCGGCGCGGTCCAGGGGATGATCACTGGCCTCGTCTGCATCACACCTGGTGCAGGTAAACTAGTCCTTGCTCAATTGACATAATGAATGAAGACATTCTCTTGCACAAAAGCATGACATGTTATGTTATCAGACTATCTCCCATCCATTTTGTTTTAAAGTGTAGTGTCAAATAGGTTGATAATGAAACATTTATATATTATATATGGCAAGAAAACATAGCATAAACATTGCTTTCATAAGGCCGTAGAAAATATCTTTCAAGAACATGTTTTTTGGTAGCTGCTTGTCACTTTCTATGAACTGAAGTAAAACAACCAGACAAAAACATGATGGTTATGAATGTTTATGAACTGAGTTTTGATTTAAAAAAGTAAGAAGAAGCAATTTTGCAGCATCCCACCAAATAATATCTACCTGCGCAGGGATTGTGGAGCCATGGGCAGCAATAATAATGGGAGCAATGTCTGGTTCAATACCTTGGTACACCATGATGGTATTGCACAGAAGATCAGCCCTCTTCCAAAGTGTTGATGACACATTGGGGGCCTTTCACACCCACGCCGTGGCTGGCCTGTTGGGGGGTCTCCTCTCAGGCTTCTTTGCTCGAGCCAGCCTTCTGAGAATGATGTACCCGACTAGCCATTACGGTCCAGGCTTAATGTACAGCATCCTTGATAGGAAACCAAAAGATGGCCTCATACAAATGGGGCACCAGATCATTGGAGCAGTTTTCATTATCGTATGGAATGTCGTTGTCACAAGCTTGATTTGCATTTTGATCAGCCGTATCGTTGATCTTAGGATGAAGGAAGAGGACCTTGACATTGGTGATGATGCTGCGCATGGAGAAGAAGCCTATGCTCTGTGGGGAGACGGTGAGAAGATGCCGATCAGATGGCAGATGCCTCCAAGGATTCCTTCCATGTGCAGACTGCTGAATTAAAGTTTGTAGTGGAAATTCTAATAAGTTGTAGTGCCTCCACCTTTGTCGTTAAAAAAATTGCATACTGCAACTCTCGTTGCTGGTTGCTATTTTAATCCATCTTTTTGTTCTCTCGTCTGTAAAGTGTACATGTTCATATTGGTGAAGAATATAGCTACTGGTCATTTTTGCATACAAAGGCTACTCTTTGGGTCATTAAAATACATGTTGTGGCGTGTAGCTTAGGTTACTGGAGTGACAATTGTTGAACAAACATCTGTCCCTTGGGTAAGGAAGTTAAGAAGACGCTAAATTTGTAATTTGGGAAAATGAATTAATAAAAAAAGAGAAAAGAAAGAGTCGAAATTTGAAGAATTTGATGACATATTTCGAATTTCGAGTTCAGCCCCCATTGTAGCTGTAGTTGCCAAGGATTAAGAGTACACTAAGCTTTCAAATGTCAGCTCAAAATACCAGTAGATTAAGCATTGCACAAATCTAATAATACATCAAAGATCTTAGAAAGAACAAGATATTCTTTCAATTAGATTCAAACGAACGCAATTTCATTCTTTCTTGTCATATAACACTTTGCTGAGATTTACAAACCGTGGATACGAATCTCCAAAGAAGGCTGACCATGCTTATGGTTTGAAGAATCCATCTGAGTACATGGTTTTACATATACATACTTGGGGGCAGTATTCAATATTCTACAGTAGCTGTACATTCAATATTTTAAAAGTTCTCTCATTATCCAATAAAGCATAAAGTTGTTCCTTGCACTAGAATCTCCATAATGAATTGCTATGCCAACAGTGCGTAGAAGCATCAACTTATTTAGAAGCGGATTAACCTTATATATTTGGTTAAGGCCCTTGAATTGACTTGCGAAGCTTGACTAGTTTGTCTCTCCACATGGCTGCAGGATCCATTCGTTAATTGATAAATAATCCAATATATGTAAAACCATCAGGCAATCAGAAGCAAATTGATGAAGAAAAGAAGAAGTAATGTGACCTAGAAATGTTGTGTATGTCAGAAAAGCAGTACATAAAATACCTGCATCTTTATATCTTTCCTCTTTAATAGCTAAACTGATATTATTAACCAACTCAAGTTCTTGAATTAAAAAATCGGGACCATCTGCAGCACTGAAAAGAATTTAACTAAAGATTAGAACCAGAAATTAAATGATGAAACAAACTTGAGGTGCACAAAATACAACTCAATACCTGTCAAGAGATACATCATAAACAGACTTTGTATCACGCACTCGGCCCATCCCATAACTGATTCTTACAGCATCAGTTAAGACAATCTGTTTATTTACATATATGGGCACCTGCACATGGCAAGTGTCACACAAAGTTAGCAGTAGTTTCAAAAGAAATGGTCATGTGCATGTGAAAGATTTTTAGATCTTGCGAACTTCAACAGAAAGGTAACAGTTTTTTTCATGCCCATGAAGAAGCAGGAACACGCATGGACACAAACTCTATGAGCATTTGTATTGATGAATGCAAGAAAGACATTTACCTTGCTTCTATGTGCAACAAAGACATTTACCTTGCTTCTATGTGCAACATTTATGGCATCTGACGGACGTGCATTCACATTAAAAACCTCGTTTTCCCCTGGCTGCAGATAATAGGAACCTTGATGTCATTAGGTTGCTTCACTTTCTTAAAATATTAGTTCATAACTCACAAGGGTTTACCACCTTGCTAAAACACAATCCGGCAAAGTAAGTATTCATCACTCTTTCTGTAATTCTCACCATATTCACCTGGAATTGAAGAGGTAGCAACAAAATAAGAGAATGACCTGAATGGTTTTACACCCCACTATCAACTTGGATAAAAAACTGAATGTCCTCTTAAGAAAAAAAGCTTACATACCTTCTCACCACTCACTTTTTCTAAAATCTAGTTATTAGTATCATTAGGTTTCCTTATAGACATGCAATAAACATAAACTGAGTAGCTAAAGCAGGAAAAGGACAAATGATAAAAGCCTTCGGCCCTTCAGAAAGTAATTAATACATGGGAAAAAAATTAACTACATACTTGATAACCAAGTTTGTCGACGAGATTACTCACAAACTGGAATTGATCAGGGGAGTCCTGCAGAATGACCAGTTTTGGGGGTCAATGTACATTTTACATAAGAAAGCAACCGATATAATTACAGAACTCAAACAGTTACCCCATTCTCATCTCCCCATTGGGCATCGATGAGATTTTCTATGGCAAATTCACCTGAAAAACAAAAATCAGATAAGTTACAGTTGGTGACCAGAGGATGTGACACTTCAAATTACACTTATATTCCTGTACATAATTTTATATACCTACAACAATTGGAAGCAAAAAGTCTCCATCACAAGAAATCTTGAGAAAAATCGTGGGATTTTGGAAACGCTGGAGAATGTTTCGGCCTAAGGTATCAAAGAGGTTTCGAGATCGGTTTGCTTGAGCTGAAAAGGGACGCAATTTACCAGAGGACTGCCATTTCGTCTCTTCTTTAAACCCTCGCTTTTGCATACGGTAGTGAGATATAGTTTCTGCACTAATTTAACACAGTCAACAACTTCAAAAGATGATCATCACACCCCATCACTGAATTAGCAACAAATTACTTCACTTTACACTGCAACATTCGAAACCAACAAATTAAAAACAATAAAAATCAACAGAATATATGGACAAATAGGTAAAGACTTCATCTTTGGACGAAAAAGTAAGAATTTAACAGAATCAAATCAAAATCAATTCAAAAAGTTATTATAGATACATAGAAATATACGTACACGTATATTTAAACATAATTGTATGTGATCATAGGTGGTGCAGAGAGAGTTGGGACCTGAGAGGAGGAGAGAAGCTTGGAGATAATCGTAATCGTGGTGATCGGCATTGCTGGATCTGGAACGAGAGGAAGAGTTGTTGCAGCTAATGCCGATCGATTTGAGGCCACGACACCGTTTTGTCGTTCTGAAACCTAATCGAACCGTGAAGACCGAGTGGAGCGAGGAGGAAGAAGCAGAACTAGCAGCAGGCCAAGTGCTTGGGATCGAACGGATGGCAGCTGAGCGATCCGTCACATGAAATTGAGCTCCGATCATTATAGAAGAAGAAGAAGAAATATCAATGTACAGAGAGAGAGAGAGAGAGAGAGAGCTGAAGAAACAGATAAAATAGAGAGTTGGTTGAGTTTCTTTCGATTTCAACAATATGGCGCTTTCTTCTTTTCATTTGCCGGCTCAACTTCGGTTCGCTTTTATCAAGGGGAATTTTGACAAAGATACGCCCATGCTGTGCTTGTCTCCCCAGTTAATTATATGTCAATGTCATTAAACTAGACGAACTCATAATTAATTTTTATAATTTTGTTCCAACCTAACCCTTCCCTTTCGAGATCAAATAAAATAGAAAGGATTACGAGCAAGAGATTTGTAGCTCAAAATATCGAAATCGATGTTGAATTAAAAAACAATTGCGTATAACAAGTTTAAAATTCAAGTGATTGAACGAGTTTACCCCTATTCCCGAAATCCTATCTTCTAATCTCCCATCCAATATGATGTTACGATTTTAAAAATGAATTTTACATATGACATATCGTTACGACACATGGCATAACGCTAGGTATTACATAATATTACGAAATAATGTTACGACACATGACATAATGTTAGGACGTAGAGTTTAGGATACTCGCTGACCCAAAAAAACAAAGAGGATACTCTGTTTCACCACGATTCTAGCACACTCTGCTTCATGCATAGATGTCATGCCTGTACGTGTCAAGCTCCATTTGATTGTGTTGAGCATGTGCCATGCTGATGCAGACTCAAGCATAACATGAACCGGCCCAAATTATTAATGGGATTTTCTCATTTAAGGAAAAAAAAAAAAAAATTTGCATCCTACAATTCATTTTCAATGATTTTTTAATTACAAACAAATACAAAATTACAGGCCTTCTCTGGTTGATATTGTGGTTGGTACTTGGCTCTTGTGACTGGTAAGTTGGACTGATGGATGATCATCTGAAATGCTGAAACTTTTATGTAAAAGTTATGGTATAGATCAAACCCCGGCTTGTCATTAGATCATTTGGGCAGCCGAAACACTGATCAGGTATATTTGTGGTTCGAATATTAACCAATTAGCGTGGCTTTGGAAGAAGCTTCAACAGCTTAATTAGCTCATAGGTCCTTGTTTCTTGACCAGAATAGAGGCAAAGGTCAAGAGGGGTTAAACCATCCTGCAACAAATAGATGACTTACATTACAATCAACTATCATTCTTACAGTCGCACGTCAGAGCAATAAGAACTAAAGCATACACCGGAATGTCAATAAGGTACTCGAACTACGACACGTGAGAGCAGAAATCATATGAAGGACAGTTCAAGAAGCAATCGCTCATAGTTTCTTTCATGCATCCAACCAAGCATGTGCAAAATGCAGAAAACTTATGCACTACAAACACAAGCTAAAGGAATCATTCAAAAGTTACCTTATTCTTCAATGTCTTATCCGATCCTTTAATCAATAAAAGCCTCACCACATCTGTTCTTCGGCCTTGAACAGCTAGATGTAATGGTGTCCATCCATCCTATAAAGTCAAAGTAAAACTTTTTGAATAATTGTTTCTTTATATTGCATACCAAAGTGTAAGCAAGCATGGGAAATTATAATCCGTACATTGTCCTGAAGGTTTATCTCAACATTATATAACAGAAGAATTTTAATTGCTTGACTGGAAGCTGTTCGGACAGCATAATGCATCAAGGTGGCGCCATCCTGTTTTCAACATAAACATTTAGTTAGAACAATAATAGTAACGCTAAAACCAAACTGGATTGGGAGATTCACTAGGTAATCTACTCACTTTATCACGAATAAACGGATTAGCTGATTCTCTTAAAAGATAGTTCGTGATGGCCTGATTTTTACCAAGAATTGCTTTATGAAGGGAATTCCAACCATCCTGGAAAGCAATGAACCAAAGCTCAAATCAAGAATGAAAAGGAAAGAACAATCTTTGCAGTTAACATTCCAATAGAAAAGGTGGCCATTTATATACCTTATCCACAGCATTGATATCAGCATTATGTTTCAATAAAGCATCCATAAGGTAAAATTCTCCTGATGCAGCAAGAGTGTGAAGTGGTAGCCATTTGATCTGAAAGAGATTTCAAATACACCAAAATCAAGTTAAAACCTTCAAGTTCATCGAACTAGAACTACAAAAATGTGATTGTGTGAGGGGGCAGCTGTATATGTTCAAATTTACGTAGGGTACAACAAGTAAGGGTTTCACTAAGGAATGATTTTCTAATGAGAAAAACGAAAATCAATCTAACAATAAACACAGAAACCATCACATATTAATGATCATAACACAAGTGATACTTACAGAGGTGGCAGCAGCTATATCAGGTTTTCGCTTATTTAGCATAGCCTTCTCCTCTTTCGTAAACAACTTTCGGGGTCCTGTTCATTCAAGCAACAAACAATATTTCACAGACCATATCCATCAAACACACCCAAAAAAAGACCAATTCAAGTTCAACCTAGGAAAAATTGTCCATGTCTGAAAAATTGGTTTAAAAGAGAGCTTGATTATCTGCAGTATAAAAAAAAAAAAAATTATACTTTGTTACATTATCCTAGACCTATATACCAAAATTTACTACTTTTCAATAAAACTCAAAGCTAAAACCAGCATTTCACAGAACCCACATGAACATACTAGAAAATCTCAGCCCCATCTGAAAGCTCAGTATAAATATATAACAGAGAAAAGAGGAAAGCAATCACCTTCAGATTTCTTAGCACCAGGCTCATAATGCTCACTGTTAAAGAACTCAGTAACATCCTCCAGACCCTTCCCATAAACCGCCCACCTTGGATTCTTAGGCGCCACTCGCTCACTCAAAGACCCATCATTACCTTCATTATCTTTCAACTCCTTAGCTTCAGCATACTCGACCTGAGCCAAACCTGAAGCGTCATCCAAAACAAGAGGCTTCAATTGATTCAACTTGGCCTCTCTGTACGCCAAGTACTCCTCCAAATTCAAATCCCTTATGGGCTCTAACCCCTTCTTCCGCTTCTCGACCCTCGTACCAAACTGCACTTCTTGAGCTATCTTGCGCCTCTCTTTCTTCGTTATGTTAATCTCTGCTTGTACCTCTCTCCATTGGTCCGGAACCAAGTTCTCAGACCCAATTTCATCGATAGCTTTTCTGGGTTTTGCTTTGGTTGGGTTAAAAGTATCGACTTTGGTGTTGTTTTGGAGATAAGGGTCGTCGAATATGCCTTCTTCGAAGACAACGCAGTCACCGATTACATGGTCTTCTTCGAAAGAGTCGTTTTGAATGGAGTAAGATGAGTTAACAGAGGGTAAGAGTGTGTGTAATTTTCTCTGAAACTTTATGGTTGTGGGCGGTGCGAGCTTGTGAAGTGCAGTGGTGAGAGAGAGAGGTTTGGCGGGGAGGAGAGAGAAAAGCTTAGAGGATTGGGGGTTTACAGAGAGTGACATGGCCTTGCACTTGCTAAGCGCAAGCTTCCCTCAAAATGAAAACAAGGAGTTATCTGTTTCTTCTTCATTTTTGGATGATAAGTTGTAGAATTAATAGTTGGGCTAGGCCCAGATTGCTGATTATCACCTAGGCAACCAGCTATGGGCCTATGGCTTTTATTGGGTTGAGATTGATTGCGCCGAAAGCACGTTTTAGCCCAAACCTTTAAATCTTTTTTGTTTTTTTATGTTTTAAGACCTTTCTTATTAAGAGGGTGATAGTACTAAACTCACGTACTCGAATCAAAGACGACCTTTCCTATTAAGACCTTTCCTAGTGGTCCTTTGTAACCTTCGAACTTTTTAAGATGAGGTCAACTGGGATTTTCTTTGGAAGAAAAGCATGGCTACTAACTTAACAACATTTAACTAAGCTAGGAAAAGTAACGAGGTGAGAATCATCAAGACCGCAAAAGTAAAAGAGCCAATTTCTTTGGCCAAACTTGCACCGTTGGTTAGGCTTTCTGCAAGATCGAAACCAACTTTCTCATAGTTCAAATTTCACATAAAACTGTGTACAAACAGGGAAGAATAAAATTGGAGATGAGCTAAGCCACATATTATATATCGATTCCCATGTCCAAAGGCACAAACCAGCAATCCTACTATTTAGTAACAACATGAGAAACGAAACCAGAGGAACTTAAGACTTCATAACACAATCATTACATTGCTACATTTTGTCCCTTAGTCTGTAAATTTTGTTGGACAGGAAATAACAACACACACTCATCTAGAGCCACGAGCATACTTCCTTTCAGGGCTGCCATAGGGAGAATAAGACCTCTCCCTTCTAGATCTTCCGCCATAAGGTGAACCCCTAGGAGAATAATCACGGCCACCTCTGTACGGTGAGCGCCTTGGAGACCTCCGATATCCATAGTCATCACGACCTGAGCCCCCACGATACCTACCACGATCCCGATCCCGATCCCGATCCCGATCCCGATCCCCATCACCTCGATAACCTGTCACCAATACAGAGATAAAATATGAGATATAGGCAAACAAACAACAGTGAGACAACTGCACTTTTATTATTTACATAGGAAAGCATATTAAGCATACCATAGTCTCTAGTATTTTTCAACCCAAGATAATGCCCAGGTGTTGGAGTTCTTGGCCGCTTCCTCCGAGACTGAAAATAAACATATAAATCCTTAATTCTTTGAAATTTCCATTATACAGTTAGCAAAATTAATCATACAAGAATTATTAACAAAATTTGAAGAACTGAAATATATCTATCCACAAGCAACATTATTTTTTAAACTTGATCGGATTTAAAAATATATATTTGATAAAGAAAACTTAAGAGGAAACTAAATAAAGTGGGAAATCTGGACACAGAAACAAGCACAAGATATCCAGGCACATATGTGATACGATTAGTGTCCACAAAATGAGTGCCAGTTATGAAATACCATAAAAGCCTCATTAGAAAGTTGTTGGTAATGTCCGTGGATTAGTTGAGAGTTGAAAGTGAATGCTGAAGTTGTATAGTTGTTGGAATATAGTTGCTATGTTTAGTTGATCAGGCGCATTTGAAAAGCTGTTTAAGCTTGCCATTGATCAAGCTGTTTCACTAAAGTTGACATGGATAAACTCATCATCTGTGATTGCTGCCAACATACCTGACGCAGTGAGTTATGAATATAACCAGAAAACCGCCAAGTCAAGAAAAACAAAACAAAACAAATGGTTTAAAGTTTATCAATGTATGAAAATCACATTACCCTCTCAACAGTGATGTATCGACCTTCCAGAACTGACTGGTTGAGATGTTTAATGCACCGTTCAGCATCTTCAACAGAGTCCATAGTAACAAAGGCAAAACCACGAGAAATTCGAGTGCGGGGCTCCACAACAAGAAAGCATGAGGCTACCTGTGAAATAAGGCAAGCAGAATATATAAATGCAAAATTCATCACTATACCATGAATAATGGAATAGTTAGTGCAATAAAAAACTTTCACTAAATAAAATAGAAAATAATAAAAGCACCTTTCCTTCCTTTGAAAAATGCCTTTCAACATCCTTCTCTGAGACCCTTGTTGATAAGCCAGTCACATACAGTGTATTTCCAGGATTTATAGCAGCAGGCCTACCACATAAAACAAAACTTAGATGAGCACCAGAGAAAAATATCAGTGTCATAAATCGAAAGAAGGTTTGACCACTGTCAACTTTATAAACAGATATGCTCCTGTAAAGAAAAACCAAAATTAACACCAACCTGCCAGGACTTCTGGACCTTGATCTGCACCCAAAAAAACGCCAACCATTTATAAGAATCATTGGTGCCACATGGCAGAAAAACTGAAGTTACTAAAACCAGTATTTTTAAAACTAAAATTAATAAATCAATGTTTTCAAAACCAAAGTTACTAAAACCAATGTTTTCCAATGCAAAGGCATAATGTGAGGTGTTTTGTGCCTCACAAGTGAGGCATAAGCCACAAGGCATTGAGGTGTAAGCCTTCAGGGGTGAGAATTATTGAAATTTAAGAAATATAAATCTGCAGGAAACCACCTTAGAGCGGCCAAAAATATCTGAGAGCTACTTGGTTGTTGTGGGTTAGAGACTACCAAGATATTCTAATTATTTGTTATGGTTATTCAGGTTTTATGGGGAGGGAGAAAGGGGCTCTAAGTGGGGTATTAATTTTCCTCTTCAAATCCTAGGCAAAACTGTGTCATGCAACAAAGAAACACCTTGGGCACCCTGCTCTCGAGTCATGGAGTGCTTGTTTTTGCCTTTTAAAAACACTGATACTAATAAACATGAACAACACATTTAAACAAAAAAAGTAAAGACCAACCTGCCACGACTTCTAGAGTGAGAACTCTGCCTTGGCCTAGACCAGGATCTTGACCTTGACCTAGGCCTAGACCAAGACCTGGACCTGGACCTGGACTGAGCTCTCCACGGAGAAGGGGATCGTGAGTACCTGATTTACACATATGTATGGCATAAAACTTCTGAACAACATCAAAAAATAAGAGCCAAACAGCACAAAACACTTTCCCACATAGTGAATCTTCATAATGAAAAGAAACTCACAGCTAATATGCTCTAAAAGATAATATTCACCTATAATGCTTTTATTACCAGACCCTAGAATGGTCGTCTCAGTGTGAAAAATGAGAAAGCAAGCCATGTTGATCATAACCAACTACCCCAAATGGAATCATATGAACACCACATATTTAACTAGAGTCTCCCTGATTCATTAGTATCACAATTCAACAATTTTCGCCCCACTAAATAAGACATTTAAAACGTTCCGCAAAACATAATGGAAAAAGTAACAAATCTGAACATAAAACTTCTGGGTGACTTTATCCTCTATAGTTCCAAAGTGAAAACTTCCAAGCATAAACATAACTTGCATATACCATTCTAAAACTACACCACCTAGACCTACATGGTAAAGACAAAACCTCGCATGTATGAACAGTTGCCGCATTGGATGGTTTCCCAAATAAACAGATTGCCCGTAGAACATATTCCACGGACTACGGCACAGCATATAAGCAGAACCGTATGATTTCCTTACCCGCTCGCATATCTATGACTGTATTTCTAAAAATCGAAGCTAAGATTGAAAATCCTAAAACAGGGAATTTGTGTTCTTCCTTTCTTATAAGAAAAACAGAAAGATAGAGAGAGAGTGATTTTGACAAAATGATTTACGGATGGTAAGTGGCTCACAAAAAACAGACAAAGAAAGCTTCAATAGCCAAACATAGTCAAATAAAAATTCCAATAACTCCAATACACTGACACAAAGCAAAAGTATCAGCACCAATAGATCGAAAGCCTCGACCCAACAAGTATGTTGAAAGGCAATTATTTTTCTACAAATATACATAATATATATTAGGATGCAATTCCAACCCAGAAATTGAAAAACAGCAATATAAATTATAGGGCTTACTTTTTGCGAGGAGAATCCGCCTGCAAAAAATGTAAAAAGAAAAACGCATTAAAATCTTTCAGCTTTCTCAAGCATGCAACAGCAGCAGAGCATCACGTAAGTAGAGAGATTACCATTCGCAGAGGGCAAAGACGAAGAACCCTAGAGAACAAAGTCGAGGTATTAGGGTTTGTGGTCAATGAGCTTTCTTGAAAGGGGAAAAGCCCACTTTGTATCTATTGTCTATGTAAACCGGAAATTACATTATATATATGTCAGGGGTATAATCTCCTACGTTGAAGGCACATATTTGTTATGTTAAACTAGCAGCGGTTGCTTTTTCTTTTTTTTAAATTAAAATTTATTTTAGAATTAAAAAAATAATAGGTAGTTGTGTTCCGTAAAAATAGGATTCATTATCTGATTTTATTTTTATTTTTAATTTTTTTAAATATGAAATGTGTGAATTTACTATATTATCCTCATTTAATTAATAATTTCAATTCTTAATGTTTGCATTAACTAAGGACATTTTCTGGTATTTTGAATGTTTCACCATTCTCTGCATTTTGCTTTATATATAACCATTTTTTTTTCTTTTTTTCTTTTTTAATTTGTTAACCTATAAATTTGATTGAACGATAAACTTTTCGGTGGGAGAAATTTTTTGTAAAAATATTTCTTCTTATAGTAATTTCTATTTATTAAGGTAATTAGGAAAATTTTGATTCTCTTTTATCTATCAAGTAGGAATTATTATTTTTTTTTACCGTAAAAAATACTAGACTAGTAAATTTGATTATTATCACGAATAAATTTGGTTAGTATTTGAATTTAGAGGGAACAATTTTTAAATTTTTTTTTATTGCATGGTTTAATGTCAAGTTTATGGTTGAGTTTTGGTTCATTGGAAGTAACTTTGGTTTATTTCACTTTACTGCTTGCTTGCCATCCATATTAGGAACAGGAATAAAAATATATAATGCAACTGCCTTAAGAACTTCAACCAATTAGTACAAAAACAGAAAAAGAAATGAAAAATCTTCATTCACAATATCTAATCTTCCAAGTCATTGTGTGTAAATTCACAGAGTGATCTTTTCAACTATGTTGGCACATATGCATCAGTTACAGTACAAATTCACAGAATCTAATCAACAAGGAAACGGACTGAATCAGCAAGAAAGAAACAGCAACTAGGTTGATCTGGTAACTCGGAGGCCGGGTGACGTATCGCTTCAATTTTATTTAACGAATCGTGTATGAACATAAGACTCTGGAGAGATCATGTTGTGAGAGTATCAGGAAGTGTGGCAGAATGACCTCCAATTACTTTACCGCCGACATCAGGGAAATTTTCATGTCCCGGAAGGGGGCCGACCTTCCCATCAGCATCTACCTGCAGAGGATACTTCAGAAGGTGACCCTGCAGTTGTGTAAAATCTGGAGATGTGAATCTCTTCCAGTTTTCTTCAGCAATCCCGTTGACTGTCCTCACACATTCCAAACTCTCTGGCTCTCCAAAGCATGGATCTTTACCAAGATGCTCAGCCCAAAGTGACATTCGATATCCGTATATCTGCATGAAAAGAATATTGGATGTCTAATTAAAGCACGTAAGTGTAAAAGAAATTGAAAAAAGGCAAATTCTTTATGTTGTCAACAAATTCTAAATCCGGGAGTTAAATAACTATATTCAATAAACTCGACCACAAGGGGATTCTGTGAAGTTTCTTAAATGCATTTGAACTTGTTCTTGGAAAACAATGGAAAGAAGGGGCAAAAAGCAAAGGAACCGCTACTCTGAACCAAGACGAGAACAATTATAACAGCTAGTGCTCATGAAGTCTCTCGGAAGCTGAAGGTACTGGCTCATGCTCATAAATATCCTCCTCGGCATCAGCCAAGAAAGGAGCCTCATATAAGAAGTTTGCCAAAACACGAGAAAAATTATAGAGTGGCATAC
Organism: Prunus dulcis; assembly: GCF_902201215.1. Taxonomy (NCBI): domain Eukaryota; kingdom Viridiplantae; phylum Streptophyta; class Magnoliopsida; order Rosales; family Rosaceae; genus Prunus; species Prunus dulcis. Next base: position 16,302,083 of record NC_047656.1, on the reverse strand, counting down.
CTGACCAAATGGATGTTTCCGCCTCTCAGCCCAAGTGTAATGGGGCTGATATGCACCCATAGCTATCTCAGTGTCTTTGGTACCAGCCATTGATCTTTGGTTGATATTGGCAGATCCAAGTATTACGTACTCGTCATCTACTACCATACCCTTGGCATGAACATAAATCATAAACCGCTGATATTTATATGCATCGGAGACCTGAAAGAAAATTTTATTATGAAGGCCAACATCTGAAAAGTTCTCGCAGACAATATATTAAAGCAGATATCTAATGAATTTAAAGATCTAAGTTTGAGTGGTCATCTTATCCTCTGTGAGGCATGAGATGAACTAATGGTGAATCTCAGGAAAACACGTAAGGTCATTGGCATGGTAGGAATACAAAAGTGAATGCATTTAATCTGTAACAATGGCCAAAAACGAAAATCCAAACTTTAAAATAAGTAAAAATAGAGCTTTCGCCTTAAAATGTGTAACATACTACAACTACTAGAATAATCTACATTAACAAAATATTTGTGCCTTCCCATTGTTAGAATAATGCAAATGTGACAGATCGTGACATTGACCTTTAATTATTTGGGGTTTCCAAATATACCAAACAGGATAAAGGAAATCTTTCTACTGTCTTGCGCACTGATCTTGATACATATTTTGAAATTTCAAGGTCCCACAGAGTACATGCTAATTACAGAAAACGACAGCATGGATTTTGCATATACTAAGATCTCAAAGCTGAAAGCATGAGAGAGATTAAGTGAATATATTGTGAAAATTGTAGTTGGAAACCATGAATTTCTCAGCCATGCGGATTAAGGGCCTACTATTTAGTTTATGCCAACCAAGAAGCTAGCACTGAGTGATAAAGACAAAGCAGTTGGAAAGACAATTATTCTCAAATAATTACCGAAGCACCATTGTCATTTGAAGTTTCCTCTGAAAGTTTTTCCCGGTTACCAAGGCAATAGAAATTGAGGTAATCTTGAGGATGTGAGTGATGTGAGTCCTGAAGCTGCACCGATTTTAGTGCCTTTGCAACAATATCATACATTGCTTGCATTGTCTGGCTCTGCACAAAGTAAACATGCACAAGTCAGAAAGCAACTTCTATGTGTCCTTTCCATTCTTATTCTTACACACTTTCACTAGTTCCTTGTCCTTGACATCTAATAATAGATACCATGATACCAATACTACGATGAACAACACAAAAGTAATAATTCTGAACCAATAATTTCAAAGAAAACAATCCCATTGATTGGAAACCAAACAACAGATGATGTATTATTCAAGCTACTAGCAAAGAGTAGCTCAAAAAAAAGCTACCAGCAAAGAGAATCAATGATGTCAAAGCAAAAAGTCCATCGCTGTTTATAGTCATTAGAAGAACATTACAGCCATCTTAATGTTCCAGTTTACCAAAACATGTGTTTCCCGTGTATAAGCATTTCCATAATATATAATCACATACCTGCCAGAAAAGAATTTCTTGCATTGCAGCAGATTTTGGATCACCTTCAGGCCACATAGGTAAAACAACATACACCGCAAATCTCTCCTTAGCTTTAATTTTGCTAGCAATCTTTAATGCCAACTCCACTGGGATAAGATTATCAGCTCCTGCTCACACCATGAAAGAAAATATTCAGATAAATTTGAATGCAAGGAAAGCATATATCTAGTATCAATTAATAACAATTACTTTATTTATATTTTTCAAACCGAAGAATGTGAATTTGAAAAAAATATAAGTGGTTAGGTGGCAGGTGCATAGTCTTGGGTCATTAAGGCTAATTTAAAGCCAATGACAGATATAGAATGAAGATGCAAATTTTCAATATTCCTAGTCAATTATGGAGTAAATAATAAAAATTGCAATTACTTAGGAAAAAAAAAGATTTGTACTTGGGGAAGGGGGAGGGGTGTGTGGAAGTTGAGTTGGTTCCCATGCACAGAATGCTAGAACCCATAAATTTCAAGTGCAGTTATGCACATAAAATAATACCCATGATGCATTGTTTCGCAAAGCAAAAGTTTTGCTCCCCAAAAAAAAAAATTCCTAGAAACAAGCATCATAATGCAGTGCTCAGCATATTGTCAGCTTACCTGCATTTCTATAATCTGGCCATGCATATGATGAACCAAGAAAATACTGATTTTCAATATATATAAAATGTTGAGCGGATCTGATTGCCTGAATGTATGCTGTTTGAATGCTTTTATCTATTAGCAGATTCTTTGAACAAATAAGATTCTGCAGTTACAATCAAGAGGAACGATCAGATTTTGTCCACACATTTAAAAGTATTAAAAGGAAGAAAGATAGAAGGGGGAGGAAGATGGGGATTCAAACACAAACCTGGGCCTCAGCATTAGGGCCGGCTTTGGGAAATCCTTTCAGTGATCCTGAGTCAATGGACCGAAAAATCTGCACAAGAAAGAAAGATATACCCAGCTTGATTCTCCTTTTTCTTTTATTTTATATATATATATATATATATATTGAATGAAACAGAAAATAACAAAAAGAGTGAAAGAAAGTTTCATCATCCAACCTGAACATGCCAATCTTCGGGATCATCTTCACGTTGAACCCACAAAGCAGGGTCGTCTTCTGGAATAGTTGTTCTATCCTTTGAAACAGATAGTGGAGGACTAAGTATCCATGAGATGCGGTCAATTTTTATCAAAGCATCGTCATGCCAATGTGAAGCCCTCTTTTTTAGTCCGAACTCTCTCCATTGTGTTGCTTTCCTCCAACGTTGCTCAAAGTTTATAAGAACATCATACGCAGCAGGCCCATCAATTCTACAGTGTAAGTCATGCCATGGTTGCCTTGGAGCCTTGGTTCCAGCCTAGTACAGGAACAAAACACAAAAAGCCAAAAAGATATGCATCTTAGCAGTCTATTTAAAGGAATACAAACCTCATTTTGTGGATCTTGAGTAATCATTGAAAATAAAATATCATATACAAATTATGCTAGTACGTGAGTGAATTAGAAAGAAACAAGAAAGACAAGGAAAATCATGACAGGGTCTTAAATAATATCCCAATTGTTATGGATGTTAGAAACAATGCAGAAATAAACTGTATAACCAAATCACCAATTACTTACAGGAAAAGTAGGTTGATGAAAATCATCCTTAAATACAGTGTTAACATCACGAAACAGTCTGTGCTCAGGTGTGTCATAACGACCATCACAGAGATCAAGACCTCCTATAAATGCTGTTATCTTGCGATTATTACCATGTGCCTGTGTGTCCACGAGAACGCATTTTTGATGGTGGGTAAAGAGGGTTCCAACAACCTGCACAAACCCATAAAATGCAAGTTAGACTCAGCAAGTTGATCAGCTTAGTGGAAAGCAAAATCTTACATGAAAGTAAAGGAACGCTTGCTGAATCACGCAAATAAGGGCGTCCAAAACCTGCCTGTTGTTTAATAATGCTAAGCTTACTGCTGGCGTAGCGAGTTGCTAGAACACAATTAACAGATGAATGCTTGAAAAACTTCCGGGTTTCTTCATCATGTGTACCCATCATTCCTGCCTGCAACCAATCCGAACTTCACATTACGAACAAATTTCCATGACCTCACATACTTGCACAAGCATCTTGACAAATTACACAATGCACTAAAAATTTGTAATCTCACTAGTAAGATGGGGAGGGAAACAGCATAACTGAATAAAGATGATGAACTACTGAACAGATATGCTACAGTCCAAAAGTCTGGGAGAGTAATAGAAGGTGTGAAACCAACCCAATTAACTACTTAAGTACCCCTCTAACACCCCATTACCCGAAATGGAATAAAATAGTCCAACTTGGGATCTCTTCTTCTGTTCTCTTTTCTTTTTCTGGCTTTACATTTCAGTCCATATAATGCATTGCATAGGTTGCAGTATGCACTTGGATGAGCAATGGGTACCAACCAACCACCATCACCATCACTACCAAAGCCACCACCACTATCACCACCAACTCATAGGTACCCATTTGGGCCAATGGGTAACCATTATCCATCCCTATTTACAATCAAAGACACCACTAAAAGATTCCAAACCATACAGATTGAAAATGATTGACATATTCATAATAAGCAAAAACCAAATTCAAAACGACAATGCAGGTTTGGAATTGTGACCGTTTTGAAGAAGAACTTGTCGTGTGAGGTCTTATCGTCCCAGACCAACAGCAACACCCTCACGCCTTCTTCAGACTTGTACTTGAGCAAGTCTCCGAGCGTTAATTCGCCGCCACGTGGCAACGGTCGGGTGGGCTCTCGAATCAGCCTCACCTTGTGAAACACAGACCAACCCACAATGTAAATCAAGTGATGAGCCTCCGAAATCGCATAGCAAATGTCCTCCCAGCAATTCTCAGGCCTATAAACCTTCCTTCCATCCAATTCAATCTCCGGCAGCAGCCCATGCGGCACGTGCGCGTCTTGGTACAACCTCAAGGAGCTTCCTTTCCGCAACGGGAAATACGTGTGGCGCACACCCCTGTGTTCCGGATCGCCCGCTATACCATGCTTGTACAGTGGGTTTTTCTCGAAAGGCGTGAACTTTAGCTCGATCCGGATCGCCGAGTCGGGTTTCGGGGGCGTCCCCGATGACCCGATAATGGGAAACCACCCGGATATGAGTTCTCCGGTAGCGATTTTCTCGGCGGAGATCTTAGCGGTGCCGATGAGCTCGGCCCCGAAGAGGTCGTTGTCTTTAACCTGAAACTCGAGGTTAATTACGGGGTGTGCCAGGGGGATGAAGAAGTGCTCGTTCCACTGCGGGTTCTGCGAGTTCTTTATGACACGCGTCCTGGCCACGGTGGTCTCGGGGACCATAACGGTGACGTAGGAGTCGCTGGTGATGATCTTAGGGCGGCTGTGTTGGGGTTTGTGTTCTCCGCCGTCGGATTCGGTGTGGCGGGAGTGGGAGGAGTGGGGGATTGTGATAGTGTCACAGGCGGTGAAGCAACGGCGGAAGCGCTCGGAGACAAGGTCCATGTTGGGCAGCCGCCGGGCTTCGATGATATGGAGGTCGAGGTCGCCGTGCAGGTAGGTCACCACCTCCAACGTCATTTCGGCCATTGCGGCGGGGTGACGTGGCACCGGAGGATGGAGGTCACTGTACGAACCGCAGTTCAGAGAGGGTTGGGGTTGGGGGGTTTGAATAGCGACAAAAAAAACTGGGTTTATGGGTTTGGCGTTGCTTGAGAAACACAGAGGAGTTTCAGAGACCTCATGGCGCCTAGAGGCTTTTGGGGATTTTAAATCTCGTGAAATCTTATAATATTGACAGAGAAGATTGTGAGTGACGGAGGAAAAGAGGGAAGGGGATGAGTGTGGAGTGGGGAGTTAGTGTCCGTTACAAAAATTTTGTAATGAAAAATTGGTTTTTTTTTTTTTAATGCAAAAAATATTTGGTTGGGTGAAATAATTGTTTTGGTTTGGATACTTGGAGTGAGACCCATGAACAATTAGAACATGTTCATACTTCATATGGACCGGACCCATCTTTCCATTTCCATTTTGTATTGAGTTTGTGGCTCCACCAACTACTTATAGTGACAATCAACACCAACCCATTTTAATATAAGGCAACAGAAATCATCTAAAATCTTTTATATTAATACATATTAGAATAATTTTAAAATGAGAAAAGTACAACTTTTGTTTTCCCCATATAATGTTAGATAAATGTGTTTGCAGTAAAATCAGATTGTTTATGTTTGCCAAATCGAGTCATGTCGGAAAATTACCATTTTTTTTATATCAGGAGTTGGAGAGAAACTCTCATACAACGAGAATATTATTTTTTGCTATTTCCATTACAAGAAAGATTTTTTCCATTTAGTATCCTTTTTGCCGGTCAGAATGCAATCAGCATACTCTAGGAATAGTGTCATAACCTAATATTTAATTAACTCTGCCTCGATTAGAGCATTCAAATATCAAATATCAAATTTAAATTTGATAGTTGATAGGGCAATTTGACATCTTACACAGTTTTATACTCCATTTGATATGTCAAATTAAATTATTATTTTATTATATTTTAGTGTTGATTTATTTTTAATTTTTTTAAATAATAATAATAATAAAATATTCATTTGACATTTTTCTTTTGAGATGTCAAAAATAACATCTCAACCTTCAGCCTTCATCTCACATCGGCTTTAACACATCGATTGGAGTGATGTGAGATATTATTTTTAATCGTTAAATGTCTATATAACACTTTTAACACATCAATTAGAGATACTCTTAGGTACTTATTTATTCCTTATGAGATTTTAAATCCAACTTTTGAATACTTTTACGTTTAAAAGAAGAGAATCATGGAAAAGTAGAAAGTTTCCTCAAGTTGCTTTACTTATTTTACCTACATCTTACCCTACTGCCCACAAATCATTATCAGTCTAGTTGGAAAGATGTCCTACCCTCACTCTCACTGTCACAAACATAATCTTCACAAAATAATTATTTTATTTCCTCATTGAGCAACAAACCAAATCCCAAACACAAAATATCTGTCCTTCCATCATTTCATGTTTATGCAATTCTTTATTCCAGAAATATAGAAACCCACATGGCTGGCTGGGCTGCTGACGTGAAGGATGGCTTGAAGACACCGCCATTTAAAATTCTGATGCTACAGCTGCCCTAGGAAGGAAGGGTTTGGTATCTTGTAAAGATGAATTTTATTTCTTGGTTTATTTCCAGTAAAAATAATGCAAGAATTTGAACTCTTTTTAAGTGTCAAGCATTTTAAAATTGCAGCCACAGAGCCCTCTAGGACAATAACCACCAGTCAGCTGAACAGCTCTTCAAATGTTTGTATGGTTTGCAGGAAAAACCATCTTGATTAAAAAAATTCTCAAGAGTTACTGATCAGTATTGCCACAACAATTATCATAAACAGCCCATAAACATTGATTAATTTTTTTGCACGTGTTTTTACAATTGAAGAGGGTTTGGATGAGGAGAAATGGTCCTTCTTTTCCTCAAAGTAACTTCTTTCTTCTGGTCCATACTAACATCAATCTCCTTGACTATCCCCACCCACCCTATTTTTCACATCACCCAATTGATCATCATGAACCTCCAATATCAAATCAAAATCCGCCAGCACACCACGACCACTTGCAAAGCTCCTCATCTGACCCAAAGAAGGCGCTCTCTCTGGACCTCTAGATGAGCCGCCCACCAAACCATCAGGGTGATTATTGTCATTTTTATCACCTTCTTTTGGTGGGGCTTCCTTGGGCAAACCCTTTGATGTCTTTTTCTTCACCTCTTTAGGAACACATGAAACTAGATTGCAGGTGGTGCTTTCTTGTGGTGGAGGGCAAGCCCTCTTGCTAGTATTTGACTTGCTTTTGCTTTGGTTCTTCTTCTTCTTCTTCTTCTGCTTGCCCTTGATTTGGCCCATGCATGAGACTTTTGGAGAAGTGGGTTCTTTTGGACCAAAAGTAATTCCATTCCTGGGCTTCCTTCTGGCCTCAGAGGGAATGAGTGATATCATTGGACCTGAGGTTTTTCTAGGGCTGGGCGGTGGGCTGTGGTATGTGACTGCAGGCTGTGCAGCTTTTGATAAAAGCTTCAGAATTCGGCTCCCAATGAGTCCTGATTGTTTCTCCATTGATTTCAGTTTAATTGTTCTTGCAGCTCTTCTAGCTGTGTTTGTTGTATACTTGTGTGTTTATATGAGGGGAGAGAGAGAGAGAGAGAGAGAGAGAGAGAGGTCTTTAGAGGCTTTGGAAGAGCCGGAGAGGGAATGAGATTGTTGACCTCTTCATAGACAGTGTGCTGGAATGGTGAGAAGGGTTTTTGCCGCCTCGAATTAAATAATTGCATTACCAGTGCAAGCTCCACTTGGCATGCCATTCTCGAATGTCAAACGTTTTGTTAATTCCTCATCGTTCAAGTTTGTGTTGGAAGGTTACATCCAAAGGGGTCAACAAATTTTAAAAGAAGAGCCAAGGATAGAGAAGTATAGCAACGTGTGACAACAAATTTAACAAATTATAAACTTTTTGTTCGAAGTTCAAAACCAAACTTGCTAATCAAGAGAGGAAAATGTCCTGCTAGAATGTCAAAATTACAATTACAATAAGATCGAGAGCCAAACTATTTTGATTACACGCAGTGCACCTGAACAAATTAGATGTGCAATATGAAACAGTACAGTTGCAAAGTTTTTTGGAACCGAAACCAAAAAGGTGGTCCAAAGTTAAGATACATGACCAGGAGTGGGTCTTTTTTCAATGTAAAATCGACCGCTAGTAGTAAAACTCGTAAAATCTAGTCTCGGGCTATATACGGGAAGCAACTTAGGCATGGATGCGCTGCGAAACCAGCTTACATCCTGCAGTTGATGGTCCAACTTTAATGTGACTCACCACTTCCATCAACATATCCACATTACAAGTCCAGGTTCTCTGATAGCTGCAGGTTAGCTGCTGTAGATTCAGATAGATAAAACATGAGTGGCATTTATAAATAACATAAGGATGCACAGAACTGATGACATAGAAACAAAAAATCCTAATAACCACAAAAAAAATTATGTAAAAAAAGCATTTTCTGAACGAATTGCGTTATAAGCAGTAATCAACCTGGAGCACAAAGAGAAATTCCCACTCAATTTAACAGGCACCGACAAGATAAAAGCTAGAAGAAAAATATACCTCTACATCATCTCAAACTTCTAAATGTAAAATGCATTAACGAGTGCTTCTGTCATCCTTAGTATCCTTCTCGCTCGTTTGAGGCGTGTACTGGCTAGTAGATGACGGCGAGTACCCAGGTTGACTAGGTGAGTACCCAGCACTTGGACTGCATGGAAACAAAAGCAACGAGGAAAACAGATAAACATTTCGGCACAGCACAATGAAGATCAAAACAAGAAATATCTAGCGAGAGAATATTGTTTCCCAGTTTACCTGTATTGTGGAGAACTTGGACTATAATCTGGGCTCACTCCAGAGGTAAATGGGCTGAACAAGAACAAAATTAGAAAGAAAGAAAATAGACATTTTCCAACAAATTAATACACACACAAATAGCAAGTAGACTCCAAAAAATACTAAATTAGAAAGGCAAATATAGGAAGTGTGGTCAGAGGCGACCAAACAAAGGAAGCTTACCTTCCAGGACTGTATGTGGGGCTTGAAGGAGAGTAAGATGGAGATGTAGGTGAATACGATGGTGAGGTTGGGCTGCAAAAAAAAAAAAAAAAAAAGAGAACACAAGTAGTCATGAGATTTCCTTAATAATTATAAGCGGCAAGTCAATGAGCAAGGAACTGAAGAGGATTATAAATCATGTGAGAGTAATAATCCCACTCATAAGCACTGATCAGTCAACCACACTCAGCAACTCTGATGCCATAAGTGCAGTTCAATAGACAGCTCACCTGTAATTTGGAGACGTAGGACTATATGGACTAGATGGTGATAATCTTGGGCTGCTTGGAGAGTATGCCGACGATGGACTGTATTTGGCTGACTGAGGATTGTAACTTGGAGATGTAGGGCTATAGCTGGGAGAAGTTGGACTATAACTAGGAGAAGTTGGGCTGTAACCAGGAGAAGTTGGGCTGTAGGCTGGTGAGGTTGGGCTGTAGGATGGAGATGTGGGGCTGTAGGAGGGCGACGTTGGGCTGTAGGAAGGTGATGTAGGGCTATAGGACGGCGATGTAGGGCTGTAGGAAGGTGATGTGGGACTATATGCAGGTGAAGTCGGGCTGTAAGCAGGTGATGTCGGGCTGTAAGCAGGTGATGTTGGACTGTAACTTGGTGAAGTTGGACTGTAACTTGGAGATGTAGGGCTGTAACTTGGAGATGTGGGGCTGTAACTTGGAGAAGTGGGGCTATAGCTGGGTGAGGTGGGTGAGTATGATGGACTTGTAGGAGAATAGGCCGGACTGGTTGGACTATAACCTGGAGAACTAGGACTATAGGTTGGAGAGGTGGGACTGTACCCAGGTGAAGTGGGGCTGTACCCGGGCGAGGTGGGACTATAACCAGGGGACGTGGGACTGTATCCAGGGGAGGACGGACTGTAGCCAGGGGATGATGGGCTGTAGCCCGGAGATGAAGTAGGAGAGAATGCCATTCCTCCAACATAGGGAGAAAACTGGGCATCTGAAATGGGTGACAGACGAAGGTTTGGGCTCAGCAAATAATTTGGAGACATCATGCCCTCATGATATGGAGTTCCCGACACTGGAGAACGAGATGGTGTCATACCGAAATCAAGACCATCCATATAACTAGGTAGCTGGAGTTCAATTGCATTCTTCAACATCTCGTCATTGAGATACAGGGCACAGTCTCCTGTACCAATAGGTGCAAGCTGGCCTAACATTATGTTTTCAGTTACACCTCTCAAATAATCTGTTTCTGCAAACACTGCAGCATCAAGAAGAATATCGACAGTTTCTTCAAATGAGCACCTCATCATGGGACCGGTGTCATTTCGATTGATGCCATGACGAGTAATGGCCATCAAGTGCCCACGATAGGTCATGGTATCACAAAGGATAGCCAGATGCCGATAATTCACATAAGATCCATCGAAAGATATAACAACACGCAACTCATCCAACAGTGACCGACGAACTGCCTCAATTCCAAGAATTTCAAGAATTTCAATCAAGTGATTACTCGTCGTCCTCCTGGCATCAACATCATCATGACACAGGACAGCTAAGAGATTAACACCTTCTGTATCCAGCATCCACTCTTGCTCTGCTTTAAATCCTTCATTCGGATCAAACTTGTTAACTTTACCATGTTTAATGAACACTTTGTTAATATCTGGGATACCTCGAAGAGCCATTTCTGTCAGCATGTTACTCTCAATCTTCTTCAAAAATACATCATCTTCAGCGGATTCATCAACCAATTCCCCTTTTGGAGCTTCAGCATTCATGATACGGATTCGAAGGATCAACTTTTCCGCATTGTCATCATTGAATATACAAGTTAAATCATCGTCAAATTCAAGATTGATCTTCTCAGCAATGTCAGCCATGCTCAACTTCTTATCCACCATCATTTCGCGATTCAACTCAATGCGAAGCAACCAAGGAGAAATTTTATCAGGGTTAACCTCTTCATCTGGCATTTCATAGTAAGAGTTGACAAAATCAACATCCTCTTCAATTATTGTGCTCATGGGGTCTGGATCGTACCACACTTCTGTAGCTTGAGTTACACTTCGGAGAGTGGTGTATTCCAAAGCACACTGGACATTTTTCGCCCTCTCCTTTGTTTTATTAGCTTCAGGCTTTAAGTAGACAGACAGAGATGGCGTTTTGATTCTCTTAGCCACATTAATAATTTCCCTCAACCTGGGAACACCTAGGGTAACATTCTTTGCACTCACACCAGCATAGTGGAAAGTATTCAGTGTCATCTGAGTGGCGGGCTCACCAATAGATTGTGCAGCAACGCAACCAATCATTTCGCCAGGTGCTACAAGTGATTGCAGGAAGCGTGACTCTATCTCCCCAATAACCCACTCGAATGCTTCACGAGTAAGCCTGTACTCATCCAACACCCGTTTGCTAGCGAAAGTGCTGCGAAGTAAAATACTGAAAAACAGTGTAGCATTCTTTTGAGCTTCAACACTCAACAAGTCATCACCAGGAACAACCTTCAGCCTCTCCTGGAGCTTATCAATAGCTTCCACGATTTCCATTGGGTGCATATCGGAAGTCCTTCGGAAGTCAATCTTAAAGGTTTTTTGTGCATTCCAAATGAGCCTCTTCAGGTTAACAGGCAATGGCCAAGAATTATCACCTGTTACTGCTATCTCTGTTCCAAGTTGTAATCTGTCTGTTTCAAGTTTCTGAACCTCTGCATCAAACACATTGCGAAACTCTCTAATAGTTTTGAGATCCTCAACATGTTCATGCAACATGTAGTCTGGATTCCAATTTTCATCATCAAGCTCATACGAAAAAGTCTTATCAAATTCTGATTTTTTCATCTTTAAAGAATCCAGCTTTTGTGATTCTATCCAAACAGCATCCATCCCATCTTCCCCGTAAAGAAACTGTATAACATCCCCCAATGAATTTCTGACAGTGCCATCATATTTGACCATAATATCCTCCATAGCCTTCACCAGTCTCCTTTGAATGTACCCAGTCTCAGATGTCTTGACTGCAGTATCTATAAGACCTTCCCTCCCACCCATAGCATGAAAAAAGAACTCCTGTGGAGTTAACCCACGCAGGTAGGAATTTTCTACAAATCCACGACTTTCTGGTCCATAATCATCTTTAGTGAAGTGGGGCAATGTCCGGTCTATGAACCCGTAAGGGATACGCTTACCCTCAACGTTCTGCTGCCCCACACAAGCAGTCATCTGGGATATGTTGATAAAACTCCCTTTGGACCCTGCTGTAACCATGGCTTTAAGATTGTTGCTCTCCGATAAACTCTTTTGAGCACTACTTCCAGCATCATCACGAGCCCTATTCAAAACCTAACCAAACCAAATATATTATCACTTAACAGTAGGCAACTAAACCAGAATAAATTGCGCGCACACAAAAAAAAAAAATTTCAAACCTGGTTCACTTTGTTTTCGAATGAGTCCATCATGGTTCGTCCAGGTTCAGCCTCCAGCTGCTTGGATTGGGCTTTACTTATAAGATCTTTCACCTCATTTTTCGCCTTTGAAATTGTTTCATTGATTTTCTCCATTGTTGCAGCATCAGCAATTGTATCTCCAATTCCAATGCTAAAAGCATTTTGTAGTAGCCAATAGTTAACAAGCCATTGGGTATGACCCAGGAACTTGCGAGCTGCATCTGGGCCAACTTCTTCCCTGCACAACAAGAAAATTCAATCCATTAAACTTCTCTTCTTGTTGAATTTTATTTTTTGTCAAGGTGGTCAAATTATATGCTTGATACTCAGATGGAAGTAGAACCTTATTTTTTTTTGGGCCTAAAATTAAGATATTTCCAATTTGGATCCATTATGTCATATCATATACTAGGGGGAGTACACTTCACAAATCCAACAAAAGAATGAAAAGTTCCAAGCTTTTGGGTAGAGTATATTGGGCTTACACCAACATAACATGACATACACATCAAAGCAACCAAGATTCTGGTCTGGTCTGTTCTGTGCATAAAAGAGCTGCTACATTCTTTTAAGAAAATAATTAAGACACAAATGAATCCATTTCTGAACTAAATAGAGTAAAATTGCTTACCATATGACATGTATCAGACTTCCTGTAGATGTCCCAAGTGCCTTCTTGCAAAGTGTTCCAGCAAGTAGCTCCCCCTTCTCTATTCTAACAAAAGTATCTCCGGGGGTAATGTTGCCACTTTCTGCTTCCGAGTGCCATGCAGAAGTCCTTTGGAGATTTATCTGTTTTGGTATTATAAGATTGAAGACTTGCTTGCCAGTCCACAATGGCCGTGGCTTCAAAATTGCAGGAGCAGGAACTTTTCCATCAAAATCCTCCCACCACATCAAAATATTCATAAAAACATCCTGAAAAGAATCACTCAATATAAGACTATGTAGCTCATGAAAAACACAATTTTCAGGATGGGGCGACAATGATCAGGTCACAGTTACCTTCTCTATGAAGGTATCCCTCTTGGTAATCTTACGGCACCCTAAAAGGGTATCCTGCACAATTCCCATCACGGGCCGATTTGACTGAGGAGACACTATGCACTTGGGCACCATCATGAGCTCCAGTACTTCTGCCCTAGTTTCAAAAGACTGAGGAACATGCATGTTCATCTCATCCCCGTCAAAGTCGGCATTGTAAGGAGAGGTCACAGACAAATTCAAGCGAAAAGTTGAGTACGGCATGATCTTGATTCTGTGCCCCATAATAGACATTTTATGGAGACTAGGTTGACGATTGAAGAGGACAAAGTCTCCATCATTCAAATGACGCTCCACCTGCGACCACAATAGTAGAAGTTCAGAAGTGATTCTTAAATAGGAAAGACCCAGATCAAAACTTATCAGAATAAAAGAGCAATGCCTTATATCCAAGCTCCAAATGATGATCACTGCTTTTCTTCAAGTAACGAAGATCAAGCCTTTGCCCATCATCTCGTATTATATACTTCGCACCAGTTTTACCAGGTGGAGGATGGGGCCCATTCTCAACAAGCTCCTTCAACCTATTTTTTTTTTTTTTTTTTTGGGTTAAATTGAAGAATATTCCATTAATAGAAAATAGAATGAACTGAAGAAGAAAAGAAAAGAAATGGTAGAAAAGCACAAAGATGAGAAAATAAACAAATAAAGTTTACCTTTCAATATTATATGGAGTCACAGTCTCTGGGTACGTGAGATTCAAAGCAATACTCCATGGTACTCCTAATTGATCAATGTTTATGTTTGGATCAGGAGTAATCACCGTTCGTGCCGAGAAATCAACTCGCTTCCCCATTAAATTTCCTCTTATTCTGCCTTCCTTTGCCTTAAGCCTACTACATATTGATTTAATAGGCCTCCCTGATCTCTGAGTAGCCTGTTCAGTAAAGAAAAGGTTCAGCATATGCATGAAAAAAAAATCTTACCAGTTAACAGAAGTTTATATGTATATACATACAAATAAAGACAACATAAAAGCATATAGATACTATGAAGAAATATGTTCCCATGTACACATACCCTCGGTAGTCCAGGCAACTCATTGTCAAAATACGTGGCTATGTGGAATTGCAACAGTTGTGCAAACTCTGAAATTATATGAGCAGGTGACCCATTTCTTTCCTGTCTCCTCAGATTCTCATTGTGACGAATAATCATGGCTAACTGATGTGTTAAATCATCCTGGACACAGAAAACATATGAAGTCAGTGATCACCAACAACAAATGCCTAGATTATCTCTTCAGCCACTAAAATTGTCAGCTTGCTACTGGTCTCTAAACAGAGAAAAACTGCACAAAAGAAGCTTACCTCACTCCTGGATGAGGTGTCCATCATCACAGAGGGTCTCACAGGTTGTGGAGGAATAGGCAGAACTTGTAAAATCATCCAGTCAGGACGAGCATATTTAGGGTTCAATCCCAATAACTGGGAGTCCTCATCACTTATCCTTTTTAAGACACTAAGAACCTAAAACAAATTCAACAATATGTTAGCATCATGCAAGTGTGATAGAAGGAAGAATCTGTCTAAATGAAGAATGCCAACCCTTTCTGCAGTAAGTGTCTGTTTCCTTTCCACAGGTTCAGGAAGCTGTTCCTGGTCATCACTTTTCTTCCGTTGGGCTTTGTATTCTGCATTCATTTTCATACCCTCTATAGAGAGCTTGGGCTGCTGAGCACCACAGCCGCCGCGACTTTTCTTTACAGGTTCTTCAGATTCCTGGCCTTGGACATCAATTTCATCACCACCATCACATTTGGTTTTGTTTTTGCATGCATCCAAAATCTTTTTTAGCCTATTTTTTGGGCTCTTAATTCTCAAAGCCTGCTTAAACTTGTGATCATCCTGCAAAACAAAGTCGCATAAAACTTGTTACGATTAACAATTGTCTAGACTTAAGCTTTAAGATTTTTTTTGAAACAAAAACCTTTTCAGAATCCTTGAAGCAAACACAGCCAACACAATGAAACATCAGCAAATAGGTAAGAGAAATTGTTGATCATTAAGAATTAACTTTTACGGAAAGCAAGCCTTGCCAAAATCGTTGTCTCCAAAAATAACATATCCCATATAAAGGAAACTTTACAGTAATAGCTCATTTCACGACAAAAATGAAACGCCCACGATTAAAGGTTTGTGCCTAGGAAACACTCCTACAATATGCACACATAAAAGAAGAAACTAATTCCTCACTCCTATTTTTCCTAATCATAAGAAGTGTCCGCTGTTAAATTTCATCCTAATTAATCTTTTTCCTCTCTATTTCTTCCAACAAACCACTTTGTTGATGACATGCTCGTTTGATGCATTAGAAAATCCCATACACCACTGAGGATAGAAAGATATGCATTGTATTCGTTCAAGCCACCAAAATAACCATCAAGTTTACAAACAGGGAATACAACAGCCAAGTACTTCCAAATGACCTTTCAATCTATCTCAAAGAGTAACATGCTTACCAATTTAATGTTTGCCAACATAAATAAGGTTGTTCTTGAAAGTCAATTAAACAAAGCCGAAGACTAGTTTGCAGAGATAATTTAAGGCTTCTAAGTACCTCATCGACAAGAATTTTTGAGCAATTGAAGCAAACACATCGCATTATGGACAACACGGTCTTCATGAAACCAATGTGAAACATTGGTTTGGCAAGCTCAAGGTGCCCAAAATGGCCCGGGCACTCAGCCATGTTGGCAGTACATGTTTCGCACTTCATTTTTCTGTCAATTGTACCAAGCCGAGGATCACTTAAACCTGCCGTCTTGGGTTTGCCTCCCAACATGGTCTCGCTGTGCTCAATCTGCACTACAGACATTTGCCTCTGCAAACAAAACACATAAAAGGCTTCAGCATTCTCCGATTCATCAAAATACAAAATTCATCAAACCCTAACACTTCATCCAATCACTACTCAATCTAACAAACTTAGTAAAGAGCTTTCGAATTTGAAAGCTAAATACAATATTCATCAAACCCTAACACTTCATCCAATCACTACTCAATTGAACAAGCTCAGTAAAAGAGCTTTCGAATTTGAAAACTCGCAAAAGAAAGCAGAAGCATAAGCAGTTACAGGATTTCCATTCCTTTTTCCATTGATTTCCTTTCTCAGCAAACAAACAGACGAGAATAGAAAGATAAAACGAAGAATAGAGAGGAAACGGAAATTACTATTTCGTCCGGGCTCAGAATGCCGAACTGAACACAGCGGACTTTGGCAACCTCCGCCGGCGAGAATGGGAAGCGTATATCCATGGCGATCTTCGATCGATTATGGAAAGAAGAAAAAAACCTAGGGTTTTTCAGACAAGGTGTGAGTGAGTGAAATTCAGTGGAAATAACGAACTGTTTCTCTTTATATTTTGGGTTTTCTTTATGTTTTGTTTTCTCTTTCTATTTTTCGGTTTAATTTGAATTCTGTTTATGGCGACTGCGAGAGATCGATTTTGCTCGACCTTCTCTGGAACTCTTCGAGAGAGTCTCCAACAAAACAAAAGAAAATGAAGCACTAAGCGTATATTTATAGGCGAAATAGGTGAACCTAGGGACTACCGACTTATTGAAAATAAAAAAATGATAATAATAATATTTTTGAAAGACGAAATTACCCTCTAATTTTAACCATGGTTGCCTTGCCTCCTCCATATGCGTGGCGGCAAAGCAAATCGAACTTATCTGTAATGATAGGTGAAATGTCAATAATATCCTCATACGACAATATTTACATTTCTTCTGTGTTGGGGTTAGGGGTGGGCACTCAAATTGGCGAACCGAAAATTCGAGTCAAACCACACCGATCTAAATCGAAAAAAACCCAGTTGACCAAAAAGTCAACAACTTGTCAAAAACCAAACCGGACCGGTTTGGACAGGTTTTGAATTCGATTTCATATCTTCAAAAACTAAATCGGGCCGAACCGAACCGGTCAAATTAAAAAATATATAATTTCAATATATATTTAACGAAAGAAAAAACTAATATTTATCGAAGTTCAATTTCAAAATATCTCTTTTTTCTAACTTTAATATTTATTTTTATATGAAATTGAATAATTTGTTAATTTTCAAGTAAAAATAATAATATTTCAGTTGAGAATTGTATTAAAAAATAATTTTTATAATCCGGTTCGAAATTGAACCGAACCAAAACCAAAACCAAACCAAAATAGGTTCAACTCAGACCGAACAGTTTTTGAATTTTTTAAAATTAAAACCGAACCAAATAAATAGTATCAAATTGGTTCTAATTTAGAGTAAAAATCGGTCCAACCCGAACCGTGCCCACCGGCTAGGCGCATAATAAAACAAGATCTTTATAACATAAGGGAACAAGAATAACATGAGCCCATACAATATAGAGATATTTAATCAAATACCCATTCTTAGCACTAAAACTATAAATAAACCCTACACTATTTAATTTCTATAAACATACCCCAAAAAAACCCAAAAAATAATAGCTGGCCCTATTGAATTTAATTTTAATTATTAAATTACTTTGATACCCCATTGAGTATTTTGGGCTGTTTTATGAGGTTTTTGGGTTGAGTTTGTTTTAAGAAATCAATGGCAGTTTTGTAATTTAAAAGAAGTTAAAAGCCTTATTGTTATGTTGTAAATGGGTTTTGGATGTGTTTCTAAAGTCCATTTCATATAGGGTTTTTTTATAATTTAGGCTCCAATATTGGGTATTATAGTGAATCTCCCAACAATATAGGCCCAATGTCAACTCAAATATTTATTTTTTCTTCTTTTGTGTATAGCATGCTCAACTCAAGTTTGCCATGAGATGAGATGGTAGCACAAATTTTTTTCTTCTTTATATGATGAATAAGAAATATAAACCTCACAATTAAGAGCCCGTTTGGGTATGCTTCTGTTAGAAAGCACAACAAATTTTGTTTGATAAAAATTCAATTGATTTCTGAAAAAGTATTTCTATAATACAAAAAGTACAAAAACATATTTGTATAACACATAAACATTTTTTTTGTTTTTATGCTAAATATTATCATAAATGGCTTCTAATTATTTATGCTTTTAGACCCTATTGAAAACAAGTGCCAAACATGTTTGTTTAGGACATTTCTTATTAAGAGGGACAATAGTATATTAAACTGACACACACTACACGGATGTTTTAAGTCTTTGCAACCAATGATAAAAAGTGAAGAAACATCACTTACCCTCCATTTGAATGAGGGAAAATAACTCATAATTTAATATGAGAAATTAACAACTTAACCGTGGAATTTATTAAATGACGCGCAGAAAAAACCGTGAAAATTAGGGCATCAAATTCCCGAATTTAATTTCCACCAAAATATGCCTCGTTTCACAATTTTCATAGTGCCATTTACAAAATTATGTCATTTACAAAATTCATCATACATAAATCCAAACATTGAAATCTTCAATTGCCATAAATTGAAATGATGGAAATCTAAATTCCCCTATTTTAGAATTCTATGTACTTTTCAATTCATTCATCCAAGTGGAGGGTTACTAAAAAGGAAAGACTTTCTTCGTTATCGAAAAAGAGAAAGACTTTGCATGTATGCTACAACAAATGCATTAAATTGTGTGTAAATTGAAGATTAATTTAGTCTGTGTAGTTGACATGATTAATAATAGGAATAAATACGTTGATAAATGTTAGAGATGAGCAAATTATACTCATTATAGCATTGAGAGAGTAAATACAATTTTCACTAATGGTGTGTTTACTAATCAAGAATTTGAATTCTCCTAATGAATTGAATTTCACTTATGGAGGATTCATGTGTTTACTTCATATCAAGAAATTTTAAAGTAAGTGGGGCCCACACAAAATTAGGAATTGAATTCCTGATTTTGGAGGAATTCAATTATTGAGTGGGATATGATATTCTAATTCCTGGAGAACTAACCCATTAAGAATTCATATATTCTACCCATTATATATCCTCATATAATTTTAAAAATTCTAAATTTGTCATATACCTTAACCTAACAACGATGACATTTTAGTAATTAGCACCACTCCTACCTTAATTCTATATGATTTAGTAACAATTTCAATAGGGATTCAAAATCTAACTCTCCTCAATCTATATGTTTTAGTAAATAACTTCAATGGGAATCCATAATCTAATTCTCCTCAATCCATATGGTTTAGTAAACAACTTCAATAGGAATATATAATCTAATTCTCCTTAATCAAACTCCTCCTCAATTCAATTCCTCCTAATTCAATTACAAATTAGTAAATATGCCATAAATACAATTATGCTTTCACATTATTTATTACTATCATATCCCCCTCTAGTTTACAACACATTTTACTCTTATTTATAGTTTTTTCTTTTTAACTCATTTTCTAAAATAATTTAGGGTCAGTTTGGCATTATTGTGTTGTGGAAATAATTGTTGTCAGCTTTGTTGTGAGAGAAATTTTTTGTTAAAAGTGTTATTGGTATTGATTTTACGCATAATCAAAAAATGATTGCAGCATAATCATTAAACCTAGCGTCTTTTCGAAACTGATTTATGCATAATCAGAAAATGAAAGCACTTCATTGGACTTCTCAAAATTTTTTAAAAATCATTCATCACCCCAAATAAACAAAAACTTAAAATTGAGAATATATATATATATGGACAATCTTGGTATTTCATCATGACCAACACACGAGACCTAATTCTGCCCCAAAGTTCCAAATGGCCAATCAAATATTAGAAAATTGTCTGTACTTATTATTTTATTTTTTTGGGTCAACTATTGGCTGTACTTATTTGCTCGCAACAGATGGGTCGGGTTGTATTTTCCCATTGGATCACCCATCGCATCTGTGATGGGGTCCACCTGATTTTCCACGCCACGTAGCCAAACGCGGTTTGGAAAATTCTCCTCACCTGTCTCCCCGTCACCTCAAAAACCAAACGCCAAAATGCGAAACGTCTTCTTCTCCAAACCCAAATTCAACTCAACAATGGCTTCCGATTCGATCTACACCTGCACGGAGTGCGGGGCAAACCTGAACCTGAGCGCCTCCTATCTCTACCCACCGGACTTCTTCTTCGAGGCCGGCAACAAGGGAACGCTGTCGTTTTCGTGGGTCGACGGCACCAAGTTCAGGTTCGAGAAGGAGGACAAGATCAGGCCCTTTTTCGAAACCAGAAACTACTGGGGCATCCAGAGGACCAGGACCAAGATCAAGTGCAACGGCTGCGGGCGGCTCGTCGGGCATATCTACGATGATGGGCCCCCCATGACTGACAGTCCAGGTCAGCTCCACATGGGGCCCAGCCAGGTCATTCCCAGAGCTGCTAGATATAGATTCAAGACCAAGGCCCTTCGTGTTTCATCGTCTGGGACTTAGTTGGAATTCTGAGAATTGTTTCTGTAATGTTTGAAGTTGTTTTTCTTTAACATACTGTAAAGGGTCTTTTGTGTTGTTGATTCTGTTGATTCTATATACTTTGTCTTGTAGTTGAAGAAGATCGTCTTAAATTTGTAATTAATCTGAAGTCTGAAAATTTTGATATAATTCTGGGTTCCCACAAAAATTATTGCATTAAAAACAAAAAAATCCAGGTGCATTTTCTGGGAAATTTGGAAAAAAAAAATCCCCTGTTTTCTTGTTTCAATTTGAGGCTAAAGCTGTGGACTTTTCGTTTTGGGCAGGGAGCAGCCTATTTTCTTAGTGGTCGAAGAACAGGAATCCATTTATGAAATTAAAAAGATGATTAGCAACTAAAAGCACATTTGTCGGTGGACTTTTTTTGGGGTTGGTCAATTTTTTTGGATGCCTGGAATTAAGAACATTCTGCCAAAATATTTAGGTGGGGAGTTACTGCAATCTAAATTCTCAATCTTACTCGAAGTTTCAATCTGCAACTACCAGTCAATTTTTCTTTGTATTTTGTGCTTCTTCTTCACGGGAAACACCGTCAGGCTCTAGCTAACTGATATAAAATTAAAATTCAACCCCCCCTTGTAAAATGGCTGATTAGAGAATAGAAATGGGCGTTGTGACTGGAAAACAAAGCTATCAGTCATGTTTGAAAGTTAGGTTGGAGCAGTAGCTATGGAGTTGGTCATGAAAATCGATATCCAAGACTTTCAATCATTAGTTATTCCTTGCACCATATTGCAATCTTTCACAAACAGAGCAGGCACCGTTGCGAATTCAAGTGGGCAAAGGGATAAGCATGAAGATGAAGCAAATAGAGGAGGCACCGGCGTCACCGCCTCCACCACCACCACCACTTCCAAGGTTCTGGGCTAAGAAGGCTGCGCCGGAGAGTGTGACAAAGCGAGAAATTGCCAGGTTCTGGTTTCAGAAGCGCATTGAGGAAGAGGAGCACCTCCTCGCTGCTATCAAGGCTGCAGCACGTATTAGAGCACTCAAGCTCTCGGTAAGATTTTTCATGACACAAGGTTAAAAGCCATGCATTCAAAGGGGCTTTGGCTAAAATTTTGAGAGAGATGATCAAATCTTCATTGCAGCCTAGTTTTTGCAATTATGCAGAATCTATTGGCAAAAGAAAAGACTTCAAAATGAATTGTTAGGAGGGTAGGCTGAAAGAAGTAGTTGAATTTCTTACATTTGCTTAACTTGTTGAAGGTGTATGGTGTATAGGAGGAAGATTACAGACGTTTTGAGGAGTCCTTGGACAACGACGACGACAAAGCCAATGGTAAGGATAGCTCTGCTGCAGCCACTAATGACAGCAACAAGGATGGAAACAACGACGAAGTTCGTGTTGGGATTAAGGACTGGTGAGTTAATTTGTCTCAATCAATCAAATAGCTTAAGCAAGTTCACTAAATAAGCCTGCTTGAAAATTCTAGAAGTTCTCTTAACAGAGATTTTAAACAAACATATTTGCAGGTGGACAAAGAGCAAGTATGCATACTTGAACCAGCCAGCAATAGAGTCCATGGAGCCTCCGAAAAGGCGCACCTCCGCATATGTCCCCAATTGTTTTGCCTATAAGCCCACCCCTCTCTACCCTACCTCTCTTGGTGTGTTTTAGAACAGCTGATCAGCAGCGGCTTCAATTGATTGGACTGAAAATGGTTCATGAATTGTATGACTCTTTGGAATAAGTGAAGGTTTGCAGCCTTTGCAAGCATTGGTTTCATCATGTGGTGTATTTCTAAACAAAACCACAGAATTTAATTGGGATGTAGTGTAAAGAAAAGAGTCCCTTTGTTTGTTTGGTTTGTGAGTGCAGTGCAATCTGCAGGTCATGTATATTTTTCTGTTTCTGTTCAGCATAATAGGATGCTGTCTTTCTGAATATTCTTAAAATTTTGTCCGGTCTTTTCCGCTTAAAATACATGCTGGAAGGTCCAAATTCAAATGTTGGATTGTTAGCAGCCAATCCCAATTAACAAGAATATCAATATCAGTCTGGCCTAGTCTTGACTGTAGCAAACAGACCTCAAGTACCCTTCCTAACTTCACTGAAATATGTATAGAATTTGTAATTGTAAACCTTGAGTCATCAAACTTTGGATCTCTAATTATTAACCTCAAAATCTGAATCAACCGTAGCATTTGTACAATTGGCCGAATGGATCAACGCAGCTTTAAATTTTGTCTCAAAATACCTCAAGTAGGACTAATCATATTGTTAATTTGAACCGCACATTTATGCATTTTAATAAGAATTAATGTATTAAAATAAGTCGAACATGTCCGGTTATCTGACAAAGAAAAACGTAACATGTCAAGAGTACTATTTTGACAAAGGAACACCTAATTGTTATTTGGAGGACTAAGCCATGGATAATTGTTATTTTGACGAAGGGGAAGTTGTAATTAATAATTTTCCTTTTCTTGAGAATAATTGCATATATAAAAAGATAGAAGAAACATAAAATAAAATAAAAAGACAAAAAGGAATTAAATACGATTTATAAGCAGATACAGTACTGGGATTTTAATTTGAGACTTTGAAAACAAAAGCGCGTAGAGGTTGTAGAGGGTAGACGTAAGATGCTCTAATATAATTAAATCTCTCATCGCAGACCTTCAGATCTTGCTGTTCCAGTTTCCAAATCCAATCCTCGATCTTAATCTCTAGGTTTCAAGTTCAATCTCTCACAGATCAATGGCGGTTAAGCCAAGGCACGCGCGCCTTCAGACTCGCAAAACATCGTCTTCTTCCTCCACGCTGGTCCTCACTTTGCTCGTCATGTTCACTTTCGTGATCCTCATTCTTCTCGCCCTTGGAATACTCTCGGTCCCGAGCGGCTCCTCTGGCAACTCGGCCAAGGCAAACGATCTCAGCTCGATTGTACGGAAGAGCGCCGACAGGTGCGTGATGGGTCGGTTTGAGTTTTTGTTGTTGTTTTTTTGTTGTTTTTGGGTTTCAATTCTGGTTGGTAATTTGGTAATTGTTTTGACTTTAATAGAAATGAAGAAGAAGGGGCAGGGGAGCAGTGGGTCGAAGTCATCTCATGGGAGCCGAGAGCATTTGTCTATCACAATTTCTTGGTGAGCTCGCTTTAACTCTCACACTCATGAAGAATTTATGATGTTTCTGAATTAGTAGCTTGTATTTTCGTAAAAAATCTAAATGAGCATCTATTGTGTGTTGGAGTTTCTGATAATTGTGCCAATATTTCTTGGGTAGTATTTAGTGTGGAATTAACGTAATTGCATATGCTTTTGGGTGAAATTAAGGCTTCATATATAACTGGATTTGATGCAATCTAAATTCACCAAAAGCTGAACCCAGTTGGCTAATTTTGGCAGACCAAGGAGGAATGTGAATATCTAATCGATCTTGCCAAACCTAGTATGCACAAGTCAACAGTAGTTGATAGTGAAACTGGAAAGAGCAAAGATAGCAGGTCTTGGTTTCTCACTTCCTTCTCTTGTGTCATTTCAGTTAAAAGATGTAGATAGGAAAATCTGTTGTCTTTCATTTCATTCCCTTGCTTTATCCCCTCATGCGCGGTGCAATTGTTGAATATCTTGTATGCAGGGTCCGTACAAGCTCTGGAACATTTTTGCAAAGAGGGCGCGATAAAATTATCAGGAACATTGAGAAGAGAATTGCTAATTTCACCTTTTTACCTGTAGGTATGCTGTTGAGCTCATGCCCTCTTATTTATGTATTTTTTGTGCCTTTTACTGATTTTTCTGCCTTCAAAGTTGAAGGTACTGCCTTCATGTGGACTACAATGTTTACCTAAAGCTATGATGTTCATCTATTAATAATGTAGCTATGCATGTTCCATACAATTCACGAGCTGTTTTTTACACGAAATACAGAACACGGGGAGGGACTTCAAGTTCTCCACTATGAAGTTGGACAGAAGTATGAGCCTCACTATGACTACTTTCAAGATGAGTTCAACACTAGGAATGGAGGTCAACGTATAGCTACGGTTCTCATGTACCTGTAAGTTTCGTAGTGTGTCTGCCTAAACACCCTTACTTCTGGTGCACTACATAGACCCACTAATATTCTTTGGAAATGTTTTCTCCTCCCATGTGGTGCAGCTCAGATGTTGAAGAAGGGGGTGAGACTGTGTTCCCTGCTGCCAAAGGGAATATTAGGTCTGTGCCTTGGTGGGATGAGCTATCTGAATGTGGGAAAAAGGGACTTTCTGTTAAACCCAAGATGGGAGATGCATTGCTTTTCTGGAGCATGAGGCCTGATGCATCTCTAGATCCTTCAAGTTTGCATGGTTAGTAGCTTACTCATAATTAATTATTGGCTTTTTGAAGCGTCAATTTCTGGCTTCTATGTTTCCAAAATATCCATCATGGAAAATGACATGTTTATGTGTGCTTCCTTTATGAATTTAATCCTAATTTAAAACATAGATTTCTTTTCTTTTTTTTTAATTATTATTTTTTTTTTGGTGCATCAGATTTCGAAACTTTTATTAGTTCATTCACAAACATGCTGACTTGTAATACATTTATTAATAATGAGTCAAATTTCTCTCCTGTTTATTTCAGGCGGATGCCCTGTGATTAAGGGAAATAAATGGTCATCTACTAAATGGGTGCGTGTCAACGAGTACAAAATTTAAACTATTACCCCAAAGGTGACTATCTATACCCAAAATAGATAACTAACAGTTTATATGGTTGCTGCATTATGTGAAGCTACCACATTCAGTTTCTCAAATTCCTAAAATCGGCCAATTGACCGTTTTATGCTTTTGTTCTTATGTATTGCTTGGTTCAGGTTATGCTGTCATGCTATTTCTACATTTCAATTATATAATATTGTTTTCTTTACGATTACCTCTGGCAGGCTATACGAGTTCTTATGTTGTAGTACTTGTCAACATCTCAAGCCAGAGCTTCAGTACTTGTGCTTCAAGTCTCATTTGTAACCTAATACACCGATCGGCGCCTGCATGCCCCTTAGGTTTTGATGTACTACAGCTGCTCTTCTACTAAATCAATTTTTGTTTCTTAGCTATATATTCTTGTTATCACAACCCCTGATGAAATAAAACATCTATCTTCTTTATTTTTAATGGGAATTCCAACTCTCAGAAGGTTTAGAACATTGAGTTGTTGAAAAGAAACAGTAAAAAGAGAAGAGCTTGTTCATTCACGGGAAACCAAAAAATTGCACGTTCCAATTGTATGTTTCTTATATCTCATCAATTCATGTATTCTTGTATGGAATCAACCCATGTAAGGTTCACGCCAAACCCCGAGACAAGGATGATTCAAATTCGTGGAATTTCAAATCACACAATCGATGACCTTGCTACAATCTCGTGGATGGTTGTGTAAGTGACAATCGCACGCATGTGTAGGTGCCAGTTGGGAGCTTAGTGAAGCATCAATTTCACACGCTGTCAATTAGAGGCAAGGCCTATTTTGCATCAATGTCTGACAACCACTTACATACACACGAGCATCACTCAAATACATGACTTACGTACACACGAGCATCACTCTGATAACGTGACTCTGGTTGACCTTCCACCTTTTGAAAATAAGTTATCAATTGTCATGTTATGCGTTAACACAAGTTAAAACGCTCAAATGTATAACTCGGTCTAGCAAGCTGAAAACAAGGTCGCATTGATTGCCCCTCACACCTTATAAGCCAAAAGTTAAAAAGTTAAAAATGGAAAATTTGGAAAACCATCAATGACACGACAGTATTAAAAAAAATTCATCACGAATAATACAAACACTAAAACGCCTGAATATTCTGATACAAGAATAGAATACTCCCACCAATATTCCATTATTTATAATGTAGTTGGGGTCAGCTCTGGGATTGAAACAACGTTTTGTTGCCGAACCATGTAGATTATTAGAACTTGAGGAAAAATTGGTACAATGTTGAACTACACCTGCATGCCAAATAGCCTTTTCTGGTTGATCTAGCTTTTGATCAGATTCCTGATGACATATTGCAAAATGCCTCCATGATCAAAATATGCCAGCTCGACCTGCAACAAAGAAAATACAAGGGAATTTTGAAGCAACCTGAACTTGACAAGGCTAATAAAGATACGAAAGAGGCAGAGCATGATGCAGTCCATTACCTCCGTATCGAATCGTAGTGTACATACGAAGGATTTGCCATTATCTGTCACCACTGTAACATCCTGTCCGGGTTTAATTTCGTCAACACTGCTTGGAAGATCGATGGTGTAACGTTCCTCACCGGTTAACCCAAGAGTGTCTGCGTCTTCCCCAGTCTTAAAACATAGTGGAATGATGCCCATGCCCACAAGATTACTGCGGTGAATGCGCTCAAAGCTCTTTGCTATGACCGCCTTCACACCCTGAAAATAATTATGATTTAAAGCAGACTTCATTAAATAAGTCAAAGATAGCAAACACATATTTGAATTAAAATGGAATGGGATACTGCCAGAGGGCATACCAGTAGCATTGGACCCTTAGCAGCCCAATCACGAGAACTTCCACTCCCGTATTCAGCACCAGCCAAAATAATCGTAGCATGCCCTTCACTTTTGTACCTCTGTTAATAAAAGTTAAAGAGCAAAAATTGTAGATTCAGGTGGGGCTTGAAGGCATCAACTTTAAAACATTGAATACAGAAAATCTTCCCAAGGAATTTAAACCATTTTTGGATAACCTTATGTAAAAGTTAAGATTAGTGGGCATTACCATGGCAGCATCAAACACGGACAGTTTCTCTCCAGTGGGAATATGGATTGTTTTGGGACCAACTTCTCCTTTCAAAAATTTATTGACTAGCCGAATATTTGCAAAGGTGCCTCTTGCCATAATCTCATCATTACCACGGCGACTTCCATAAGAGTTGAAGTCCCTTCTATCAACACCACGTTCCAGAAGGTATTTGGCTGCTGGACTGTCTTTGTGGATGCTACCAGCAGGTGAGATGTGGTCAGTTGTGATACTATCTCCAAAGTTGAGCAAGCAGTAAGCATTCTTCACTCCATGAGCGCCCGGAGGAGACATGGTCATATCTTTGAAATAAGGTGGCTCATGTATATAAGTTGATTTTGGGTCCCAGGCATAAAGAGTGCCATCTGGTACAGATAACTGATTCCACATTGGATTTCCTTTGGTGATTGCTTCGTATGTAGCCATAAACATATGAGGAAGCACATTTGATTGCACAACCTGAAGACAGAATAATTAGACCAACAAGAATTTCCAATCCCTCAATTTCTATAGTAACTCTACTAGTGAATTCATTCCAAAGTTATCAGAAAAGTAAAAAGAAATTCCCAGTAAAGCAGTAGAGCAATTTACCTCTGCTACTTCTTCATTAGATGGCCAAATGTCCCTGAAAAATATCTTCTTACCATCTTTTCCCAACCCAATTGGTTCTGTTTCGAAATCAATATCTACCTGCAGCACAGCCAACGAATGAGATATTGCACCAAAAAGACAAATGTGACAGGCACAAAATCATTTGAGCACAACAAAAAAGGGCATATGCATATGAATAGCAGAAAAGAAGCATATAACATAACATGATACAGAGAGTAACAAGCAGCTGTGCAAGAACTTATGAGCTCCGTACCGTTCCAGCAAGAGCATAGGCAACAACAAGGGGAGGAGATGCAAGATAATTGGCCCTTGTTAAAGGATGCACACGACCCTCAAAATTCCTATTTCCAGACAACACAGCCGCAGCTACAATATCTGTAAATGAGGAGAAAATCAACTACTTAGTCACCTTGCGAGACTCCATAGAGTAGCACTACTGTAGAAAATTTATAGAAAGTTTACCATTTTCTGTAATAGCTGATGCCACAGCGTCATCAATATCTCCTGAATTCCCAATGCATGTGGTGCATCCATACCCAACAATATGAAACCCTAACTGATTCAAATACTGCTGCAACCCACTGCAGGACAATACATGCCTTATGATGAATACCTTACAAAAGTAGTATAACTTTCCGAAGATGTGGTACAGAGATTCTTAAAAGTACCTCTTCTGTAAGTATTTGGTTACAACCCCAGAACCCGGAGCAAGACTTGTCTTAATCCAGGGCTTGACCTAGTAAAAGACACATTGCACGTAGAATTAATTAAAAAGACTCACTATAATGCCCTACATTATATAATGCTGAAATAAGATAAGCTTCCAAACCTTCATTATTCAACTCCAAAAGTATTCAGTAGACCAAAAAACATGAGGGCAGCAATTTTCTAGTGGTTCTAGCATAATATATTTCTTTTCTCACTTTCTCTTTTTCATCCTATGAATGATTATACCATTATGAGAAATGAGCTACAAGTAGAGACATCCAACCTCCAATCCTAATTCACAAGCTTTCTTTGCAACCAAAGCAGCTCCAAGCATTACACTAGGATTTGAGGTGTTTGTGCAACTGGTGATAGCTGCTATAACCACATCCCCATGCCTTAGCTGCGCTGGGGTTCCATGAAATGTGAACTCTACAACTTTATTTTGAGATTCCTTCGGCACAGCAAAACCCTGCAATACCATGCAAGAAACATAAGAAAAAGAGAGAGGGTTGATGCACAATTACCCATTATGATAATATCACTAAAACTACTATGAGCAATAGTCTCAGTCATCAAATTTGTAAAATGGAAAACTAAGGGCCTGTTTGATAACCATTTCAGTTTTAGTTTTCATTTTTCATTTTTCATTTTTTGTGCTAGAGTATAGAGGAAAATGAGGGTGAGAATGGGAGTGAGGATGAGATTGAGAGAGAGGATGAGAGGGGAGGATGAGAAGCAGGAGTCACAAAAGTGAAAACAATTTCAAATATATTTCAGTTTTTAGTTTTTGTTTTCACTTTTGTTACTCATCCCTCCCATCTTCCACTCTCATGTTCCTTCTCAATCCCATCTCCACTCTCACTCTCACTTCCATTCTCCCTCTTTTTCCCCTACAATCTAGCACAAAAAATGAAAACTAAAATTGAAACGGTTATCAAATGGGCCCTAAGACACTGACAGTTTTCTATGGTCATCGACCAAAAACGAGTTATGATCCTTGCATTTTCTCTTCTTAATCAAAATCTTAAACGTCCATGTGTCACCATCCCATCCTTAGGATAAGCTTTTGAGGAAAAGGTTTTCTAACCATGGACACAGAACAAATAGAAATTTCCTTATTCACAGAATCAAATTCTGGAATATTCAAATGGCCCCACAGTTTCCATGCCGTACTATATGAAAATTTGTGTTAATGCTGGAACTTCTCACCTTAAATCCAACTCTATTGTCAAGGCATGCATGCCAATCCACTTTCATTTCTTTCAAAGTAACACGATCATGTGGCCTACAAGACATATGCTTCTCAGTGGCACATAAAAAAAAAGATCGAAATTAAAATTGGTATTAAGTGTGTGCATAATAGCTTGATTTGACAATAAATTGTACCTCTTTGGACCTGATATGCATGGTTCCACTTCATTAAGATTTAGCTCCAGATATGAGGAGTACACTCTCTCAACCTGGGGCTGAGTTGAGGAAAAATATTCATTCAGAAACCATATTGCAGAAGTTGTTCAATAGAATGGTATTCAAGGTCATGGGTGCGCATATTGTACCTCATTGTAGTCGACAAACATCCTATTAGCCCGTAAATAGGATTCTATCAGAGCAACCTGCATGGTAATTTTTATCTCAGCATATAAACAAACGGACAGGATAATGAAAATGTTTAACCAAGCACTTACCTTGTCATCACTTCTGCCTGTTAGTTTCAGATATTGCAACGTGACACGATCCACAGGAAAGAAGCCCATAGTCGCACCATACTCGGGAGACATGTTGGCAATTGTGGCACGGTCTGCTAGTGACAATTCACTCATGCCTTCTCCTGCATAAGAAAGTAAAGGCCAACATCTAATGTGAGAATAATAAGCAACCCAGACAGCAGCTGAAGCCTCTATCATCAAAAAACTAATATCACTAGATACTAAGACTACATATATGGGTTTACCATAGAACTCCACAAACTTGCCGACAACTCCATGCTTCCTCAGCATTTGAGTAACTGTCAGAACCAAGTCAGTAGCTGTCACACCATCTCTCAGTTTTCCTAGCAATTTAAACCCAACAACACCAGGCAGGACCATGCTCATGGGCTGTATTAAAAAAAAAATTAAAAGAGTAAATGAATATTTCCGGATAAGAAACTGCAGAAGGAAGTGCATTGCAATAAAACCCAATTTGAAATATAACACATGGCTCAGTAATGAAAAGAAGATATCAAGTTATTTATCAAAAAGCAGGCCTCTCCATTGAAATAAACTCCTTTACCTGGCCAAGCATTGTGGCTTCTGCTTCGATCCCACCCACTCCCCAGCCAGCAACACCTAATCCATCAATCATTGTTGTGTGAGAATCGGTCCCAACCACACTATCAGGATAAAGCAAGCCATCTGTGTGGAACACGACTCGACCAAGGTATTCCAAATTAACCTGTAAATCAGAAATTCAATTTGTATGTCTCAGGTTGGCATTCTGGAATGAAAATAGGCGTTATACATTAGAGATTACACTTTTTTATTTCCATATTAATTGAATTACCTGGTGAACAATCCCTGATCCAGGAGGAACCACAAGCATGTTATGGAATGCATTTGATCCCCATTTCAGAAAACCAAACCGTTCTTTGTTTCTCTGGAACTCGAGTTCCATATTTGCCTGCACTGCGTTTACTGATCTTGCCACATCTACCTGAACTGAGTGATCAATGACAAGATCTACTGGGACCTACGTTCACGAGAAACTAATGTTGATACTCTTTGAAATAATTAAGAGAACAAAAGCAAATGGCAAGTGTGTAATGAAACCCGATGACTGTCACGTTATAGAAAACAAGAAATGCCAATGTGAGACAATGGCGCACACATGTATATGTAGCTCACCAATGGGTTAATCTTGTTAGAATCTCCCTTTAGATTGTTCATGGCATCTCTCATGCAAGCCAGATCAACAACAGCAGGCACCCCAGTAAAATCCTGTGAACCAGATGAACAAACACAGTGACAATCCACATTTCACCAACGTTGTGATAATGGCAAGTTCCAACACTGACTATCCACAACGTATTTACCTGAAGAAGAACTCTAGCAGGTTTGAATGGGATCTCAACCTGCTTGGGAGATGTGTTCTCCCAATCAATAATTTTCTCAACATCCTTACTCTTAACCTGAAACTCGTCACAGTTACGGATTGCTGATTCAAGAAGGATCTTGATAGAGAATGGCAGCTTGTCTGCAACACAAACACCAATACACGGTCAATATTTCATCACAAAGTTTCACACTTTAAAGTATATCACACAAAAGAACACTCCGTTTCATTGCAATAATCCAAAACAACTACTTTGCACAACATAAATCACAAAGACTCAAAATTTCTACTCATTTCCCAATGTTTCTCGAAAACCAAACAGAAAATACAAGAAAACCAATTAGAGGAACAAAAAATACAAACCAATTCTAGGATCATTGAGAGCTGGTAAGCTGTAGTATTTTCCGAATTCACCACCATCTGGCTTCTCAAGCGCCGTCAGTATCTTCTGAAATGGATTCGCCGTCGCTGCAAATCAACCCAAAACATCAAAATCCAAAACAAAAGCCAAAAAACAAAACAAAAAAGCAGCGATCAGAAAAAAAAAAAACAAAAACAAAACAAAAAATGAGTAAGATCGTGCTGCAGTACCCATAGCGATATACTGATCCAAGCTTTCAGCTAATCGGATCGATCCAGTTAGTTTTAGGGTTTTGATTTAATTCGAAATGAAGTGGAAGATTTTGAAAGAGTGAGAAGGTGGAAGTGAAGAAGGAAGAGGAGGAGGACTACACGTTATATGGAGTATTTGTTGTCGTGCGTTTTCTTGGTCCGATGAATATCCTGATCTTAGTGAACAACAATTAGGTGAGAGCGCGCCTACTTTAATAATTCCTGCGCTTTTTTATCTGATTTGGTATTGGCCTGTTTGTTGGGTATCTTCTCTTCTGTTAAGGCCAAGCGTGGGCCTTCTTGGGCTGGGCGTGTGGCTTTTCATGAATTTTCTATTTCTTGCCTTTTGCTATTTTTAGACCATTTTGGGTTCTTTTCTTTTTTTCTTTTTTGATCTTAATTTTGCTATAGAATAGAATCCCCGCTAAAGGTTGGAGAATTCCTATAGCACATGTGAAAATGTTTGAAACTTCAACCTTAAACTTTACTTTGTGTCACTCAAGGCGTGTTTGAGATTGCTAATGAAATGGTTAAAAACAGTTAGAAATGTCTCTGACAGTATTTGACAGAACAACTTAAAAGTGTTTTTAGACCGTAAAAAGCGTTTTATGGACAAAGTAGTTCCAACTTCTTTTTGAAAAAACTTTTTTTATCTTTAATAAAAATTTCGACGTCTTTCTAGTTATGAGCCTAGGTACTTTCTACAAAAGCATTTGGCAACTTTTCTTGCTCACACGATTTCTCTCTATCCAAAAATACAAATTTAGTAACCGAAGAACAAACTTCACCGGTAGACATCACCACCACCAGATATTTCATATCATGATTATGGGTAGATGCTCGGGTATCTGTGGCCATATGTGAATTGCTGAAATATCAGAGGCCACTGGATGTTGATGCTGTTTTTGGAATTAGCAAAACCTTGTGGTGGTTTACCTGATTTTTACAACTAGAAAAACTGCCCTCAAGGGCCTCAACCATCGCTGTATCTCTAAAGCTGGAACACAATATATATATATATATAAAGAGTTTTTATTGAGGAATCTCTCTCAAATTAACTTATTTGAGGGACACTTTTGTAGGGCTCACTTCGTATTGTGTTTCACTAATTCAAACCGTCTATTTTGTAGATACTCATTCAAATATCATCTCTACAAAAAATCACTTGAATTCGATATCATTTGACCACTCAATTGAGTTATTGAAAATTTTAGTACTTTCTTGAAGTTCCGTGTTCATTAATTTTGTAAGACACAATTGGATATCAAAACGGTTTCCGATTTGTCTTTTTTTTTTTTTTTTTGCAAGGATAATCTAAAAATGTAGACTTAAAAAATAGATGGTTTGGATCATTGAAAAAAAATTTGTATGAGACCTTAAAGGGTGTCTCTCAAATAAAATTATTTGAGGAATCTCTCAATAGAAAGGGGTTGAAAATGAAGAAGAAATATTAGGATATATATGGGTT
This sequence comes from Prunus dulcis, assembly GCF_902201215.1. Lineage (NCBI taxonomy): Eukaryota > Viridiplantae > Streptophyta > Magnoliopsida > Rosales > Rosaceae > Prunus > Prunus dulcis. Next base: position 16,267,784 of record NC_047656.1, on the reverse strand, counting down.
TGTTGAAAATGGAAAAGGGACCACATAATGTTTTAGGCATTAGGGTTTAGGATCATCTTTCAATAGGACATTGTTTGGAGTTGGAAAGAGAGCATGAACTTGTCATAAAATTAAATTAATTGTTATTATCGCATCTCTCAAAAGAAAAGGTACTTTTAAAAAAAAAAAATCGAGAAAATAAAATGCCCAGTTGGACTTTAAGAGCACTTCCAACGGTGCTCCCCATCCCGGGCAACAGGAGGCCTAAGCCCCAGTTTGATGTTCTAGCGGGCTTCAATAGCCTAGGTAACTGGCGAGCTCCACAAGCCTGGGCAGGCCCGAAGGCAAGAACAACCTGGGCTATTGCCTAGGTTTGTTTAAACGCTAAAAATTCCATATTGTTTTAGTATTTTTTTAGATTTTTTTTTTAATAAAAATTTTCGTTGCTAACGTCAGCAAACCCAGGCAACAGCCCATGCTGTTTTTGCCTTTGGGCTGGCCCGATTTGCTAGGACCCAGCTGCTGCCCAGACAGCTTAGGCCTTCTAGAATGCCAACTTGCAACTCCAACAGTTGCCTTTGTTAGCGCAAGAGGGAGCCCAAATCGCAGGTTGGCATTCCAAAGGGCCTAAGCTGCCCGAGCAGCAGATGGGTCCCAGCAAACCGGGCCAGCCCAAAGGCAAAAATAGTATGGGCTGTTGCATGGGTTTGTTGACGTCAGCAACAACAAAAATCTTTAAAAATACTAAAATTTTCATATATATTTTTAATAAATACTTAGTCATATTCTTCACTTCTCACACAAAAACTCTATACAAATTTCTCTCCTTATATCTCATGTGAATAGTGGTTGCCATGGCAATAGGTGGAAACACTACAAGCCTTTGCAAGGGCTGCCACTATTCATGTGAATAGTAACAGCCCTTACCTTGCTCTTGCCCTTCGTCATAGCAAATGGCTAAAAGTGCTCTAAGTAGTAAGATCTGGTAGGTTTTCTCTGATTGCAATACAATTAATTAAAAATTTGAGTAAGACATTTTTTATTGATCATAACATGATATGGGCCATTGTTTAGCCTAACCACCAGAGTAAAGAAAGAAAGAAAACGTCAGAGGGTATTTGACATATACATAATATATGCATGACATATGATGATCCCACTGATTAGATATTTAAGAACAGCCTAGACTTGATTAGAATGCATAATTATATCTCAAAATCTGGATATATTTTTCTTTCCAGAAGGAGAGAGAGTAATGCATATATTATATGGACTTGGAAGCAGCTAGCGTGTTGTGAAGGCAATGTACATTAAACACAAAGAAGAAAAGAAAGTTCTAGCTAGCTAAAGGTTCAAGTGCTTTCAAACTTTGTTGACATCAACTTCTAAATGATATTGCCAATTTGAAATTGATGATGACACACATATCTTAATTATATAGGTAATACATGTTCCCTCAGATGAAGGTAAACATATACTTACTTACATATTCCAGAACTCTCTTGGTCTCTCATCATATCATCAAGAACTTTAATTTGACTTAAAAAATAGCCACTCCAACTTCCTCAATATTCCCATGACTTAAAAAATCCATTTTTCATTTTGGTGAGGTTAAATTTGAAAGGCGTGTATGTTGACACGAAAACGAGAGAAAAACGTATATGTAACGACACTTTCTCTTTCTTACTCATTTCACTCATTAAGTTGAGTGAGAAATAAAAAGGGTACATACTCTAGATGCGAAATGTTTTTTCTTTTCTTTTTTCTTTCCATGAAAACCATTGCATGTTTACATATGTCTAGATGTACATGACGGTCTTTTAAATAGAATTAAATCTTATACTACATAATAAGTAGTCAGAAAAAGCAAGTGGAGCTTATAAGCTAGCAGCCTAAAAGGGGTGGATGGTGGGTGATACTTTTCCAGGAAGCAGTCGCCTTAAGCCGTTTTATACTTTTTCCAACCGCGTTAGAAGCAGCATCATGTTTTCAAATGAGGCGTTTTGTACAGACTATATAGTCATCCTTGATTTGATTTGAAGAAAGTCATAATTCAACATAGAATGTTCCTAGTAGTTTAGAAATTCAAGTTTGGCTAATTAGCAAGGATAGTCCAATCTTATACACGTTTAAATCTCCGTTAAGCTCGATTGGATTCAAATAATCCAAACTCAATCAGCAACAAAATTGTCAAAGATGTTAGTTAAATTTCATCTCGAATTTGAGCTCATCCCAACCCTAGATATTCCATTTAATCTTTTCATACATACGAAATTTTTTAAATTGAAATCGGACGAGCTCGGTTGAATTAACTCATACAAGCATTACAAAATAAAACATGCGTCACCCACCTAACACACCTACCACAAAACAACACTCCTTTCTCTCACATAAAATCGGATAATAATATGTAACGAACTTGTTAAGCTCCCCCTCTCAATAACTAGCTATTTTCGCTCCTTAATTTAAAATTCAGTTTAATTTTGCCACGTTCTTATTTTTGGTTGGACAATTATTATAAAATTAAGTTAAAACTTAGCAATCTGTTGAGGCGTAATTAATCAGCCATTGTAATGGCTTTTCTATGTTGAGGTGGCAGAGGCAAGAACATACCATTTCAAGCAAAAACCAATAACCAAACCAACCCAAAAACAAAGAAAGAAAAAAAAAACAATTGCAGATATTTTCATTGCCTTTGCCCGCTCTGGAAAAAAGGAAAATCTTCCAAGCTTCGTAGTAACTACTTGTGGGCAGCGGTGGCCAATCAATTGGGCTCAAAAGCTCACAAAACCAACCCCACACCCTTGACTCTCTCTCTCTCTCTCTCTCTCTCTCTCATTGTTGAAAAATGGGTGATGGAAAATAAAATTTTAATTTTGCAGTGACGGGTTTTGTGGACGATTAATAGCCTGAACAAGGACGCTCGATTGTCAAAGCAGAAGCTTCTTAGTCATGGGTTTCTATTTCTCTTCTCTCTCTCTCTCACATGTATTTGTAGCCAAAATTACTAATCTTTTTCTACGAAGGTAAAGGCCTATATTTTCTTTCATCCACGAGCAAATATAGCTCTAATGGAAGAAAACAGGGCTTATTAGATAGAGAGAGAAAGAGAGAAAGCGACAGAGGGAGAGAGTTGTATGTCAAAGAGAAAAAAAAGCTTTAAATGCGAGTTGGTTGATGTGGTTTTCCCGTCTTCTATCTCTTCTCTTAAGGACTAAGCATACCTATCCCTTCTTTTATATATACACGCAGATATTGGTGACCTCTTTAAAGGGTTTAAATTTCATTGCTTTAAGATCAACAACATCCAGCTACAAAGGCTTTTATAAACCCAACAGTTTCTGACCCAACAATGGATTTCATTGCACACCCATCTCGGTTTTCTTCATCTTCTTCGTTTTCATTTGGGAATTTCTTTGAGAGGATCAAGGAGTTTTGCAACTTTGCGGTCTCTGCGATTCTTGGGAACATTTTCTCTGCGATCTTCACCTTCTTCTTTGCATTAGGTTCGTTTTTCTCTGTCTCATTTTCCTTTCGACGGTTCATTCTCAGCCTTTTGTTTTTGTTTTATGTTATTGGGTTCTGTTTGTTCATTGTTGTGTTTGATGAAAGTTTTTGTCTTTCTTTGTTAATGCTTACATGGGTGTCGCCTCTTGATCTGTTTCTGTCTTTTTGACGTCGGTACTGCAATTAATTGGATTTGGCTCTTGAATCATTGATATCTGCAACCAAGATCAAATTGTTTTCTGTTATTCTGACAGAGGAAAGGAATTCAATTTCATGCATTGGAATTTGTAGATTTTGTTAACAGAATTGAATTTCATTTGGGAGCATGATGCATGGGCTGATATGCCATTGATTTGTTAAAATCTAGCTCTAATTAAAGTAAAAGCTTTCACTTATAGACAAGGGGTTTTTTGTGAATTATTGTCCTTTTACATTCATCCAAATATGTCTGGATCTCTGGAACAGAGAGCGTTTTGGTAATTAAGACGTGTTTTATCTTAACATTCTCACTAATGGAAATGACATTTTTGTGTGCAGTGGGCACCATGTTAGGAGCTATGACTGGAGCTTTGATAGGCCAAGAGACTGAGAGTGGATTTGTAAGAGGGGCTGCTGTTGGAGCAATATCAGGAGCTGTTTTCTCTATCGAAGTGTTTGAATCTTCCCTTATTCTTTGGCAATCAGATGAGTCCGGAATTGGGTGTCTTCTTTATTTGGTGAGATTATTTATAGGGTTAGGTGGTCACTGCAAATGTTTCTTCAAGCTTTAATAGAGTTGCAATTAGCAAATGCCATTATGAGTGCCTAATTCATGTTTTCTCCTAAACTATGCAGATTGATGTCATTGCAAGTCTCCTAAGTGGTAGACTAGTCCGCGAGCGGATCGGTCCAGCCATGTTAAGTGCAGTGCAAAGTCAGGTAATTTCCATACCTAGATGCTAGTTCTTATGTAAGAATCAACTCCAAGTGCTAATTTATGTGCTTACTAATTTATTGTTCATTTCCTTGTGTTTAACCAGATGGGTGCAGTTGAATCAAGCTTTGATGAGATCCCCAATATCTTTGACACTGGTGGGTCCAAAGGGTTGCCTGGAGATTCAGTTGAAAAGATCCCAAAGATCATTATTACTAGCAACAATAATGTGGATGCTTCTGGGGAGAAAGTCTCTTGTTCAGTTTGCCTTCAGGTTAAGATCTTAAAGCCATATTGTTTTCTTCGTTTGTTTTCTTCTCTCACAGGCTCTTAGGGTTGCTGTTAAATTTGAAACTTACTGATTGAAATTATGAATTTTTACATTATCAGGACTTTCAGCTTGGAGAGACAGTTAGAAGTTTGCCCCACTGCCATCACATGTTTCATCTACCTTGTATAGATAAGTGGCTCCTGCGGCATGGTTCATGCCCACTATGCAGAAGGGATCTGTGATCTGTGATGTGTCTGTAAATTACCAAATGAGTAAAGTTCTTTTATTGATCATACAAATTTTGTACCCTTTTTTCATCTGTATTGTTGGTTACCAGGCTGCTCCAGTAGTTTCATGCTCAACACTGTGAGTTGATGTATAAATTTTTTGATTTTATGATAGTTTTTATTGCACAGCTACCCCTACTTTCACAGCACCACATTTACTCTTTTGTACTGGCAAGGACAATTGTGCTTTTGGTTGGTTAATGGTGGCGTGGCAAGGCATTTAACCTCTAGCCTCAGCCTAGAGGTGGAGGGCCCTGCTTGACATCAAGGCTCTATCTGCAAAACCAGATTCCATTGAAGAATTAGAAACGTTTCTCTTTTGGTGAATTGAAGAAGTAAAGACACTGAAAGAAGAAATGTATTTTGAATCCTGAGTTACTGGTGATCAGAGGTACTTTTTTCTCCTGCATATTGGGATCCAAAGCCAGAATTTGTCTGCAGAAAGTAAAAGATGTTAATAACTATTTACAAGGATAACTTGTAAATGTTAATAACTATTTACAAGGATAACTTAAAGCTATCTTATCCAGATTTCCACTTTAACCCAGATACCAATTGCTCCTAGATTTTCAAATAAGCATAATGCTATTCTTCTGACATGTAAGTGCTTCTCCTTCTGCGGAGATGCCTATTTTTCTCATCTGATCTGTGAGTGCAAGAACTGCAATAACTTTTCTTCTGGTGCAAGTGATGGAGAATTAGTTGCCTCCACAACTGAGATATCTCGGTGCAAATTTTGCTGATAAAGTTATCTAATCAGGTAGGTAGGAACATTATATCACAAATAGAAAAAACTTTTCTTTTAGATATGGTGTGTCTTTTGTTGGGGTTTCAAATTCCCCGACTTGTTCCAAAGCCTGTGCAATTTAACAAGCAAAGTACAAACTTTCCAACCAGACAAATAATTAGGTAAAATTTTCTTCCCGGTGCATCAGATTTTATCCCATCCCTTACAAGATTGGAGATAAATTCTGACTCAAGTCAGTACTCAAAAAAAGGAAATCAGTCATCTACCACTAAAGGTTGGGAAATCAAGAAAAGAGATTCATGGGATGGGATTGTTTTTCAATACATAATTCAGGCAATGCTGAGTTAGATGCTTGTTTTATTTTTTTCATTCGTTTGAACAGGACGGACCACTGGCAAAGTCATTAAAACAAGGCATAAAATATCTTTGTAGTCATTGTGCTAGAAATTGCCACAACCCCCCTTGCAGAGAACAAGTAGAGTACATTAGTCATAAGCACTTCAACTACCACATGAATAATTTAGAAATCTCAAATTAACATGCGGGCCACCGATAGTGTATATCTATCTATGAAAGCTTTAATTTCTTACCCTACATCTCTCACATTTATGAAGGTATGCAACTTTCAGTATGAGTAATTAATAACATGATAAGATCACGTGAATAGTGACCATTTTCATCAACTTAACCACGCAATTCAATATTTTGGGTGAAATGAGGTCTAAAGTGATTTATAAAGGTGTGAGGTTTTATCTCAAATTTATCGATGTGATTAGTGATGAAAAATTTATTTTTTAACTATAGATCATTATAGTACTTTTTCAACGTGAAATCACAACTAATTCTACATTTATAATTTGTATCGAGCTACACAATCTCAACAGTATCAAACTGTGATAGAGTGATAATATATTTTCCCTCTTAATAAAATAACTTGAGGTTAATGGTTTACATTTATATTTTCTGGTGGGCACTTTTTCTTTTCCAAGTAGCTCTTTCTTTTCTTTTCTTTTACACTTTGAAATAAATGCGCCTAGCTACCTACATATTCTTTGGTTAAATTTTAGAGATAGCCAGCAATCTGCCACCTCAGGTGAAACCACACTCATCAACATGCGTGTATATGTCACCTTCAACATCCTTCGTGTCTTTTACTCTCTGTACTTGCGGCTGTATTTGGCTCCTTCCTCCCAGTATCGTGTGGATAATTTGTTGAATCATGTGATCTTCTTACATGAGACTTTGTTTTTGCATACGCCTTTTTGCAAATCACCTGCAAGGCCATGATCTCAAAGTAATTCACGTGACTTTGAAGCATAATTCCAAATGAATACACTTTCATTTCATGTCGTGCTTGATAAACAAGAGAAAACCTAAGATGCGTGCATCAATTGAACAAAAGAAAAAGTGCATCAAGTGGAGCTAAGAAAGTAACTGATAAGATCAAGGGGAAATTTTTTCAAAATTTGCTATAATTATTATTATTTTCATATATTTATGTATGAGTGGCTGAATGACTTTATATAAGGAGTTGTTCGGATGTAACGGACCTATTCGTGCAGGGATTGAGTAGGCTAATTTCCATTTAGCGGATGAATTAACACCAAATTGTTGCACATCAAAAACATTACATTGGGTTGGAGCCCACCTCCGCCCTAGAATAAGATCCGAGTCATCTCTATAAGATTATATATAGTCTTTGATCAATTAAACTTCATGTATATATGTGTCTATGAAAATTTTGTATATATGTGTCTGAAAATTTGAAGTAAAATGTTATAATACTCATTTTTTATTATTATCTTATTATAGGAACATGTCATAATTTGAAGGGAGCATTTTGTCTTATTTTTCACTATTATTCGGTTTTCTTAGGCTGTCTTAATCATAGCTTATTTTAACAATTTTCGTAAATTTTCGTCATTATTTCTCAATTTTTTGTGGTACAGGTTCTCAATTTTCGCCATCGTTTCTCTTCCCCTCCCCAATTGATAACATGTGAATTGCCTCAGATATTTGTTGTGGTGGACAAATAAATAAGGGCAAAATGTATTTATATATACATATTGGGTGTAATGGGAAAGAAGTTGGGTGCAAATAAAAAGTTGGTTTTGTACATAAATATGTAAATTTGATTATCGTTTTTGCTTAAAACCCCCAATACTAAAGGGCTCATCCGGAAGTAATTCGGTAGAAACTCGTCTTATTATGATAGGATGATTTGTTTTATATGTCTTACAAATATACTAATTATAACTTCCATTCTCAAAAGAATATAATGCAAACCAAAGACCAAGGACATGGTGTCCAAAGCATCCAAAGCTAATCAGCTCTTACAAAACCAATTGCACATAAAGACATCGTATAGCTTCAAATCATCAATATTGGACCCATGCAAATTATTATGTATACAATTTTTAAAGAAATAATTTCTAACATTTACCTGTCAAAGATTAATTTATATAAATATAACAAATAGCATTCATGTCAATTTGTTTCTAGATGGGTGAGGGAAATATTTTGCAATTACTTAAAAAGATGAATCAGTCGTTTTGGATGCATACTCTACCAATAAACAGTTTTTCTTCATTTGTTTTTTTCCTGCCATTGTCACTGGTGCTGTTTGCTTGCATAATAAACATTATTTTTCATTTGGGTTTTTTCCTTCCTTTGTCTAAGTCAAATATTTTTATTGATATTAATATTTATTTTGTGGATTGTCACTGACATTTTTTTATATCTAAGAGCATCCACAATGGATTCCTTAAATCACTTCATTAGACAAATTTTAGAGAGGAATCGTAAAAATGCAACTCCAACCACGCTCCTTATCCACCTCCTAAAATAGGGAGTCCTCTAGGAGCTCCTAAATCTGAGGAGAGAGAAAGGACTCCTAGTTACTCCCTATAATTTAATGATGCTTTATTTAATGAGTATTTCAAACCTTTATTTAATACTAACTATTTTATTTTTTATTTTTTAATAGAGATTGACCAATCAAAAAAGAGTTATAGCATTTATGACTCTCCAAATTATGGAGTATGGTTGGAGTTGAAATTTTTTAGAGAGCTCCTAAAATAGTTTTCTTATATTTTTAGCTAAATTTTAGCTAAGAAATAGAGAGCATCATTGTGGATGCTCTAAGTATCTTGTTTAGAGATTGCAGAAGCTCAGAAACACTTTAGGGATTTCATGTCATTTCAGGACACTAATTTACATAATGATATTGTCACCAAATTAACCATTTAGGTCTAATATCTTGGATGAGATAAAGTCACTCATCTAAATGTGAGGTTTTATTTCAAAAAACCTCGGTGATCATAATCACTTCCACATCCATGATTTTTATCCAACCACACAATCCTAACACTCCATATCGTGTGGATGTTAGGAAGCTTTAAATTTTGAATCATTTCACTATGACAGCCAATATACTTAGGAGCAAACACATGTCAGTTTTGAACTTAAGAAGCATGGGAATTCTATGCTTCTTATAGCAGGAAATGTACAGTCATGCAAACATCAATTCACATGTACGTATAGATGCATATGTTGTTTTTGGCTTATATGCCGTCTTAGCATGTAAGACCTAGTCATAAGTGATGACTAGAATACTGACTCTTTGAAACCATAGACTTGTTTTATCAAAAATTAAAGAAATCATAGACTTGTTATATATATATATATATATATATATATATATATATATATAGATATATTTGAAAACATTAATTAGCCGGCAGATGATCAGTTTGTGATCAGCTTATATGCACCAACACTTTCCAATATTCCTTCCCACCTTTCTCTCTCTCTCTCTCTCTTCAAGGCAGAAAAATTTATTAGTTTGATGCAGATGAGCAGATATAGAATGAGCAACATGTTTTAAGAACAATTTGAATAAATTTCTTATTTGGTGTGACAATGGCAATGCAGCGTTATTTGGCAGCGGCTTCACCACCATCTCCAAGTTCTGGTCATTCTCATCGAACTCATATATTGGGAGGCTTTGTTGTTGGCATTTTGACAGTCTTGGTGGTTGCTTTGTTATTTTACTTGATCAAGACGAAGCTCTTACCAGCTCTCAGGCACAGGCAATTACCACAGAAGCTTGGGCAGAAAGGTGAGCAGAACCCTCAGTTTGCAGCAATCAACATTTTCCCATTTCTAAGTAATTATAGGCCCCACCAAGTTAACCCATTTATTGCACACTCTTCTTGGAAAACCATGAAAGAAATAAGATTGCACATTCTTCTAGCTTATTTGGCTAGGTAATCTTCTCTTAATTATCAAAGATTATCAAATGTACCGCATGTTATGTTATTTGAGTGTCAAATTAAACATCGTGGATTAAAATTGAAAAATAAGAATTTACTAACGCTTCAAATTGTTTGATAAGAGAACATTAGTTACAATTGTTGTAAAATGCAAAGACCTTGAACTAAAATTTGGGGCGTGACTTCATTTGTTTATGTCTATTAGGAAATTTGAAAGAAGAGAAAATATTGCTCAGGCGGTTCCAATCAGAGGAACTGGTGAAGGCCACCAAGAACTTCAGCAAAGATTGCTTGTTGGGTTGTGGTGCTTTTGGAAGTGTCTACCAGGGGACTTTTGACGATCTGCAGACACTAGCCATTAAGCGAACCCACGCTGATTCGTTTCAGAGTGCAGAAGAATTCAGAAATGGTGAGCCTGAACCAATATATGTAATAAATGTGTCACGCATCAGAAGAGATTAAGATTCACAAGTTGCATAGCAATCTGATTTCTGTGTAGTGTTTCCTTGAACAGAAGTGAGGCTACTTTCTAAGGTCAAGCACAGAAACCTTGTAGGTTTGGTTGGATTTTGTGAAGAACCATCTGGTATTTGCATGCATTGTGTAATTTTCAGGTCTTGCCCTCTCTGTTTCCATAAATACTTCCTGCATATTAATATGGCTGAATTGTGATTTGGGATAGGAGCAGGAGGAGGAAAAGTTTTGATCTATGAATATGTACCAAATGGTTCTCTACTTGATTACTTTATGGGTATGTTCCTTCGCTTACCTGAAAATTAAACTTACTTTGTTACATGTTGATCTTCCTATTTAATTAGTAAATTTATATGTAGGAAGAAAATGGAGGAGCTTAACTTGGAGGCAAAGAGTGAAGATAGCCATTGGAGCAGCAAAAGGTTGGTTGCATACAGATTTTATGCTACAATTAACCGATTACGTTTACAGAAAAAAAAAAAAATAATAATAATAAATTGATGATAATAATGAAGTTGGTTGTGCAATTTTACAGGCATTGCTCATTTGCATGAAGGGGTCAGCCCAAGCATAATCCACCGTGACATAAAGCCGAGTAACATCTTGATAGGAGATGGATTTGAAGCCAAGGTTTCAGATTTTGGACTGGTGAGATCAGGGCCTACTGGGGATCAATCACATGTCAGTAGCCAAATCAAAGGAACTCCAGGATACCTTGACCCTGCATATTGTTCAAGTTTCCATCTAACCCCATTCAGTGATGTCTATAGCTTTGGTGTCATACTTCTGCAACTTGTTTCTTCCCGGCCTGCAGTCGATCTAACGGGACATCGCCCTAATCAACATATCATTGACTGGGTAAAAATACTTAAACGTTGTTCATTGTTAGAATGTAAGAAACTTAAGATCTTTCTAATCCTAATAGGGTAAACCAACAAACTTCATCACTCATTGCTAATAAGGACTGCAAAACATTAGCCTTTGTTATGAGTTCTAGTGAATAAGTATTGTGTTCTTCAATGCAGGCAAGGCCTAGCATAGAGCGAGGTCGTGTTGAGGAGATTTTAGATGCTAATCTTTTAACAGAGCCATGCAACACAGAGATGATGCTAAAGATGGGACAACTTGGCCTAAGATGTGTTGTAAAAGTACCCAAAAACCGTCCTACAATGTCCGAAGTGTGTCAAGAACTTGAAGAGGCCCTCTACAATGCAGACAACTTATTCATCAACAAACAGCCTTCAAGGGAGTCTCGAAGATCAACTGGCTCTCGTCGACCAACAGAGCCAGGGCATAAAAGATCGATCGACTACGATCAGTCTCAAAACTCCGTGAGCATAGATGGCATTGGATTTCAGAGGTTTCATGTGGACATAGACAGCCTCTCCTTTCAGAACACAAGCTTAAGGTGTTTGGAGTTGGACAATAGTAGTATCAGTATCGACATTGAAAATTTGGAAGACATACATGAGGAATCTAGTAGAGAAAAAGAATTAAATATGTAACAGATGTAAGTTGATGCCCGTGTTTTTCTTTCCTTTGTGTGCGCCTGTGTGTGTGTGAGAGAGAGAAAAGTTCCAGTGTAACTGTGCTTCTGATTTGTGGGTATACTTTGAATTTACTGAATTGTGATATTATCTCAATTCCTTTAAAGTTCCATTGTTTCTGTGCAGATTGGGGGTACATTCTGAGTTGCTTGAGTGCAATATATTCTCATTCCTTTAAGAAGCACTATTATCTGTACTTTATATAAAAACATTTCGAAAACTATATATTGCCTCTGCACAGCAAGGTCGTGCAATATATAATCATTTCAGTGAGCAAGTTTGATACAACCTATCATATGAATAAATTCTTAAAGGTTCCTAACATTCTCAAAAACCTTTGTGCATCCGCTACATCTATCATCGGCTTCAACATGAATGTTGCAAAGTCATTTTATGATGGGTTGGTATTTTTTTCATCGAATCCCATTGCGTTTTCACTGAATGCTATAAGGCCATCATACATTTTCATAGCACTCTTTGAAAACTCGGCCAAGGCTTCAAAAACTGAAGAAAACCCTGTCTGAAATCCATTCACGGCAATATGTTGTGTCTCATGCATACTGGAATGATGTTTCACCTTCTCTGCCTCTAGCCTCTTCCTAAACATGTCCAACTGATCCTTCATCTCACTCAAATACTCGATGCGATTCCGTACATGCAGTTCTGTTTCCTGCTCAGAAAACTTCAACCCAAGAACCCTTCTCTCTGTCCTTTCAAATGCCAAAACCTTCCTGTCAAGTTCTCTGGCAAGTCCATCAACCTTCCTCTTTTGTCGATGCTCTTCACCTTGTTGAACCATCAGGGCTCGGACATCCTTCCCAAAGCTTTTCATGGCATAAGTCACTGCTTCATCAGGTAGCTTATCCAGGCAAGCTAGCCAATCATGACAGATTCCAAGTAATGTTGGCCCCTTAACTCTACACGTTTGAAGTGAAGACATACCCTTCAAGTGGAATTCAGTTTCAGGGGTAACAAACTTGAAGAGCCAACCAGCAAGAGCTTCAATATACGCCTTCTGTGAAGAAACATATGAAGCAAAGCAAGCACGCCAATTTTGAAGTTCTGCTTCAAGCTTAAGAGTAGCAAGCTGGTGTGAGTCATTGCAGAACATTCCATAGGATGGAAGGTTGAGAGATTTCACTTCAGACATGATTCTGTTTTGGGTTTCATGAGATTCTGACAGCATCTTCCAATTTCTCATTAGGCTGCAGAAAATGGGAACCGGAGGTTATAATAAAATTCAAAACAGGCTTCTTATACTTTACTAACAAAATTCTGACTTCTATCTTACCCATGTAGCAGATCAACAAGTTGGGGCTGCAGCTCTTCATCTCTGAGTTTTTGGATTCTTTTGGAGATTGATTCAGCACTTCTTATGGCAACCAAAATTCTGGTATACAAGTCTTGTACTTCAACTACAATTTTGTTCTCAGTGTTGAGGCCATCTCCTCTAGTATCTTGGTTTCTCAACTGGGAGCATTTTCTCTCATATATTCTCCTGGTTTCTTCTCCAGCCTGAATATATAAATTGAAAGATGGTGGTCGTATATTCTCAAATTATTTTGTGTGCCCAAATGGAAAGGGAAACAAAGAACCCAAAAACTGATAGCTCGTCTACATTTGTAAGCCCGGACCAATTTTATCTTATACAATTTAACTCATAAGAAGCAGAAGTCATACACATTAATCTAATATCATTAGGCTACCAATGTAGATCATCCATCCCAAGAAATACGAACAATCATATAAAAGACTAAATGAAGCAAAAGAATGTTGGATTCGCATTCTACCTTCACCTCCTCAAAGAGTTTCTTCTCCCAAGCATATAGCCTTCCTAGTGTTAACGAATGACTCCCAGATCCCATAACTCCATTGTCATCAAAGAGATCATTATTGAATTGAGTCCACGTTGAAGAACTTTGGGAGCTAGATGTAAGGAGACTTTTACAGGAGGAAGACCAAGATAATGTGGATGAAGTGGAGCGGCTCCGTGTGATTGACCGCATGAGCTTACTTGAATTCTCTGCACCCAAAATCATAGATGAAATGATAGTAGAGCTAGAATATGATGGGAATCAGTAGGTCTGCAATTTGCTGCACACGACGACGATAACTGATTCAAGTAATTCATGGAATACCAAATAAAATGTTCATGGGACAACTTGACCAGAAGCCAAGTTACTGACCTGAAAGCCATCAAAGGTAAAAAGGATGGGAAAAAGATCACAAAGAGATGTAATTTCAACAGTTCTACATATGCACAAGGGAAGTAAGTTGGTTATTTTTTTTTTTTGGGCATAAATAGGATGGATATGTTGCTGGAAAAATTGCAACTTTTTTCTTATGCAATCAGTAACATATCTCAAAAGGTCTTATAATCAAACCCGCATATAGACATGAATTTCACCAAGAAAATAAAAATAACAGACATGGCATTTGTTGAGGGAAGACAAAGAGATATAAAAGAGAAAGACCCCACCTTTAATTTCCTCCAAGGCAGATTGCATTTGAACCATGTTGGTCTCTAGCATCCTGGAAACATCCAAACCAGAATCATAGGCCCTAAGGAAATGGTCCTCAACATCTTTCAATGCTTCCAACAATTCCCTCCCATTTGTGGGTGTATCAATCACCCTTAGACCATTTTGCTCCCCTTGGCTCACATTAGCATCCTCTCTTTCTGTCACAGCCTCAGTCCCACCATTCTCTTCCTGACCCACATCACAATTACTTAAATCTCCAACCTTCTCATCACTTATTGCTCTTTCTCCATCATCTTCCAACTCAGGAATCCCTTCTTTCTCTCTCACCAGTCTCAAATCCTCATCAGAGTTCTGACTCAACCCATTTCCCATCTCTGTTCTCACACCATCAAAGAATGGATTAAAGAAATCCCACCCAAAATCTCTCTGCGGTGATGCCATTGTTGGAGCCATCCCACTATAAAAATGCTCACAAGCCACTTCTTCCTCATCAGTCTCGCTATCATCATTACCACCCTCTTCATCTTCTTCTCTGCCATTTGGGTTTTCTTGCAGTTGTTTTTCTTTATCTACCTTCGGAGGGCTTATAGAATTTGCAGAATCAGAAAATGGGCAACCAATGGTTTGGTAGTTGGGTTCAGATGGCCTCTGTTGAAGGAACATGGGGTTGTTGGAGATGATGGTCTCAGTGGTCTCAGAGGAATTAGTAGAAGGAAAAGTGATGAGAAATGGAGAAGAAGGAGAGGAATGTCTCGCTACAAACAACCTTATGGCAGCTGCAACTGCATAGAGAGAGTGATTGTACTTGCATTGTGCATCTGCAAACGCATACCTGCGCTCTACAGCCAATTTCAACTGCCGTTTTCTCTCTTTACAAAGCAAAACTACATCTTCTTCTTCACCTTTCTTAGACACAACACAACCCATGTCTCTGTTTCCTCGGAATTTAGAGATGTACTTTGGTAAAAGGGGTTTGGTTCAGCTTAGTTCAGTGCAAAACAGAAGGTGGGTTATGCTAAACAGTAAAACTAAACCTGAAAGCTGTGGCCTTTGGTAGCAGAGAGAGAGAGAGAGCCAGAAAGTGGTTTTGGAAAAGCTGTAGAGAATCACATCATATCAATATAACTGATACACCACTGTATAAGTTTGTCCTCTGCCCCTGGCTGAAACATGGAGGTGGGTTTGGTTAAGTCTTTTAGCACAGGTTTTGGTGGGAAAGTAAGAGAGAAAAAAATATGGGTTTGTCAAAATCTCACACACCATTGCATATAATAAGAGGAGGTTACATAAAAATCTGAACCAAAAGTAGCCCACTTGCTTCCTTACCATTCTGAGAGTCATGTTTAGCTGTTCTGTTTAATGCAGCCTGAAAAAAAAACTGAAAAAACTTTACTTCCCTGCTATATTTAGATTCCCACATTAGCAATTTAGCACATAATTAAGGGTTAATTAATTAATTAACAAGGGTCTCTTGCCTAGTTGGTGTGGTTAATGTTCCATGAAGGCATGCATGCATGAATAGTTGACATTTGTCAGCCAAAGACTGAAACTTGGTATAAAATGTTTTATGGGGTGGTTTATCTGTCTATCACCCCCATATAATTAAGAATTTTTATGAGAGGGTTAGTGAGTTCTCTGCACCTTCTTCTTACATTCCATAATATTCCTTGTTCAGCTGAATTAAACAAATCTTTCTTAGAAAGAGAACAAGATAAGAAGATTTGTTTATTGAGAAATTGTTGAGATGCCCATAAAAACCATATCTCAGTAGAGAAGACCACCATTAAGCTAACTAATGGGGGAGAATTGGTCTACCAAAAGTCATATTTAACTCTTGCCAGTAAGGAACACTGGCTGCACGAATCAAAACTTTTGACCATGGCAGGCTTACCCGAAAAAAAAACCTTGATCTTGGAAGAAGGCAAATGTGTACGGATGTAAATAGCCCCACCCCACCTCTTTTTTACCATCAATTGCTTGCATTCTTCCTGGGTCAAACTTTTGAGTACTTATTACTGTTGGTTCCATGAGCTCGCATCACATGAATTGATTGGGATTTGTACTTGGAAGATCTGTTATACTTGGGGTGGTGAGTTTTGGTCAAATGGATTGTGCCAGTTGATTAGGGTAATGAGACTGTCTTTTTACATTTATGTTTGAATTTTCTTATTTGTAAGTTAAATTAATTTAAAATAATTTAAATTACTGTTTGTATCAAAGAGCTCAAAATTATAATTGAGGGTAAGTAGAAGCCACATGACATGTTTAATTGGAGTGAGGTTAATAGAAGAGTTGAAGGGTTAAAATTATATGGACAATACTTCCCTCCTTACTTATAAAGAAAAACTCATTCTTACTTAGTAATGTGGCTCAATTACAAATTGACATATGCCTCTTTTTTCCTTAAAAATATTTTTCTTTCTTCTCTTTTATTATTCATAACTGAATTCTTTTTTTTTAAATTGCTTTCATCTATACCACAAACCATCTCTTTAGTTTTTCATAACTAGGCAAGGAGACATTATAGATGCATTTTAATTTCCTCTATAAAGAAACCAGGCCTACCAACATTGTCAATGGTAATTTGGATGAAGGTGAATTGTTGGGGTGGTTGGAGTTAGAAAAGTCCACAACAAACATAAAATTTAATTGAGGTATGAAATAAAAAGGGAAATTAGTTATGCTAATGAAAGAGAAGGGAAAAACACTTTTGAGACTTATAAAAAAGAAAAAGAAAAAGGACACATGTTAATTTGTGGTTGAATCAAGTCTTCCTTATAGGTGAGAAGGGAAGGACCTCGGGTACTGCAAACAACTTTTTGTTTCAACAAATACACAGAGATTAGCTTGGCAGATTGAAACAGGAAGGTATGACAGCTCTAATATTATGGAGAATTGTGCCTAGAAAGGTCTCTCTCTCTCTCTCTCTCACATATAGATTTATGTGAATATGCTATGTCACAGTGTCACAGTGATAAAAAGCCACCCTTGGAAATCTTAATCTATTTACTCTCTCTCTTTTAAGAGAGATTAATAGTAATACTGACTTAATTATGCATAATTATAGATGGACCACATCACATGGTAAACACTATATATTGTTATAACGAATCCAGAAAACTCATGTTCCTGCACAGATATTGCCTGCACTCAAAAAGTTTCCATGATAGGTAGGTAGGCTGGCTTTTGTATATTCTGTTGTCCCCAGCGAGCCATTGTTTGTTCAGATTTTACTATTGGATTCTTGGGCTTGACAACAGCCAAAAGGTAAAATAAAAGGATTCTTGGGAATCACCAGACTGATATAAAGAAGTTCATCCAAAAGACAAAGTGCATCACATCAAGTTCCAGCAAAAAGAAGGGAAAACAAAGCATGAATCAATTCTTAAAATTTCCTCCAAAATAAAAATAAAAATAAAGTACCTAGCATTCTAAAAACCCTTTATGCAATTTTGTTGTTGTTCATCAGTCATTTGTCATCTACCCTGATTGGATTCTCACTGAATCGCACTGAATGTCATTCTATTCTAAAAGCTCATCATAAATTTTCATGGAAGTCTTGGAAAAATCGGCCAAGGATTTAAAAACTGACGAAAACCCCTTTTGAAATCCATTCACATACATATCATGTGTCTCCTCCATGGCGGTATGATGTTTCGACTTCTCTTGCTCTAGCTCGTTCTCCATCTTTTTCAAGGGCTTCGTCTGCTTTTGCTCATGCGGTTTATCATCTTGCACATAAAATAACTTTAACTCACTCACGTGTTTATTCATTTCAAGTAACAAAGCCTGCCTTCGAAGTTCTCCAGCAAGCCCATCAACCTTCCTCTTTTGTTGATGCTCCTTACCTTGTTGAACCATCAAGGCTTGGACATGCTCGCCAAAGCTTTCCATGGCACCAGCCACTGTTTTATATGGCAGCTTATCTATGCCATCTAACCAATTATGACATATTTCTGTTGTTGGTAGGACGCTTACTCTACACGGTCGAAGCGAATACCAATTCTCTGAGGAGGCTTCGGTTTCAGGAGCATCAAACTCAATCATCCAACCATCAAGAGCCTCAATGTATGCTTTCTGTGAACAAACATATTGAGCAAAGCAAGCATGCCATTTTTTAAGGTCTACTTGAAGCGTTTGAGTTGCATGCTGTTGTGACTTTCCATAAGATGAACACTTGAGCCATTTCACTTCTGACATGATTTGATGTTGTGTTTCATGATATTCTGACATGACCTTCCAATTTTTCTTCAGCCTGCAGAAAGTGGGAAAGAGAGGTTATAACAAAATAATTCAAAAAAATTCAGACTCGTTATGTATTACAATAAATTTCTGACATCTATCTTACCCTTGTAACAACTCAATAAGTTGTGGTTGCAGCTCCTCATCTCTCAGTTTTCGAATTTTTTTAATTGTTGATTCCGCACTTCCTTTGGCAACTGAAATTCTGGAATATTGCAATTCAACTCGAATTTTGTCTTCAGTCTTTAGGCCATGTCCTTGGTTTCTCGAATACTGGGAGCATTTTCGATCATATAATCTACTGGTTTCCTCTCCAGCCTGCACATAAAAATTTAAAGATGATTCAAGTTATTCTCAAATTATCTAGGTTGTCCATATGGAGGAGGGAACACATAAGCTAAAACAATCCTATAAATTAATGATCAAGTTATGAGAAATCCATAAAACTGAATAAAGCAAATAATTCTTAGATTCATATTTTACCTTCACCTCCTCATAGAGTTTTTGCTCCAAAACATATAGCATCCCTAGTGTTAACGAATGGCACTTGGATCCCATTGCTCCATTGTCATCAAAGAGACCACCATTAGAAGGGGTGATTGTTGAAGAACTTCTGGTGCTAGATCTAAGGAGGCTTTTTCGGGAGGAAGACGAAGATAATATAGATGAGATGGAGCGGCTTTTTTTGAGTTTACTTGAGTTCTCTGCACCCAAAATCATATAAACATGAATTATGCACCATGACCAAGCAAATCAAAATAACAAAAAGGGCTTTAAAGGAGAAAACCCCACCTTCAGTTTCCTCCAATGCAGATTGCATTTGATCCGTGTTGGTGCCTAGCATCCTGGTAACGTCCAAACTGGAATTATAGGCGCTAAGGAATTGGACCTCAACCTCTTTCAATGCTTCCAACAATTCCCTCCCTTCTCTCACAGCCTCATCATTCAGCAAAACCAACCCTAATTCTTCCCCATCAGTCCCAGCATTATGATCGCTATTCTCTTCATCTGAGCTTCCTTGTAGCTGTTTTTTTCTGTCTGCCTCTGAAGAGCTTATAGAAGTTTCAGAATCAAGAAAAGGGCCAGCACCGGTGTTTTTGGTTGGTTCAGAATCAGATGGTGGTGGAGAGGAGTGGCTTGCTACAAACGACCTTATAGCAACTGCCACTGCATACAGCGACTGGTTATATTCCCTCTGTGCCTCTGCAAACGCATACCTTCTATCCACAGCCAATTTCAGCTGCTCCTTTCTCTTCCTACAAAGCTTTTTACTTTGCTTTGAGACCTTGCAACCCATGTCTCTGTTTCCTCTGAATTTCGCTTAGAACGGGCTTTGGCGGGAAAATAAGAAGGAAAAAGTTGGGTTTGCAGAACTCAACTGAAGTTACAGGCTTAGAGCTTCGAAGTATTGTCTCTTTCTTTGTTCATGGACGGGGTATATTTATACAAGTGCGAAAGAAGTCCTTGTTTCAATGGGTGATTGTAACTTTAATTTTGGGCAACTCTTGTTCTTAGCCGTTATGGCAGAAGTTTAGACATCCCTTACCTGGCAAACATGAGAGTGTGTTGAGAAAAAAAGGGGTAAGTTTCTGGGGTGCGAAACCAGAAACCTCTTTCCATGTAGAAAGTGAAAATTTACTTTCCTTTTTTATTTTTTAAGTTTTTGGACATTGTTGTTACTCTTTTTTCTTGGGGCCAAAGTTATATTTTGTCATGGACTTCGTTTTGATAGTCTCCTTGATTCCCTGAAGGTTTTCCCATTATTTGCCCCATCAAAGTTCTCTGGCGAAAGCAGTGAAGCCAACTTTTCAACAACCCCTAAGGTCCCGTTTGGTCCACGAAATGAATTTGAGCGGAAATCAATTCCCATGTCATTTCCTAAGAAATGAGAATGAAAGATTCATTTCCTACGTTTGGTAATGTCAGAAAAGTAACCGGGAGATTTCACTTTGTTTCCTTTTCCATGTTTGTTTTGAGTAGAAATGAAAAACAAATTTTGTATAATTTTCCAATTATACCCAGATTAAATCAAATAAAAAAAAATGCATTTAATGATACAATGTAATTCTAAATTATTCATGGGAACAAAATAGTCATGAATATTGTGCATAGAATGTTGGCTCATTTTCCCAAACTTTCATATAAGGAGAAAAAACAAAACCCAAATTGAGAAAAGGGCTTCACTTTTCCCCCTACTTTCCCATGTGTCAGGCAACCATTTCTCATGTATGGACTTACCAAACATGGGAAAGCAATTGAATTCCCATTTCCAGGTCTCCTTTCCCATGAACCAAACGGGGCCTAAGTGCAATATGCAATCAACATCATGCAGAGATTTCCATTTCCAGGGCTATCCTTCCACATGATTTACAAAACCCAATGCTCTGCATGAAGTACACAAAGAAAAATAGAACAGAATACGAATTCGCAGAGAAGATTTCCTCAAGAAAGAATCTCGTGTTTGTCATCTTTGAAGCTCTACATCTTTGATTCTTTCCTTATACCTCTGCTCAAGATCTCAGAAACTAAAGTAACATACATGTTCAAGTTAATTGTTACATTGTACAGTGAAAAAAAAAAATTGACTGCACCTTCCCTTCTCTCTCTTGGATTTACAAGCTGATGGTTCACCGGAGCTCTCAGAAGGACTCAACAATAGGTACAATATTACATGAGCCGGCTTCACGAGGTTTCCATGGAAGGGGCAAGAGTTTTTGCAGGTATATTAATACCACGTCCTCTCACAGACAAACTAGGGCCTCTAGCTGAGCTGGCTCTGCTCACAAGGTTTGAGTCAAGAAATACGACTATGACTGTTATGTCGTCATGGAAATGCCGGCGGACACCACGCTCTATTTTCTTCAAATCTGAGTATCTCATTTCTCTTTTCTTGGCTGCTTCCTGCAAGGCAGTTTTCACAAGCCTCCGAGCACTTCCCTGAAAAACAAGAAGAGAGTAAAGTCACATTCCGTCTCTTATTTACCAATCATAATATGGTGTTCGATGTACAATTCTACACTATTATTTGCTGCTCCTGCATTGTTAATCATAAACCTATCAATACAAGCATATATATCCCCCCTCAAAGCCTTCTTGCCCATCTAACAACTTGTTTATTATCAGTAACAACATGTATAGGGCACACTGATCCTATCCTAGCCAGATAAAGCCCAAATATAGTACACCGCACAACTAGCTATTCCATTTAAATAAACATATTAAAGCAAAACAGAAATTGCATCCAACATTGAGATAAGTATGTTACGCTGCGTGGGTGATTTTGAACTATATCAACCGCTTCCTGGTTGCTAAGGTGCTCCCACAGCCCATCAGAAGCAAATATGACAAATTGATCATGTGGTTGAAGTTCATGTACAGAGATCGATGGTTCAGAGCTTAAAATTGGCCTTTTAAAAGGTTCACGTAAGCGAAACTTGGTATACAAAGGCTCCCTGTTAAATTCAGCCTTTTTCAGATATATGTCACCAATCGATCTAGAAACCTGCAAAAGACAAATATCCTTTTTCTTTAAAAACAACAATTATCAATAACAATAAAACATTCAATTATGAATCATAAATTTTGATCCATTAAACACCAAAAATAAAGAAATGTTTAAAAATATTTCACCTCGAATAATAAATTTGATGCATTAAAAACCTTAAATAAATAGCTCTTTTAAAGGGACTTCTCCTAAATAATCAGAGATCTCCACACTATTCCATTAAAAATTGTTCTACAAAGTTCAAATTGTGCTTCTTTTTTCTGAAGGGCTAATGTAATCAATCTGCTGAACACTGGTAACACCTGCATGTGCTCAATCATTTCTATATTGAAATATTAAAATAATAGCAGCTCTAAGTCAATCTAAGTCAACCCTGATAAAATCAAAATTTATCACTGCTTAAACCACTCTCAGGCCAGGCACTCACGGATAATGTTAATTATTACCCATGACATCTTTATTCTTCAAGTAAAAGCAAAAATTAGCCTACAAGTCTATCTACTAGCTCAAAGGTCTAAGTACCCGACATGAAGCCAACATCTTAGCCTCCTGACATGTGAGATATTAATACCACTTTGCACTATTAAGGACCACAGTTCTCTTCCCAAGAATCACAAACTGCTTAGTCATTTCAATCTTCTTGTTGAACCATTAAACAAGTCAATATCAGGAATACAAAATCTGTCATGTATAATTTAAGATGAAACTATAAAGAACATGCTTTCAGGGAGATGGAAACCCTTTACGTGTACTGAAGTACCTGTATCAATCCCTTTACGCGCCATACATTATGCTTTAAAACTACAATACGTGAGTCATCTGGGTGCAAAGAATGCATCTCCTGTCTGACAGATTCTATGGCCACATTGTGCTCTGATGACAGCTGGATGGCAAGAACCTCCCCAGTAGCCTTCATAACTCTCCCCAGCACAGCTCGAGAGTCACCAACATTGGCAATGTAAAGGGTGCCACCACAGATCACACCAACAAGGCAACAAGACCCAACGGCTGCAATTTGGGGTTTCATAGGCCACTGTTTGGTAACAACAGAGAGGAATCCCTCTTCTGTCGCTTGATATGCTTTCCGTATCACATCCACTGACATGGACTGTTGCTCTGATGTGAACCCTAAAAAAAAAAAAAAAAAAACAAAGTCATCAGCAATGACTTCATTCCAATCTCAAGACTCATCACTGAAATATCGATAATACACATCCCCTGAATTGTAATAAGGAGATTCATTTAATTCTGGTAAAATGAATCCTAACATGAACGAGTTTGAGCGAATCCAATTTATTCCTGCAACAAAAACTTTTATACTAAAAAGCTCATCTGGGACTGAGATAATGTAGCTTACTTTTTAGATTCTGGAATAGGTGATCATTGATGTATCGGGAGGTCTCAGGACCGCCATGACCATCATATATTCCAACAAAGGTGCCATATGGGCCAGACTCCAGCGTGCTCAAGGGACCAGACTCAACCTGACTCTGATCCTCAAGCAAACTGTTGGCCTGTACAACAGCCATTGCAAATTCACCATTCAAGTGTTGCCCGGTGTCTTTGTACCAAAGTAACCCATCTTGTCTGCCAGCTGCATCCGAACCTGGCTGTACATATCGGTCCGAGGATGGCAGCCAGCAGGCCCTCAGAAAGTTCATCAACCTTGATAACATCCCTCATTTCACCTGGGCCAGCCTCCAATGCTTCCACATCCAAAATGGATGCAAAATCACTCCCAACCAAAGACCCCACCACCAGCCTCCTCTCCTGAAGAACAAAAAATCTACTATAAAAGGGAAAACAGCCAATTAATATAGGACAATAAAATCCCTAGCTAACGAAATTTGATCATATACTTGACCACAGAATCAGCTTACTATGTAAATTCAGTTAACAGTCTCATTCAACCAAGATGATAAAATCAGGTACAAAGCATCAACCCATCCACATTTCTGCTAACAGGCTTAGCCGGACCATGATCCACATGTTAATACTACCTTGAAATGAAGAAAGCAACAGAAGCAACAGAGAGTTTTGGGAAACAGTGGCAGTCATATCTACCTCTCTATATCTCACACTTCAACCATACAATTATTCACACACACTCACAAAAAAATTCAGCGACTTTATAACATCCACTGACGAATTACTAACCTTTTTGATAAACCAATCACAAAAATAACAACCCAGAAGAGAAAAAATTTGAGGGAAAGAAACTCACAGTGCAAAATTAGGCTGCTTGATGAGTTGAGGTCAGCTACTGAATCGTGGCTGATGAAAACGAAGGAGATCTAAATGAAACAGAGCAATACATGTGGGTATTAACGCGTTAGATCTGTAGATCCATCAAACCAAAAACTCTGGGCAAAAGGGTTTTTGGATAGGGGTCACTTTTGTTTATCCTGGGATTAACTTGCTCGACTGGTGGTTGTTTTTTTTTCTTCTGAATTTGGGTTTTTCTTGTGGGTGACGCAGAAGGTAGAAGAAGATATAGATGATTTAACAAAAGAGAGCTCTCAATCAGTGTGATTGAACGAACTGAAACTCTTTTTCTCTTCTCTCTCTCTCTCTCTTTCTGTCTGTGGTGGTCTTTTCCAGCAGACAAACCCCTATAAAGGAAAACGAACAAAGCGATGGCTGAAAGCCAGCAATGCATATGGGCAGCCTTGGGCTCCACATATAACCAAAGAAAGAGAAAGTAGATAGAAAGAGGGAGAATAATTTAATAAATAATATATTATGATAAAATCAAAATATAAAAATCAAAATTGGGTATATTTTCATCAATCTATAGTGAGAAAAGGATTAACATTTTTATTGTGGAGGAAAACAAGTACTTTTCTTTGTAGTTGATTTTTAAAAAGTGCTTTTGTATGTCATTTTTTCCAAAAAGATTGCTAGAGTGATAAGTTATGACATGTTATATTTAAGTTGGTTGTTAGATAAAGGATCTCTAATGATCATTTATGATTCAATTAGCAATATGGCATCTATTATCATTTGCTTATTGTCTTGACTTTTTTTAAAAGCAAAAGTTGACTTTTGATGCAAAAGAATTTTAATTGAAAAAAATACAATTCTCTATTTCTTAATTGCTTTTTAAATTTTAATTTATTGAAACACATTACTTGTAGATTTTTGTTACGTGTTGTTTGAGTTAATGTTTAAGGTTTTCATAACTAATTTTGATTCTTGAAGATGGGTTGTGTTTGTGAGCTTGTGACTTCCTTGCATAGGTGTCCAAACGTCAAGGGTTTGAGGACACGTGTCTACACACAATCACGAGAAAGTGGCAATCATTATATGGAGTTTTGGAGGGTTTAAAGTAAAATAATATTTATAAAAAACAGATTTTTTATAAATTGCGCCCCCAGAAAATGAACAAGATCTATTCATTTAAAAACCATTGTCGCATTTTGTGGCGCCAATTCCCGAGCAAGAGTTTTCTTTTTCTTTTTTCTTCTCTTATTATTTTTCTTTGATTGGCAAACGACAAAGTTAGGCTGTCGTTTGAGCATATGTGTCGATGAATATCCAAAATAAACCAGTTGCAAAATATGATTTTCAACATTTTGCACCTGTATGCAATGATGCATTTTAGTACACCTGTTTGACATAAGGGTTGACGTATTATTATTAGGTACACATTTCATATAAATTTTACATTAAATTCTGATATTATGAGGTGCTATGATCATTTCGGACTAAGTGTGGTTCTGCTCTTAGCAACATCCTAATGCACGCGACATGCAATTCATTTTTTATAGTTGAGTCATACTTTACACATATACATACTAACTAAGGAGTACAAGTTGAATCGAAAAGTTAATTATACCAAAATTTGAAGTCTTGAATTTTGCAAAACCCTAATTAAGGAAGTACTTGTGTGTCAAAACTCATTATTGATTATGATTTATGTTTCGGTATTTTGGGATTTGGACTAGGATGTAGTTGAGTGGTTTTATGCCCACCGACAATAGAGGTAAGACCCTCTCTTGCATTGTTCACAGTCAACAAAAGAAAACGACCAAACCGACCACTTGCTTTCTCTTTTTATCTTATTCATATTTTTAAACATGAAAATGGGGATAAAATTCGTGAAACTATAGCATATCCTTTTTAGGACCATTGCAATCGTAATTCAATTCACACAAGAAAGGCAAAGACCAAGCCGACCAATTATTATTATTTTATTTTAATTTTTTAAAATTTAAATAAGTAAATATATTTATTGTTGTTGCCTTGTTGGGAAGGAGGTGCTTCTTGTGATTAAACTTTACAACTTTAAGAACATATGGATGCTCGCAGTCGAGATATCCCAAGCTTTGCATTATATGGAATCAACTTATCTATAAGTGAGTTCACATTTCCTCAATTAAAAAAAAATTAAAGAAATCCAAAAGAAGCTTTAGTGTAGGTTCACATTGTTTATTTGTTAGGTAGCTTGGTTGGCCTAGACCTAGAGGGTTAGGCTAAAGTTGTGTTTATACGTAGCTTTGGTATTGAGCAATTTACAAAAAAGTTGGTTTTAGAAGGCTCGAGAACAATTAGAAAGCTTACAAATTTGATCATACTTGGGTCGTGACTAATCCTGACATTCTCATTCTTACCATCAATAATATTGTTACATGTGTCATTGTTTCTAATAAAATGTAAGAAAAAAATGAGTGTGTGTTTGATTGCATGTTTAATAAACTTGATCAAATTAAATTACAAATATATGTAATGATGTTATTCGGCCACAGAAAACTATGAGAACGATAACGTCCAAATCTAGACCCAAGTGAAAATCTGGGTGGGAACCCAATAATTGCAATCGCAATGCAGTTGATCGCTTTCGGGCCCAACAAACAACAGGTTGAGGTCAGGCAATCAAAGTTTTTATATGGAGAGAGAGAGAGAGAGAGAGAGAGAGAGAGAGAGAGAAATGCAGCACTCTAAAGTCCAAAAGCTATTTTCCTAAAAGAAAAGCTAAAAGTCTAAAACGCGTATTTGGTGGAAAGTATCACTGCCAAGAATGATTGATATGTAACGCTCTAAATCATTATTACATTCTTGTCAAAACGCCCAAAAAAAAAGAAGGGGAAAAAAAATAAAAACATAGCATGGTACCGTACAATTGGTGATGCACATTTTGCTTCATTTAGCCCAAAGGCAATAGAAGAAGGGGAGGCCCCACATTATGAAGCTAGAAACCTCGAGAACAAACCACACAAGAAATAAATATAGGCCCAAAATTCAGGTCGATCACAAAAAACTATAATAGCCCATGACCATTTGTCTAGGCTAATAAATTTTCATTGTATTAGGAATGAGGGGTTATGTGTTCAAATAATGATCAACGACAGTCGATAAATAAAAAAGCTTTATTACTATAAAAGGTAAAATTTTACCTTTCTTGTAATGTTTTTCTTTTATTGTTAGGGTAATAAGGATAGAAGCTATTTAGCTATTTCGAGTAAAAGGAAAATATTGTCTATCAAGTCATGAGTCGTAAACAAATATAATCATAACGTAAAAATGTTGATCGAATTTCATAATTCCTTATGCTACCAAACTTGTTCTCATCACATCATTAACCCATGTGGAATTAAAGACCAAATCCATTGATGTCCTTTCTTTGTTCCATTCTTCATTTGAATTAGAATTTGGTTATTTAGCATGTAGGAGTAGTATTCTTGCTAGCTTACTACTTAAAGCATCCAACTCATAATCAGAGATATATGTAGAAATTTAATAAATTAAAGCCCAACTTGTATTATATGACATGATTTACCAAAACCCAACCCAAAAATTGAAAAAGGAAAAAGAAAAGAAAAGAAAAGGAAACAGCTCTAAATTTGTTTTTGGGTTTTAGCGCAAAAGTATTCCTTCCTTTGGAACCTCGGACACTTCACCTTAAAAAATCCAGCGTCTTCCTCTTCTTCACCTCCACAAGACAACCCCCCCAAAAACCCCTCAACCCAAACCCTAATTCATCTCCCACATGAAGAAAATTCCAATCCAATTCAGCTTCAATTACCTCAAATCCCACCAAAGAAACCCCAAATTCTGGCTCTTCAAACCCTAGATTTCCCGCCAATGGGCTCTACCCTATTCCCAATCTCCTTCATGAACGATACTCTCTCTCCTCCACCGTCCCCTGGCGATGGCGACGATACCTTCGAGGCCTGGTATGGCAACATCCAATACCTTATCAACATCTCCGCCATCGGTTCCTTCTTCTGTGTCTTCATCTTTATCTTCGTCAAGCTTCGCAGCGACCACCGCCGCATGCCTGGCCCGTCTGCCCTCGTCTCCAAGCTGCTCGCCGTGTGGCACGCCACGTGTCTGGAGATTGCGCGCCACTGCGGAGCTGACGCGGCCCAATTTCTCTTGATCGAGGGTGGCAGCTGCGGCTTGCTCTTGTCCATGGCGGTCTTGGCTGTGCTTGTGATGCTTCCGTTGAATCTATATGCTGGGAATGCTGTGCTTGGAGACCAATTCTCGAAGACGACCATCAATCACATTGAGAAAGGTTCGGCTTTGCTTTGGGTGCATTTTGTTTTCGTGGTGGTGGTTGTTGTTTTGGTGCATTTTGGTATATCTGCTATTGAGAGAAGGCTGAGGATCACTAGGATTAGGGATGGGAACGGGAATTTGAGTGACCCAACTGCGAATTCCACTGCTATTTTTACTATAATGGTGCAGGGGGTACCAAAAACTATAGGAAATGATAGGACTGTGTTGCATGAATATTTTCAACATAGGTATCCTGGAAAGGTTTATAGGGTCATAATGCCGATGGATTTGTGTGCATTGGATGATTTAGCCTCAGAATTGGTGAAGGTTAGGCATGAAATTTCTTGGTTGGTTGCACGAATTGACTCCCGGCTCTTGCCATATGAAAGTGAAGAGGAAGGATATCTTGGGGCTTCATCAGAGGGAGTAAGGGGTCGGGCATGTTATATGTGGGGAAAGGTAAAAGATTTCTGGTATCAAACTATGGCTAGGTTGGGTTACACGGATGAAAGGAAATTAGGAAAGTTGCAGGGATTGAGAGCTGAATTGGAGACTGAACTTGCAGCTTATAAAGAAGGGCGTGCACTGGGCGCTGGTGTTGCGTTTGTGGTGTTTAAGGATGTGTACACTGCTAATAAAGCGGTTCAGGACTTTCGACATGAGAAGAAGAGTCGGATAGGGAAGTTCTTTTCTCTTGTGGAGTTGCGTTTACAACGGAACCAATGGAAAGTTGAGCAGGCACCCCTGGCAACAGATATTTACTGGAATCATTTGGGATCGTCAAAAGTCTCACTGAAATTGAGGAGAGTGTTGGTGAACACATGCTTGCTGTTGATTCTCCTGTTCTTTAGCTCTCCTCTTGCAGTTGTTAGTGCTTTCAAGAATGCCTGGCGGATTATAAATGCAGAAGCTATGGATAACGCCCAGTTGTGGTTAGCTTGGATGCAAAGCTCAAGCTGGCTTGGGAGTCTTATCTTTCAGTTTTTACCCAATGTGTTCATTTTTATAAGCATGTATATAATAATCCCATCAGCACTTTCCTATCTCTCTAAGTTTGAGCGGCATCTTACAGTGTCAGGGGAGCAAAGAGCTGCTCTTCTTAAGATGGTTTGTTTCTTCCTGGTGAATCTTATACTTCTTAAGGGTCTGGTTGAATCATCTTTAGAGAGTGCCATCCTAAAGATGGGAAGGTGCTATTTGGACGGAGAAGATTGCAAGAGGATTGAGCAGTACATGAGTGCATCATTTTTGTCAAGATCATGCCTTTCCTCTCTTGCATTTTTGATAACAAGTACTTTTCTGGGAATATCGTATGATCTACTGGCCCCAATCCCTTGGATAAAAAGGAAGATTCAGAAGTTTCGGAAGAATGACATGCTGCAGCTGGTACCAGAACAAAGTGAAGAATATCCATTAGAAACTCAGGAAACTGATAGTCTAGAGAGGCCCTTGATTGTGGATCACACATATGACTCTCCCAGACTGAATGGAATTGATCTCCCGGGACAAGATCTTTCTGAATATCCCATCAACAGAACCTCAACAGCCCCGAAGCAGACATTCGATTTCGCACAATATTATGCGTTTAATTTGACGATATTCGCCCTGACCTTTATATATTCTTCCTTTGCTCCACTAGTGGTTCCTGTTGGTGCGGTTTATTTTGGGTATAGGTATGTGGTTGATAAGTACAACTTTCTCTTTGTCTATAGGGTCCGGGGATTTCCTGCTGGGAATGATGGGAAGTTGATGGATACAGTATTGTGCATCATGCGTTTTTGTGTTGATTTGTTCCTGCTTGCAATGCTGTTGTTCTTTTCTGTCCATGGAGACTCAACAAAGCTGCAAGCCATATTCACACTTGGGTTATTAGTAATGTATAAACTCTTGCCTTCCCAGAATGATAGTTTTCATCCAGCCCTTTTGGAAGGCATACAAACTGTAGACAGTGTTGTTGTGGATGGAACCATCGATTATGAGGTCTATTCACAGCCCAAGTTTGATTGGGATATATATTATTCATAATTTGAGCTACAATACTATTATTCACCAATTGTTTGACTTTGTAACTTGCACCGTAATTATTGTCCATATTGGCGTTATTATGAAGAAGAAGAAAAAAATCTGTGTTCATTTGTGGCTATTTATGTGTTTATGACAAATTTTTTTTATTTTAAAGATTGCAAGTATTTGGCATCGGTCAGTGTTTTGTATTTTTGATTATGGGGACGGGGATTTGAATTTGGTATTTCTTCCAATATTCTTGCAATGCATTTTTGCAAGAAGAGAACAATAAGGTTCTGGATTGATGTGAGAATGTTTAAAACATGCACTTGATGATGATAAAATTTGGAAAAAAGAATGGTTCAATAATGGGATTAGTGTAACTTACCCGGACCAAAAAAATCGTCGGCAAAGATGGGAAATTGAGGAATATTAGGAGATCAAAAGCCAAGACTCATCCTAACTCCACTCTTGGCCAAGCAAATGCTTTGCTTCTTCAAGAGGCTCTTTCTACAATACTTGAACAGTTGAACAGGGTCTACAACCAAAATGTGGCTCCACTTCTCACTAATTTCTCACTCTTATCTCTCTCTCCTCTCTCTCTCTCCTATCTGTATTAAATGTGTGGCTAATATTTTAAATAAATTGGGCAGGTTTTATTATATTAATTACCATTTCAATGAGGGTAAAATAAATAGCAACAGTTGAATTGCCAGTCACAAGTTAATCGTTTATTTTCTAGTACTTGCGACTTTGATTTCTTCTTCTTCTTCATTTTGTTGTTATAAAGGAAAGCAGAAGATATAGAAGATAAAAATTATGCACCATTTAGGTGTGAAGAAAAGCAATCTTCTTGATTTGGCTTCTGCAGAGACAAACAAGCTTGGCTCTACAGGCAAACATGACCAGCCTCTCTGCCCCAAGCCTCGTAGAGTTGGCCCTGCCATACCTGAATTCCTCAAGCCTCAAAGATGTAACAAGCACAGGTCCTAATTAATTTTATATAGTTGCTTTAACCTTCTTTTTTTTGGGTTCCATGATCTTTAACAAAAAAATGTTTCTGGGTTTTCATTTTTCTTCAAAACACAATAATTTATCCATGGATTACCAACTTATGTAGCTCTTTTCTGTTTACTTTTTTTGTAAACAGCCAACAAAATTCTGATGAAAGAAGTGGAATTCTGAATATGATCACTGAAAAGGTTAGCATTCACGCTTTTTGAATCTTATTTACTTTCTTATTATTCAAATCGAAATAATTGTCGTGTATAAAATTTGAACTCGGGACCTGGTGCAGGAAATATTTGATGGGAGAGAACATGTATGCACCAAGTGTTCACCAGCATGTTACTCAGGATCTCCACCAGGCAGAACAAATAACCCTCTGGTTCATGATGTGCAGTTTCTTCATCAGATGGAACTTCTTTCTCCATTCACAAGAACAAAGCTCTCAGATAAATTTGGTTTTAGTACCTCTGCCTCTCCACTGTGATCGTCTCCCGATTTGTTGGAAGAATGAGAGTTTTTGTTTCCCTGAATTTTCAGGGTTCTGTTTTTGTAGTGTTCGTTTGTAAAAGTTTTGTAACCTTTTGAGTTCAATTGTGAGTATCAAATTGTATATATGATGAGATGAGTACCTCAAATTTGCAGCTTTCAATCTTTATGTGTGGCCACTTCAAATGAATATTTTATATATAAATATATATCAAAATCCTAACAAATCAATCAAAATAATCAAAAATCGGTCAATATTTTCCTTTTTATGAAAGAATAAAATCACACGAAATTCTTACCGAAACTTAATATTCTGAATATCGAAATAAATCTTAACACATGATTAAATGAAAATATGTTCTAAATTTACTAACGAGTTTGCGACCATATTTACTTATCCATAAACTTGTTGAAATTGAAATTGCTCAAGTTGAACTTGTGACAAAATATACCAAGGAAAATTATTAGTAGAACCAAGACTTAAAATATCAATCAAAACTTTAATGTATGGTACTAAATATTATATATATTATATATATATATATTTTTGTTACACTTTGTTTCCCAAATATGCAAGAGCTTTGAGTATTTTCATTCATGATTAATAAACCACGTTTTGATCCGGACCGTCGGATAAGGTAGTAGATTGTTTCCCTCCAAAAAAAAGTTGACCGTTGAAAATCTCCCCAGGTAAAAAACACATTTGACACGCGTCGAATCTCAATTTGTCCGTTTTCCTTCGAAGTCAGGATTTCGCGCAATCCAGTGAGTCACACTTCCGAGTTGAATAACTTCTTCAACTGTCAAATTAAAATTATGTTGCGGGACCCACCGCCACAAACGCCAAAAAAAACCAACAGTGCATCAGAGCAAAGCAAACTCTCTCACTCACTTACTCCATTTCCCACCAAACGCACTTTCTTCTTCGTCTTCCAAGATCTTCTCCTTCCACTGTTTCTCGATCCATTCGTTGTCTTCTTCTTTCCCCAATGCAAATCTTTCTAGGGTTCGAGAAAATTTCAAAGAGAGATGCTTACTGATCTCTGTAACTTCGTCGTCCTCCTTTTCTTTCTGTCAATCTTGGGCCTTCATAGCTGCCATGGCCGCATCTTCAGCTTCAAGATGCACCACCGCTTCTCCGACCCCGTCAAGGAGTGGTCGGCCGTCTCCGGGAAACTCTCGCCGGCCGACAACCTTCCGGCGAAGGGAAGCTTCGAGTACTACTCGGAATTGGCCCGCCGCGATCGCTTTCTTCGCGGCCGCAAGCTCGCCCAGAGCGACCAGAGCGACACTACTACTCCGCTAGCTTTCTCTGATGGCAACTCGACTTTTCGGATCAGCTCCTTGGGATTGTACGTTTCTTTGTGTTACTATCAATGCCTTTCTCTAAAGCTTCAATTTTGTTAA
Organism: Prunus dulcis; assembly: GCF_902201215.1. Classification (NCBI taxonomy): domain Eukaryota; kingdom Viridiplantae; phylum Streptophyta; class Magnoliopsida; order Rosales; family Rosaceae; genus Prunus; species Prunus dulcis. The sequence goes on along the minus strand of NC_047656.1, from coordinate 16,234,145 downwards.
CTAAATTCTTGGAGTTTAATTTAATTTATTTACATTTTATATTTGGGAGGTTTTTGTAGCCTGCATTACACCACGGTGCAATTGGGTACGCCGGGAATGAAGTTTATGGTGGCGCTTGATACAGGGAGTGATCTGTTTTGGGTGCCTTGTGAAGGCACAGCTTATGCTCCTGTAAGTATTGCACTCATTTATCATTTCCTATTCCTATCAGTTTTTGGACCTTTTCTTTTCTTTCTTTAATTATGTTAACAAAAGATAAGTTCTTTCTATTCCAATCCATGTGCACGTTCCAATTAGATGGTGGAACTGTTGATGAGAGTGTCATTTGAATTTGGTGTCTGTTTGATTTGCTTTTAATATGCCGACTTGTTTCAGTTTTATCAAGAAAATGTAACTTGTATTTGGGTTGGTCACACACCGGCATCTGATTTCAAGACTAATCAAATAATTAGCAAATGAAAACTTTGTATTCCTTTGTTTATCTATCTTTATAGAGTTGGCAGAGAGAAATCAAATTCTAAGTTATGCAGATTATGTCATATTAGTTGGACTGTAGGAAAATGTAGCTACTATCATTTTTGTATGCAAAAAGGGGTAGGCAGTTTAGAATGGCACTCTGAGATCTTGTTATGATTTTGGGTGTAAAGGACAAGAATGGTGATATCAATTTCCTGATGCATTCATCTATTACTCTTTCTGCTTTAGCAGTTAGTAAATACATATGATTTACCGTGGCAGGATTTTGAGGTTAGCAAATATGACCCTGAAGGGTCGTCAACAAGCAAAAGAGTTAGTTGCAACAACAGTTTGTGTGCACACCGTAATAGATGTATGGGTTCATTCAACAATTGCCCTTACATGGTCTCTTATGTCTCAGCTGAAACTTCTACTTCTGGGATATTGGTAGAGGATGTTCTCCACTTAAAAACAGAAGATAGTCATCGGGAACTTGTTGAGGCATACGTTACCTTTGGGTGAGCTCTGTCATCATAATTTTTGGACTTCTTTTTGTTCCTTTTGTTTTAGTCTCATGTAGGTAGCTGAAAATGCATTGTAAATTGTTCAGTTGTGGACAGGTGCAAAGTGGTTCTTTCCTGGATGCTGCAGCGCCTAATGGTTTGTTTGGGCTTGGTATGGAGAAGATTTCTGTTCCCAGCATTTTATCCCGGGAAGGCTTGACAGCCGATTCTTTTTCCATGTGTTTTGGACATGATGGGGTTGGGAGAATTAATTTTGGTGACAAGGGGAGTCCTGACCAGGAAGAGACCCCATTTAATGTCAACCCGTCACAGTAAGTGGTAACTTCTCAGATACTTGATGCTGATTTTTCATAATTAATTTTTCATGAAAGGAGGTTTTAACGTTGGTTTTATGTCATATAATGGGACGCATGTTACAGTCCAACCTATAACATTTCCGTAACTCAAATTCGAGTGGGGACAGATCTTATGGACATTGACTTCACAGCTCTTTTTGATTCTGGGACGTCTTTCACATACTTGGGTGACCCAACTTATACAAGGCTTTCAGAGAGTGTAAGCACTTAAGTGCTGTAAATAATTTTACTTCTTTATGTTATCAGACAGTCAATTGACAACACACGTCAGTATGTCGGACAAGAGAACACCATGTACACACACATGGACATACAACTCAATAGTTGATGCTTTATGAATTTTGCAGTTCAATTCACTGGCTCGAGATAAGCGTCGTCCACCTGACCCAAGGATCCCATTTGAATATTGTTATGATATGAGGTTTGTGTACTTATTTGTCTCCATTTCTAACTCCAGCTTAAAAATTTATTCTATTCCTAAAAAAATTCTTTCAATGTGCAGTTCTGATGCAAATGCTAGTTTTATACCTAGTCTAAGTTTAACCATGAAAGGTGGGAGCCAGTTCGCAGTCTATGATCCGATCATTGTCATCTCCACCCAGGTAATGCTTTGTTCTTTTGCCCCAGTTTTATTTGTTGTTTTGCCAAGAATGGTCATAAATATCTTGCTTGCTGTTGATTTGCAGAGCGAGCTGGTATATTGCCTGGCTGTTGTCAAGAGTACGCAACTAAATATAATTGGACGTAAGTATTTTGCATGGCAGTTGATTTTAATTCACAGTAAAGTGGCTGTGACTGCTCTAACTTTTGGACTAACTTAGCTGACCATTACTCAGTGTGTTGGGTTATTTTGTTGCCTGGTACTCCATAATGATACACCAAGGAGGCTTTCGTAACGAATCAGCTTCTTCCTCTCAGATCAATAGCCCACTTTAATCTAAATATCCTAGTTGCATTTGTTTTGCTATTACATGTTGGCTTATGCTTCAGTTATTGGTGTCTCTACAGAAAACTATATGACTGGCTACAATGTTGTATTTGACCGAGAGAAATTCGTTTTGGGCTGGAAGAAGTTTGACTGTAGGTGTTACTCTCATTTATTATGCACACAGCTATTCTCCATGCCCTGATGTATGAACTAATTGCATGACCAAATTTTTGGATCCCAATGCAGGTTATGACGTTGAGAACCATACTAGCTTGCCTTTTAAACTTAACTCTACCAATGTGCCTCCTGCTGTTGCTGTTGGACTAGGTAACCATTCTACTCCAGAATCAACGAAAAAGACCCGGAATAGTCAGACTTCAGCTGCATCTCTGCCTTACCATAGCCATTTTCCTCTGACTTGGTTTCGGTTTGTCATCCTTCTTTTCGTATTGTTATAGGCTATAGCTGTTATGCGGCCATCTTTTTTATCCGGTCATGCAGTTCCACAGGTTATAAGAATTTAGATCAAATCCTTTCATCGTGTATTAATGTAAATCCTCTCTAATCAGTCCCACTTATACTTCATGGTTGGGGGAATCTTGCAATACCTCTGTTCCTCAGCTCATGGGCAGGCCAGCTTTTTGCTCCTTGCCGTGGATAAATCTCACTTTCTCCATGTGAAATGCCTCAATTTCCCCCATAATGTTTAGCCTTTCATCATCTAGCATAGGCATCTTCACATTATTGTTGTAATTGAAAATTTCACAGGGATCAAGAGATCCTGTTCTTTGAATAGACAGTTACACAATATATGATACTACATGTTTCAGTCATTATAATGTCTAAAGATATCAAGCTCATATTATATGCATTTGGATGTCAGATTGTTATGTGAACACAAACCATTCGGTATTCTTTATCTTTTTAGTTACATTGGAGGGAATCGAACCCTTAATTTATCTTAATTTTAATCGCCCCGACCTCCCGCCTTTGGATTGCGGGAAGAGAGAGAGAGAGAGAGGACTTAGTCTGGTCTTTATCTTGGTCTATTTTTATGGTCCATCCATCATACACTGATGGCATTATTTGAACAAAGAGGACTTTGAGCTGTTCTTGGAATCTTCTTGTTCGTGCATTTTTATGCCATTAAACTAAGTTCCAGTTGCCCCACTGCATGCTAAATGGACTTGACCAAATGAAAAGCAAAATGAGTAGGAGAGTGATTGGTGGTAAAAGGATGACTCAGTCAGCCACACAAAGCAAAATGACAACTTTTTCAATTTCATTTTTGTTTCCGTTCTTTGGTATATTCCATACATTTTGGTTGAAGTGTCAAATTTGGAGAAGATGAAACTGAAATTTCCTTTGAAAAGATGGTGAAAGGTCTGAACCGTAGGAACCTTGGGTCATCCCATACCTTGACTTTTAAGTTTCTTCTTTCTTTTCTATTTCTTGGGTTCCTGAGTCCAAGTCAGAAGAATGGTTTCAATTGTCAAAGATAGTTTATATATAATTCCAAATGTTATTGCCCAGAAGCCTACCAAAATTCTACAAGTAGAAAATTGAAGCACCTATTGCGGCCCCTTTTTCATGGTGTTTATTTTGAAGCTCTATGTAAAAAACGAATCTTTAAATAATTTACCTACCACCACCTCAATTATTCATCTGCTTATTTGTACCCATAAAAAAAGGATTTTTCACAAATAAGTCTATTTTAACATGACATATTATACAAAAATCTTTATAGAGTCTAATTAGAAAATAACAAGTGACTAGTTTGTTATTCAATTCTAAATATTATTATTGGTTTCCAATACTAAAAAAATTGGGTTACTTATAATTATAATTAAATTGTGATGGTGGTTTGATACAATACTAAAAAATTCATGTGTTCTAGGTACCGTCCACACAATTTAATGGACAAAAATTTGGTCGTAGGATGATGTTGATCCAATGAGACATTAAATTGAAGGAGGAATTACGGTAAACCGATCCTTGAATACTATTCAATGCTTGATTTTCGACAAGTGGCTTGATGATAGTTGACATAGCGTGCGATTTATCCCACTCATTTCCAAGCTTAAGCTTTCCAATTATGACTTCGAAGTCAATGTGTTATAGCGTTTACCCAACTACCTCCAACTCCTCTTATTAATCACACTTTTCCTTTCACATCCTTTAACTTCAATGTTATTGTTTACTGGTCCCTGCATTTTCTTTTTTGGTGAGAACAAGTAGAATTTCATTAGTAAAGGGGTAATTATAAGATATGTACAAGAAGAACACACCTTAGATGGAGGTTTTTGCATACAATAAATTAGGAAAAATAAATCCAGCAAGATAGTGAATAATAACTATACAAATTCAAGCTAAGTTCACTCAGAGATGACAGATAGAGGATTAAGAAGACCCTTTACAGCACCAATGCTACAGAGAGATCACGAGAACAATTGATTATGCATTAACAGGGAACCAGAAGCACCAAAAGTGAAAAGAGCCTTACCGCTCAACATCCACTTGGCCAAAGAAGGCCATAACACCTCCAACATCCCACATGATCTCATTGCACCCAGTATGAAATATCCATCTAGATCTAGCAACTCTACCTCCTCAACATAAAGGATTTTAAAAGTCAGTCTAAAAAGACTGGGAATAAAACAAAACCCAATACAAAATTGGTGAGATGCAAAACCCATCATAAAATTGGGGAGGAAAATCTCTCTACAATATGACGGGGGAGAGAGTCACCCGATTTATTAGCTGAAGGGGTTGGTTCTAGGGAAAAATCCATGGAACCAAAAGGGGTTGCACAAAAGAGAGACCAAAAAGAAAGGAGAAGGGAGAAGGGTCTAGCAACTCCGACCCTGACCTTGCATTTTCGTGTTATTCGTTTATGGGTTAACTTATAAGTTCTTCACAAGGCATGGTGATGAATATTTAAATACTTCATCACATTTTCTTGATGTGTTTATTTCGTCATTTTACGGTATTTGTAAGTCCATATTCATGCATTTACACGCATTTAAGAGAATATTAACCATTAAATTAATCTAATAAATTTAAATAAGTCCACATAATCATAATTGTATTAAACCAAAAATAACCATTTGCACCTTATCATAACTATCCAATAACTTTGAAATAAATAATAATAAAAAATAAAAGTACCACAGCACCCTACCCCAAAAGGACAGCCATGGCTACCTCTCTCGCTCTTTCTCTATCTCTATCTCCCTCTCTCTCTCTCCCTCCCTCGATTTGGGATTACTGACTCTCAACAAGGCCTAGGAAGAGGTTTTATGAAATATGGATATTTTTAACAGAGCACTGCAATTAAATATGCAAATTCATAACTGAAAATCAATTGGCCACAAATACTGCATATGAAAATCTTATATGTGTCTGCCAACTATAGAACCTAGTATATAAATAAATAAATAAATAAAGTATGTGAGGAAAAGAGAGTGAGTGGCAGCTGCCATAGATGGCAGTGGTGTAGGGGGTTGAGTTGGGGTAGATGTGTTTTTTTTCCCTATGGGATATCTTTTTTTTTTTCTTCTTCAGAGTTATTGAATAAATATAATAAGGTATAAATGATTTAATACAATTATGATGATCTTGACTTGTTAAAGTTTATTAAATTAATTTAATGATTAATATTATTTTAAACGCATATAAATGCATATATACTAAATATATAAACTCGGAACCCTATCAATAAGTATTATAAACCTCGCTTATATGCATTTATTGGTTGAACCACGCGTCTTAGGTAGACAGGATGTTTTTTTTAATTAAAACATAAGTTATAATCCAAGATTTACCTTGGATCATGATTCACAATTTACCTTGGATCATGATCCATAATTAGGAGAAAAGAAATGGACGGTTAAAGCAATTCCCAACTTTCAAATATCATCCCAAGCTGAGAATACGGGAAAAATGGGACCCACTTACCCGCGATTTCGTCCAATACTGACCAAACTTAAACAACCAAACACCTCTCCGAGCTTGCCATCTCTCCCTCTCTCTTTCAACAATGACGACTTGGGCATGAGAACGCGTTGCCGCCCCAAAACCTCAACCACCATATAAACACATTTGCACGCATTTCACTGTTTCTAACTCATGCCCTCCAAAACCCAATTATCGAAAAGCTCTGCCTCTCACTCTGAATCAATAAAGCCATGGCCTTTACTTGCAGCAGAGCTTCTTCTTCTTCTTCTTTCACTGCCACGCGTCTTTTAGTGTCTGTTTTCATATTGGGTTGGGCTTCTCGGACCTGTTCGGGGTTCGGGTCATACGGGTTCGATATCCACCACCGGTTCTCGGATCCCGTCAAGGCAATTCTGGGTTCCGATGAGCTGCCAGAGAAGGGGAGTGCCGAATACTATGCTGCTATGGCGCACAGAGATCGCTTGATTCGAGGGCGTCATCTCTCCACCGCCGACGAAACGACGCCGCTTACTTTCGTTTATGGCAACGAAACTTATCAGATTGGTGCTTTTGGACAGTATGGGCTTTTTTCTATTTTTTAAAGTTCTCATATTTTTGTTGTTTTGGGTCATGTGGTCCTCACTTTTTCCAGCGTATAATTTTTATTTTGTTGTTGTTGTTGTTGTTGAATTTCAGTTTGCATTATGCGAATGTTTCTGTGGGGACACCAAGCACATCATACCTTGTGGCCTTAGACACGGGCAGTGATTTGCTCTGGTTGCCATGTGATTGTAGCAGTTGCGTGCGTGGCATAAAGTTCTCAAATGGAGTTGTAAGTGAGCTGAATTACTCAGTCTTTTTTTTCCTTGAATCTTATACAGCTTGGGAAATTGCTACCTTTTCTCTTGAAAATTTGGTTACTTGAAGTCTTTTGACTTGTAATTACTTCAAATGGACTTCAGTGTTATGTTGGTTTTTTTAATGTAAGGGCTAGGAGGAAGGATGACTTAAAAAGATTAAATGTGTCATTTTTTTGTTGTTGTGAAATTTGAACTGCAATAAATAAGTTCGAGTCCTTATCTTTAGGGTGAGAATTTCTTGATCAAGAAGGAATGAAAATGTAAAAAACTTCAAAATGTGCAACAAGATAACATTGTTTTCTTATACCGTAAAAAACTATTAAGCTGCTTCTTGCAGTATCCAAAACTTTCTACCAGACAGGTAAACATTGTTAGTGCCTTTGGTTCTATGAACATGCTCTGGTGGTTCATTTCATTGACAATTACTTTTTTGTATCCTTTTTATCAACCAGGTAAAAGAATTTGAAATCTACAGCCCTAATACGTCGTCAACAAGCAAAAAGGTTTCTTGCAACAGCACATATTGTGAACAAACACAACACTGCGCTTCAGCAGCTAGTGATTGTCATTACAAGATTGAGTATCTGTCGAATGACACCTCATCTACGGGGTTCCTGGTAGAGGATGTTTTGCACCTAACCACTGACGATGCGAAACAAAAAGATGTTAATGCACAGATTGGTTTTGGGTGGGTAATTTTTTCATTGCTTTGCCATTAAAAGGATATTTGAAATCTGCATTAGAGAGTATGATGTTTATATTATTCCTAGATATGCTAATTTTAACTTGTATAGGACACTTTTGATGTTGAGGTGCTACTCTATTGCAGTTGTGGTAAGGAGCAGACTGGAATATTTTTGGATGGTGCAGCTCCCAACGGTCTATTAGGGCTTGGTATGGATGATGTATCCATTCCTAGCATGTTAGCGAGCCAGGGGCTTGCTTCAAATTCTTTTTCCATGTGTTTCGGACTTGATGGATCTGGGAGAATTAGCTTTGGTGATAATGGAAGCTTAGACCAAGCAGAAACGCCATTCAATCTTAAAAATGGGCTTGCAAAGTAAGTGGCCCCTTTAAATATCCGTATGTTGATGACAAGTTTACTAGTTTCGCAAGCAAACTGCTTTGGCTTTGAATATCATGCAAGTTGTACTAATCTTCCCCTCTTGAACTTGTCACAGTCCAACTTACAACATTACCGTTACTCAATTAGCTATTGGAGAAAGTGTTACCGATCTTGAATTCTATGCGATTTTTGACTCTGGTACCTCATTTACATACCTAAATGATCCAGCTTACACAGAGATTACTGAGAATGTAAGTAGTTTCAGTTCATTGTTTCATAATGTTTTCTCGATTTTCTGATTTACTATATCAGTCCTTGTAATTGTTTCTCATTTTCCAGTTCAACAGCGCTCAAAAAAACAAGCAGCGTTCGAAGGATTCTAGCATCCCTTTTGAATACTGTTATGATATAAGGTTATATTTCTATCAAACGATAAAAACTTTGTTTCAATTCTCTCTTTTCCGAACCCACAGGCACTGACTTAAGCTTATGCGCAGTCCAAATCAAACAGTGAACTTGACGCTGAAAGGTGGAAAGCAATATTCTCTGCGTGATCCGCTTGTGGTTTTTGCTAATGAAGTAAGTTTCTACTTTTAGCATGTCTATTTTTCCTGGTCCTGCAGCATGTCATGCTAAACTTTCCTTTTCTGATCCCCAGGATGGAACACCAATTCTTTATTGCCTGGGCATCGTCAAAAGTGGAGATGTAAATATCATTGGACGTAAGCATCCATCTCTTTCTAAATAACTTTTGATTATCTTTCAAGTTAAGGTTGTTTTTTTCTCTGTATTCCAAATGGTACGATAGTATGCGATTCTGAGAATTGTCAAACCCTGATTAAGATACTGCTTGAAGAAATCCAACACCCTTAAAAGAGATATTTTAACGATCACTGGCATTCAAATATATTAGTTCATGTTTGAATTAACTTTTGCTCACAATGTGGATTTTTTCGTGCAGAAAACTTCATGACGGGATATCGTGTAATTTTTGACCGTGAGAGGATGGTATTGGGTTGGAAGGAGTCCGATTGTGAGTCCTAATTCTACCATTTTTGAATGAAATTTGGCAAACAAATTTTCTTCATGATCTTTTGCAGTGACAGTAAGATCCTTTTTTCAAATTTTTTTTTTTCAGGTTATAATGTTGAGGACACCGTCACTCTTCCTGTCACTAAATCCAAATCTCCGGCCGCATCCCCTAGCTCTACAATCAATCCGGAAGCCACAGCAGGGAGTACCAACACTTCTCATATACCACCATCAAATCATTCACCCAAGTTGAACTCCTTTGCGTGTGCACTCACCATGGTTCTTTTTGCATGCTTTGCCATAGTTTGATTATTCTTTCTTGGTGCTGAGGTTTTCTCAGCCCCGTATCATATGTATCCATAGGCATTTGTTTGAGGTAGACTATAGAGAAAATTGGAAGACGTCGACTTCCTATTTTTGGTACACAATTTATACTGATACAAACATGGGGTTGTACATATGATTTTAGTTATGACCATAGGGAACAAATAAATTTTTTTTCCTACAGAAATAAATAAATATCGTTTTTGGTCTCTTATTTAACGTGCTAATCATTTTCAACCAATGGAAGTACGAATAAGAAAAACAAAATTTTTCAGGCAGTCTTATATGTATAACAATGGAAATTGAACCAAAACTCACATTTACCTTCACCAAAAACAAACATAACAACAACAAAAAAAGAACTGTCTTCTACAGAGAATAAATTTAGTTCCTAAAGCCAACGCCTAGATTTTTTTAAATAAAAACCTTCACAGTTGACAATAATCTTCTATTTGAAGAAAAAGATTATGACAACAATTAGAACAACAACAACTCAACTGTCTCAGGAGTCAGACCGAGCAGGCATGGTTGGTTATGGCCTCCACCCCTTCAAAGATCCATTCATTTGGATGATGTTTCAGGCAGCAATAAGACTCCTTTCAATTTTAACAATGCTTTCATTTTCGTTAAGCTTTGGTCTTTTTCTTTTTCTTAACTGGTTCAACCAAGCTTGGGGCCTCCTGCTTATCTTTCTTTTCCTTTCTCCCTTTGGATGGCAAATTTTCTTGTTTCTTTGACATCTTACCATCAAAGGGGTTGGCTTTCATCTTTATTGATCTGATTAATGACGATTTCTCTATCTTTGACCGCAAGACATCAGATTTTACTTCCCTTTCTACCACTTCTTCTTGGTCACCCTTCTGCTGTCTCAATGCCAACTGCCGAGCATAAGCTGCACTCCTGCAACAACGAACCACAAATGTATATAACATGACAGTCAATAAGTGAAGTGGCACATATTAGGGCAACTATTGGAGCCATCTTTTGGAAGTATGGAAAACAAAGGAGAGCAATAATTTGTATTTTGTTAAGATATCAACATATATGATAGAAACAAATGTTTTGTCAAATAATAAGTAAAACAAGAGGTAGATACCTTTTGAACTGTGGATCTGTTGGATCCATAGCAAAACGGGGAGATGTGAAGAGGGCTGAAAACCGTGGATCTTCATAATCAACAGCTGGTATATTGTCCTCTTCTTGAACTTCTTTACCCTTCTTTCCCTTAGTCTTTTTACGTTTCAAATTGTAGCCCTTAAGACCTGTATCTGCTCCCTTGTCATCAGCAAGCAATAACTCCAGCTCGTTTCTGCTTGCTTCTGCTTCCCTATCCGTATCTTGGTTTCCTTTATCTCCTTTTTTACCTTTACCTTGAGAACCCTTTTTACTTTTTTTGACTGAAGGCTCTTCAATAAAGAAATCATCTGCATCTTCTGTTACCTCTCGATCAGTGTCGCTACCCTCATCCTCTGATGAATCCTTAGATCTGTTTTTACTAGCCTTCTTTTTCTCACGTCTTTTTCTGAGATAGGCCTCCCAAACTGTTTCTGATTCCTTATCTCTCTTTTCTTGAATGCGCTTGCTTATATCCTCTAAGCCAGTATTAAATGTGATCTCCATGTCCTTGTCATCGTCTTCACCTTCACCATCTCCATCTGAAGCATCTCCCTCTCCATTTCCAGACAGGATTAAAGTGCGGTACAAATCTCGTTTTTTACTCTTTTTATCAGACTTGTCCTCTGTAGCATCATCATTCTCATCCTCATCACTTTCACTCTCATCAGATGCCAAAAACTCCTTCAGCTCCAATTCAGAAAGCTAGAAACAAACCAAAGATCATATCAGCTAGAAGCAAAAAGTACATGAAGTAGTTACTTTATATTCTTTTTATACAAATTTGGAGTTGATAGTTCTTCAGTTGCTCTTCCCATCATCTTTGCAATTCCTATTGTTCATTCAGATCAATGTAACATAATGCCCATTCAGATAAGTGTAGCAAATGTTTATTCAGGTCCTCAAGCATGGAGCAAGATATGAACCCTACTAACAAATTACATAAAATGCAAGCATTTATACCACTCAGATAAAATCTACTGACCTGATCGTCAGTGAATTTCCGTTTCAGGGTCTTACGTCCTGGGTCATCCTCATCCCAAGAAATATCAATTTTACTCTGTTGCAGAGCTTGAGTCTGGAAATCCAAACCCACATAGTTTGCAGGTACCTAACAAAAGCCAAAGACTTCACAATCACTGCTACATTTTACAGAAAAAATTCAATTCATTTCCTTTTGTTAAAAAAAAAGTTTCAGACTCCATAAAGAAGCATGAAGAGCCATCATTTGCACATAATCCCTACTTCGCTTACTCCAGACAGATTAGCATATAAAAATCTATTGCTCAAACTCTATAGAAACTTATAAGTAAATGGTTGGAACATATACCTCTGTTGCAACGTCACGGGGTGGGTGTTGAAATTCCATTGAATCAGGGATAAACCTTAAATCAAGTTTATTTGATGACCGTTCAAACTCAACTCCATCACAATTTTTGTAAAGGTAATCTGCTGTGGCACTTGAGTCACATTCCACTACAGCATAATAGTACCTAAGAAAAAATAAGGTATATATAAGTAAACATATAATTTAAAAACATACAACAAACAATAACTATGAAATAAGCACAATTAACCACCTGAGCTTGCTTATCTCATAAGCACGCAATTTCTGAGCATCAAGCTCATCATCATCGTCGTCCTCATCTTCATCACTTTTCTCATTTTCATCATCAAATAGGCCAACAGGACCATGAAGTTCTTCCTCTTTCATACGCTGGAGTCCAAACTCAGATGGATAGACAGCCACAGACTTCATTTCTCCATCTTTTGGGAGAAAAGACCTCAACACCGCATACAGGTCAACAGCCTACACAAAAAGCAACAAAACACTCAGTTACCAGCAAATCTCCACAAAGAGGAAGCTTACACAAAAATTAACAGTCTTCAACTCAAAAGACTCTTACTCAAACAACTTAACACAAAGTATATTATATGACAATTCATTTGGTACTCATATTTCTTCGAATAATAAGAGTGCTCAGTACTGACAACACAATCTCCATCTCCAGACCGAATTACAGAAAACTAACAAATTTAAATTTTGATGCTTTTACTATGTGCCACTTGAATACACATATAATGAAAATGAATTCGATGCCAAGCTTAAAAAATGCATACCTTAACATGCCTCCAATCCAGGTTAACAATAGCAAGCCTGTGAGTTTCCTTATCAATTTCTGGTACATCTTCCGCCTGCCCGCACAAAGAAGAATCAAGTAACCAAAATTAACCAACATTTTCTACTCAATGATCTCTTTTCTTCCAAATTTAAACTAATTAAATCTTAATAATAATAAATACCTCCATTCCAGGCTCACCGTCCTCGAAAACCACTTCTTCTTCTTCATATTCATCATCCGTGTCTGTGTCCGTCGTCGTATCCGAGTCACCACTCGCCACGTCATCCTCCGATTCCTCTCCACCGAGTTCCTCCAACTCCTCACTCTCTTCTTCTACCTCTTCCTCAATATTTTTCTCCTTCTTTTTCACTTCGGAATTGACCTTATCTTCGTCCTCTTCGATTTTATAGTAATGGCGCAGCGAATTCCCTTGGTCGAGCTTCTTCGGCTTGCCTCGCTTGTCTAGCGGGACCGAGGACGAGCCGAATCGCTTGTCCGAGAACATGCGATCGAATCGCGAGTCGATCTCCACCTTCGCCTTGTGCTTCGGAACGTTCTGGAACCTAGGGTCCCAGTGTACGGACGAAAACCGAGAGTCAGTGATGAGGTTCTCATCGCTGCCTTTGGATTTTTCATTCTTATTCTTGCTCTTCTTGTTCTTCTTATTGGATCCCATGGTCTAGGCTAAGCTTTCGCCGTTGCTCGGTTTCAGTTCAGTGGTGTGGTGGCGTTGCAGGGGCTTAACGTTCTTCTTCTTCCTTAGGGTTTAACATCGCGGGTTTTTTTTCCAACAAAAATTAGAAACAGTTCTGAGGTGGACCTTGGATACCTGCTGAGCCCAATGTCATATAAGCCCAACTCTAAATTCTCTTTATAGTTGAAGCCCAACTCCAACTCCAAATTCTAAGTTTTCCTTTGTCTTTCTCTAGTTGTCCGTTGTTGATGCATTATATACAATATTAAAATTCATTAGTTGATTGTGTTAAGATGAATGGTTCACGTTCATAATCTAAGCATTTGACAATTTGGCACAAGTTTTGTTTAAGGTTTCCAAATATTTTTCTATGAGAACACAATTCAATCTCTAACTTGACCCAAGAGAGGCCAGGAGGTATGTTTTTATTTATTCAAGTTCATTTGGTCAATGGTTGATTATGTTTGCCATTTAAGATAAGCCTGCAAGACTGCTACAGAAAAAAACAGTTTCTGCCGGTTTACTACTATTAAATATATATTCATATAAGCGTGTGACTAAACTCAACCCACCAAACCAGATAAACCCTAACTAATTTGGATGGTATATAATAATTGGATTAAGTTTGGCACAAGTTGTTAGGATTTCTACTAACCTCTAGGCCCTAGTTTTATAGCCTGCTGTACATCAAGCCTCAAAATTATAAAATATAGTCAAATCTCCGTTGACCAAAATGCTGCAACCAATCATGCCAGACTTAAAGGATTTCTGGGAATTAGGTTGGCTAAGTAATCCAGCATTCACCTAAAGTACCCTTAATTGTATTATAAGAAAATGAAAAGATTTTGGGGGCATGGTTGTTGGGGGCAACTGAAGTTAGTTAATTATGTCTGGAACATGACGATCTGAGGCTCACGTACAAATTAGCAAGCATGAATGAATGAGATAAGCCAGCACCCACTATAACTAATAAAGCATGAGACTTTGAGAGCAAACTTGACCATAAAAATAACAACTTTTGATTGCTCAACCCTACCCACTTCAGATCAGAGACGTTCCTTTTTCTGCTAAAGCAGCAGAATTATTGGTTCTCTTTGTTTCACATCAAGAGTTGAAAAACAGGATTTAATAATACAGAAATTCTCCTATATGTACGTCCAAATGTTATATATTTATATATATATATATATGAAAGAGAGAACTGTTTGCTATAACTTGCTGATGCATGCATAGCCTTTAAAAAAAGGGAAGATACTGAATTAGGAGCACCTACCATACCATGCAGAAGCGTTTTATAATTGAGTTTTTAATTTGAGAATATTTGTTGTAATTGTTGGAATGGAACAATGCTCCCAATGCAGAATCTTCTGCTTCTTTTTGGTATTGAGAATCCTCTCTGTTTTCAAGTATTAAAATCATAATGTTCAGAGAGGAAAGTTTTAACTTCATCCTTTTAAATGATTGATTCATTGAAACTGAATTTCAATAATATAGCCTAGCTAGCAAGAGGTAATTATAGAGAGACATGAGCCATGCTTGATGATGAACACCTTGAAATTATTGAGATCACTTTTGCTGTCTGATGGTAACTTTCTTAGTAAAAAAAAAAAAATTAAAATAAATAAATAAAGAGAGATTTCAAGGTGCAAGGACAGATGGGATGGTGATTGTCTTGTAGTAAAGGTGCATATGCATTGCCTTCATTATTACTTCTAAGCATACTTTCTTAACTAATTCATTACATGGGGCCAACATTGTATCAGTAAACAATCTCTCTCCCTCTCCATCTATAAATACCACTCTAATCCATTGTTAGTTCCCACACTTAAACAAAGTTACAAAGAGTTAAGAAAGAGAGTTGTAAGGATGGCCTTTAATCTTGCATTCTTGAGCTCAGTCGTCATCATCCTTTCAGCCTTTTCCCCGGTGATAACTGCACTGAGCTCGAATTATTACGATAAGAGCTGTCCTAACGTTGACCAAATCGTTTCAAATGCTGTCAAGAAAGCGGCAGCTAATGACAGAACTGTCCCGGCTGCTCTGCTCAGGATGCATTTCCATGACTGTTTCATAAGGGTACATATGTATATTTTTTCTGTACAAGTTGTTTGACAGTTTAAATGCACTGGTTGAGTTAGCTGAAACTTTTTACCTTGTTTTTGCAGGGTTGTGATGCCTCTGTGTTGTTAAATTCCAAAGGGAGCAACCAAGCAGAGAAAGATGGGCCACCAAATATTTCTTTGCATGCATTTTATGTCATTGACAATGCAAAGAAACAAGTGGAGGCTTCCTGCCCCGGTGTGGTCTCATGTGCTGATATCTTGGCTCTAGCTGCAAGGGATGCTGTTGTGCAAGTAAGCAATAAAAAGTCCTCACAACTGGTTTTAAACAAAGATGACAAGAAAAAGTTCTTGCTGTTTCTGATTGTACTATTAATCTTTGCAGTCTGGAGGTCCAAACTGGGATGTGCCAAAAGGAAGAAAAGATGGAAGAACATCAAAGGCTACTGAAACCAGACAATTGCCAGCTCCAACCTTCAACATATCTCAACTGCAGCAGAGCTTCTCTCAGAGAGGTCTGTCCTTGAATGACCTGGTGGCTCTTTCAGGTAAATTAACTTCAATATCCCAATTGCAATTGCAATTGCTATTTCATATTTTTCATTTATCTCAAGAAGAAATGGAGAGCTTAACTATTGACACATCTGCAGGAGGTCACACTCTAGGGTTCTCTCACTGCTCATCTTTCCAAAACAGAATCCACAACTTCAATGCCACACACGACGTCGATCCTTCACTGCAACCATCCTTTGCAGCAAGCTTAAAGAATACATGTCCCGTCAATAACAGGCCGAAAAACGCTGGCGCCACCATGGATCCTTCTTCAACAACTTTTGATAACGCATACTACAAGTTGATCCTCCAGGGGAAGAGCTTGTTTTCTTCAGACCAAGCTCTGCTTAGTTTTCCAAAGACCAAAAATTTGGTTACTAAGTTTGCTACTTCAAAGGAAGCTTTCTTAGATGCTTTTGTGAATTCTATGATTAAGATGAGTAGCATTACAGGTGGACAAGAGGTCAGGAAAGACTGCAGGATAGTAAATTAATTGAGGGCCTTCAATCTTAGTTGTAGTCAAAATTTAAAACCAGAGAGCTGAAAAATCCATCAAATAAGATGGTTCTCTGTTATTATCTTTCTTTGTTTGAGAGATTTCAGAGAGAAATTGTTTGTCTGCTGTAATTCATAATGTTCGTAAGGATCTTGTTACAACAAAAGCTGTTATAAATACAAAGCTATTATAAATATTGGTTTGAAGGGAAACAATACTTTCTTTTGTGAAACTTGAAATCTGTCTATGTTGACATAACTCTTAATAAAGATGAACAAATGATGTCCTCCATTACAGTGCGCTCAATCAACTGGACTACTGAACTTGCTGCAGCAGAGTTCGAACAGTAACAAGCGGTCTTAATGCAAGTCCGAGTGGCGGCATTACTGCATTCCCACACTGCTAATGCAAAACCGGTATCTCAGCCCATTGACTATCCAGAACAATCTCTGCCAAATGAAGGTTGCCGCTTAGCCTGGATGCCTTGTTGGATGGCATAAATGAAAAGGCATCAAGAAGCTTCACACACTTCAACCCCCATTTGACCATCAAAAACTCAATCAAATGATGTCCACTGCACATTATACATACGAAGTGTTTTCAGAGAGTAACAAAGTAAGAGAGAGTTTGTTTCCAGCGCTATGCGCGTACTACATGTGCACATGTTCTAGAGTTGAAATAACATTAGAAACCAAAGCAGGTGAAAATACCTCCGATTATGGTAAGTTGTTATGAACACTGACCCCGGAGAACTTTGGAGCAGGAATGTAACAGTGGCAAAGAGGTCATCAAACGCTTAACAACACAAACAAGATCCACATTTCAGCTCAAGTTAAGTGATCGAGATGGTAAGAGGGAAAAACGAGAAAAAACAAAAACAAAAAACTAGTACTTAATAATAACCCTACCACTAGCATCATATAACACATCAGCCCCAAGAATAAATTTTGGATGTAAACTGAATGTAGATGCATCCCAAACTCCCCATGTCAATCCCATTACCTGAAAACAGAACTAGATCTCCTAACAAGATAAACAAGGTCATGGTGACACAAAAGGAAGATACAATTAACATCATCTTATTAGGCGATAAGCAAATAGGAAACGGAGTTTAGTCTGTTGATGGAAATTACATTGCACTCAAGTTTATTAAGGTCAAGCACTCGTTTCATGTTGTCCAGCACCTGCAGATGCAAAACAACAATGCCATAAATCGCTAATTATAGCCATTTAAAACAGAGACGTTGCTTGGAGAAGAAATAACAAGTCTGAACTAAGTAACTGAAGTAGCAAAGAAAATGAAGATTCTTTATCAACTTTAAGGGTCAATTGGGACCAAAGCAGGCAGTTCATAGCAAAATTATACTTCTGAATCAAAAAAATCGAAATTCGGCAACGTACCAAAACTCAAATACATTCCTTGATTAAAATGAAAATTATTCCAGTGGGATTTTTAAGCAAAAAGTAACATAAAACATAACATTTCCCAACATATATTCTAACCAATGACCATCATAAAGATAATTGAGCTTTTAAGCAAATAAGAAAGAAGAAACTGATTTAAGATTTGAACAGAAATTTAAAAACAAATTTAATTGAAATTCAATACCTCTAATCTACTCGAGTCATCAGTGAGAGTGACGTCGGCACCAACTTTGGCTGCAACTAAACCTGGCAAGGAAGTTCCAGCACCAAGCTGCAAACTAACCCAGTAATTATTAATAATTAATTAACAAGTAAAGAATAAGATTAAACCCGGATAAGGATAACATGTACATTTTACCACCTCTACCACGCCGGCTCCGGAAAAGCGCAATCTCTGTTGCCAAACATACTCCGCTAGGACCACGCTACAGGGCCACACGAACAGACCATAGTCTTCCTTCATGTTCTCGATTATAGAGATGGAGAAGGCCGGTTCGTCCATTTCATCCCCGAAATGATGACGAGACACCGTCGTCATAAGAGTATCGGCCGTTTCGGTTTCGGCCGAGTCACTGCGTTCCATAGATTCGCTACCTGCGAAAAGTCGTAAGTTCGTAACAGAGGGACGAAGTGAGCTGTGAAGGCAAGTTATGGTCCACTAAGGCCCAATGGGCCGAAGCCAACAAGGCCCAATTAAGATTATCCAAAACCAACATCAATTTTGAAGTCGATCTTTGATAGCGCTTTCTGGAAGCACCCCTAATCTTCATCATCTTCTTCCTCTGCTTCACTGAGTGAACTCGTCAACTCGGAGCTCGCCTAGTTCTCCAATGGCTTTTGCTCACTACCCAGTAACCATTCCTGTCGAAACCACAAAGCACGCAAAGACTTCGATTCTGAAACCACCTTCTTCTTCTGAGTCTCTCTCTCTTTCTCTTCCTCCTCCTCTCAAACCTCGCAATCTCTCCATATTTTCCGGATTCAGACGGCTGGGGCATAATGGTAAATACTTTCACTCTCCATCAGCACAGGCTGAGCCGCAAGAGCCTCAAATCAGTACAGCTGCAGATGCCATTACCCATTTCAAGCATCTGCTTCTGCCCATCGTCGATGGGAACCCATATCTCTCCGAGGGAACAAGACAGGTAATTTTGACCCACATAATTTTCATGACTGCTTCTGTGTGTGATGCATGCAAAAAAGTATGAATTTTTATTTTTCTACAGGCTATAGCTACTGCTGCTGCTTTGGCAAACAAGTATGGAGCTGACATTACGGTTGTGGGTATGTTTACTGATCGACCACTGACCTCTCTGCTTTTACGTTGTTTATGGTGTGGAAATCAAGCACAAGATATAGCCTTTTTCACTGTACAGACCGTTTTTGAATTTTGATACGATATGCCTAGTCTAGAAATATAGGATTTTGTGTTGTTTGCAGTTATCGATGAGAAGGAGAAGGAGTCTCTGCCGCAACATGAAACCCAACTTTCTACTATCCGCTGGCATCTCTCTGAAGGTTTGTGTGCTGTATATATGCTCTTACAATTTTATGTGCAATAGGGAAGGTTTCAACTTTCAATCGATATGTTTTGAAATGTGAGGACTGATTGGAGATGTGAATTAACAAAGGAACGAAAGCGTACACACTATGTTTGCATGTACAGATGTGCCGATTGTGTTTTCCGGGGGTGTTCTTTTGATTGTATGCAGTTTTTCACAATAAGTTAAATGTTTTAATTCTACTGACTAAATCAAAACATGCATAGAGAAGAATGGCAATGGAAAAGGAGCCACATTGTCATATTTCATTAGAAAACCGAAGGGGTGATTTGCTAGTTGATAACTCTGATATTGAATGGGAAGTTTTTGGCAAAAATGGCCAAAGTTTAGCCCCCCCTAATATATCCAATTTTTAGTAAAAGTACAACCTTAGGTGAAAGTTTGATGCTTGAAGGGAGTTCAAGTACTAGAAAAGGGTTGAAGCATCAAAACTTGATTCAAGTTGCATTTTTTCTTAGAAAGAAGTGAATATAAGACTGTATTATTGGGGGCTATGCTAATTTGTCAAAAACTCTTGAATGTAGAAGAGGATCTAGGCATCATGTTTTTATTATTGTGTTGTAAGAATATCATATGCAATTGTTGACAAAATTTACTACTTCAAAGAATAGGGTTTGTGAACATTTTTAAGTATGCTTGTAAAAGAATTGATTGTTGATCTACTTATGATTTGTATATGTTTAGAGCAGCATCTTTAACACTAACGTTACTTGTAACCCCTTCAAAAAATTACTGATAGGTGGGTTCAAAGAATACAAGCTGCTAGAGCGACTTGGGGAAGGGAACAAGCCGACAGCCATCATCGGCGAGGTTGCTGATGACCTGAATTTGGATTTAGTTGTTATAAGCATGGAAGCTATTCATTCCAAGCATGTTGATGCAAACCTGCTTGCAGAGTTCATTCCTTGCCCGGTCATCCTTTTGCCATTGTAACTTTCCATTATAACTTGTAAAGTAATCACTTCAAACTCAAACTCCCTGCCATTTACAAATGCCAGTTTCTTGCGTGTTGGTTCTTTCTTTGACCTTTTATTCTTGTGTTGAGAAGAAAGAAAATCAATATAGAATTGAATTTTTTCGCTGAAGGGTGTTGGGGACCATTCGCATTCATTGGGAATGCTTATTTTGTAGGCACCTTATCATACAAAGATAGAAGACAGCAGCTGAGGTTGATATTTTTCAAATGGTCTTGAGTTAACATTGTTTGAATTGAATTTTAGAGCTTGAGTCATGGGAGGAACAGGTTTATTCAATTCGAATTACAGGCTCTGTCATCGGTTGCTCACGTTTTTGCTCTTGAGAAGTAGAACCATTTACCAAATCAATATACTTAAAACCAGAAAGATTTACAGACTCATCGAAACCTTCATTTTTTTCTTTTCTTTTTTTAGTAAGGTTTTTATTTTGGTCCAAATTTACCACAATTTAGTTCAGCTCTTGATCGAGAACTTATTCCTACCTACGCTGGTGTTAGGGAATTTCAACATGATGGGACTTTTTTTTTGTTTGTTGGTCAGACAAAATGATGGGACTTTGATGTAAAATTAGTGGAAGTTTAGTTTGTTTGACCGACTTATAAAGAATAACGAGATTTAAACACGGAATTTCATGTTTAGGTTTTTTTTAATAGAGGAATTAATTTATAAATGAATGATAGTAGTTAATAGTCGTGATGGCACTGTTTTTTCTTTTTTTGTTTACTCTTTAGATTTCTATTTAGATAAAATTTAAAGTCATAATTTTTTATCTCTAAATCCCAAGGTTTTTTTTCTTTTTCCACCTGAAGTTTTTAGATTTCTTCATTTTTATAAATCCAAAGAAGGTAAGTGATGTATGTCAATTTAAAAATATGGAAAAATATTTTTTCGATGAACTACAAATTTGGGAAGACATTGAAGTAGGATATGTTACCAATTTTGATAGATAAGAGAAATTATAGAATATTATGGAAGTATAGTCACGTAGGATATCTTGTACACGTGTTATAATATATGTGGACGACATGATTTATTTTTTCCCATTTTAGAGAATAGTATCAATAAAGATCCATTTATTTTATAATTTATAACACGTATACAAGATGTACTACGTAACTATACTAATGTAGTATTCTATAGTCACATCTAATCACTCATAACTTGGTCGAAGGCGTTTTAAAAGCATTAATCTCCAATATGAATGAGACACACCGATAGAATATCCATCACATTGTGCATTCGATGATGTGTCCTAATCCTATTGGGTCAAGAAGTTGCCTCCACGTAGAGCCGTAATTAGGCAAGTAATAGTAAAAAATATATTTAAAAAAAATAGAGCAAGTCTAGTAAAAAGTTAAAAGGAGAGTCCTAGTCGTATTTGCATTCCTGATCCTGAATCCCATGTAACTCAGGTGTTGTGTGGATGACCTAAACAAACACAGGAAGGCAAAGCTGCCCCGCGGGTACGCTAGAAGGGGTATTTAAGTAATCTTATACGTATAAAACCTGGGCGTCCAGGAAATCTCACAGCGCAAAGCCCAAAGGCTAAGCAACTACGAGAACAAGAAGAAACACACAAACACACGCCCCAAAGAGAGAGAAAAATCAGAGAGCACTCGCTCGCTCGCTCCTCTTCTTCACCTCTCTCTCTGCTCTCTCCTTCTTCTCTGCGATCCGATCGCCCCCAAATCTTTGGAACCCTAATTTATGCCCTCACATTGCTCTGAAACCCTAATCACTTCTCCATTATCGCTCTAAGTCCGCTGAAATTTTGATCACTCTATCCCCATTTTGCCCCTCCCCTCCTCGTCGATCAACTCGTCGACTCTCTCTCGCGCTCGCTAACCCTAGCTTTTGCTTGTTATGGCCATGATTAACTCCGCGAATAAGAGCAGCAATCCAGAAACGGCGTCGTACCCGGCCGTACAATCGCCGCGTCACGCCGGCGAGAGTGTCAGCAGCCCCACCACCCAATCGCGCCGAGCCGCCAGGGCGGTCTCGTCTCCGTGGACCCAAATCGTGCGGGGAGAATCTGAACCGATCGCGGTCGCTCCTTCGTCACCGTCGACGGCTGTGACTGAGCCAGCTGTCGCTGCTGCGCCTCCTCCTCCCCCTCCTTCTTCTTCTTCGTCTTCTCAGTCTCAGTCTAACTCTGCTCCTCAGTCGAATTCGTCTTCGCCTCCTCCGGCGGAGGAGTCAGTGGGTGAGGGCTCCGAGAACGGCAATGCGGGTAAGAGGCCAGCTTGGAACAAGCCCTCGAATGGGGCCATCGAGGTTGGGCCCGTAATGGGAGCTGTTTCTTGGCCAGCCCTGTCCGAGTCGGCTCGGGCATCGACGAAATTGTCTCCGGAACCACTCAAAGGTGTATCGGAACCACCTTTGTCTGTCTCCGTGTCGCAGGTTTCTTCCTTGAATCTCTCTGATATTGTTTGGTTGCTGAGAAGAACATAAAATGCTATACGATTTAGGCTGATATGCTATTTTTAAGTTGATTTGACTATAATCAAGCAATGCATTATACTTCTCTGCATTTGAATGGTGCTATTTTATAGTGAGCGTGTTCGTTTGTGAGAAAATTTGGGTAATTGCATAAGTGACATTTTTTCTTATTCATTGAGAAAGAAGGAAAGTAAGTGGAAAGTATATCTTGAATTACTGGTTCTGATCGTTTGAGGCATTGAAAAATTATATTTTTAAAGCAAATTTGATTAACCTTAATGGGGGTATTGTATTTGGTTTTTGTACTATAGTTTATGTTCCCTATATCAGTTAATTAGGTTATTTCTATGTGCATATGTACATTCATATTCCTTGATGTGTGTGGTATAGGGGACTGGAACCACACCTACCTCATCACCGAAACAAGTGAATTCGTCTTCAACTCCAAACCATACTGGACCTGCGCGCCAGAGATCTATGAAACGAAATAATGCAAGTGCCTCCTCTAATGGAGGTCTTCCCCAGCACCAATCCTCAGCTGGTCAAGGTGTTGAAACGGTTCCAAATAACCCTTCTCCTAAGGAGCATACACATAGGAGTGCAATCGGCTCACAATCTCACAGCAATAATGATCATCCACAGCAGCGTAACTCCTTCAGGAACCGAAATGGCGGTTCACATCCTCGTGGAGATGGTTCTCACCATCACAACTATAGGCGGGATCAGGACCGCGGCGGCCAAGATTGGAACACTCATCGAAATTTTAACAATAGAGACAACCACATGCATCCTCAAAGGAGTGTCCCTAGGATGATGAGGCCCCACCAAACACCACCACCACCACCTCCTAATGCAGCCCAATTTATCCACCAACCACAGATGAGGGCTTTTGGTGGGCCCATAGGGTTTGGTAAGCACTTAGGCATAATGGAACTTAGATGGTTTTAACAGGCGACTTCATTCTAATATCTTTCTATTTTTCAGAAATGCAACCTCAACTGGTTTATGTTACACATACACCACATGAGCCACTTGGAGTGCCTTTCGTTGCACCAATGCGACATCCCATGGTTTTTCCCGCTCCTGATCCTCAGCTGCATACTAAGATCATTAATCAGATAGAGTATTATTTCAGGTACTCCTTTTCTTATTTGCTTGTTATCATAAGATCAGTGATCGCGATTTTCGCTTTTAAGTCCTTTGAAACTTTAACTGCTGTTGCCCTTCATACTCGTTTATTGCAGTAATGACAATTTAATTAAAGATACATTCTTGAGGCGGAACATGGATGACCAGGGATGGGTTCGTATTAAATTAATAGCAGGCTTCAATAAAGTGAGTTTTTCGGGAAATTTTCTTTTGTGGATTACTTATGGTGTTAGTGATCTGGTCTTCTGTGCATATATACATATATATTTTTTATGTTCTACATTCACTTGTCTCTTAGGTTTTTCAGTTGTTACAATTCTTGGTGATGATTAGGTTATCTTCAACACTGGAATTAGTCAATTAATCACTTCAATTTATGCATTAAAAGAAGTAACTGAATAAATAAATAAAAGTAAATAATGGATAGAAACACATTAAGGAAAATGACTTGTGATTTATACCAAGTATAATAGCATTTTGTTTACTATCATGTGGTGCTGTATGGGATGGTATTATGGCATGTCATGCTCAGGAGAGCCCTTCAGATTCTGTACTTCTGTGATTCTTTTGTTATCTTTTACATCGACATGGGATGATATTTACATGTTCTGAAGAAAGTGATTCTTATGACTTGATTTAGATATATACAAATAGGTATATGAATGCTGATATGTGCCAAAAAGAGTTTGTTTAGCTGGAAAACTTTTAAGGACATCCTGCACTCCTGGTTGTGTTTTTTCCTCATATTCTTTGAAGTGTTGTCAGTCTTCTGGTTAAGGTTTTTGTCCTCTTCTTGCTTGATTTCTCTTTGTATTCTTTGGGTTCCCTAAAGTTCAGTTTGCTTATGCATTGTGAATGCGCAATCTATAAGTGTTTTGAGTTTAGTAGGTCCAAATGTACTACTTTAGGTATTTTATACCTAATGTAGCATTTGTACCCTTTGCTTGTGAATTAAAAGTATTTTGCATTTTGCTTGTTTACTATGAAATTATTGGACATCTTGTCCTTCTGAGGCCAACATACTTTGTCAGATGCATTTACTTAGTGGTGAAGTTACTTATCTTCATTGACATGCCAAAATATTTCCTTATCTTGCTGTATAGGATACTAGGTTTCCAATCCATTTTGATCACTGTGCTTAATCTTTTGCGGTTTACTAATCATGTTTCATTTTCCATAAGACTAATTCTTTTTGTGGGATTTTTGTCCCTGGATTGCATATTATTTCTGTCTTGAGCACAGCCTGTCTTATAGCTGTCTCATAATGTCTAATCTTTTCTTTCAAATTTTAATGGAAAAAAAAAATTGGAGAAGTATTAATTGTGTTTGTTTACTCCAGCTATGCAATAGCATTTATGAGATGGTCAACAGGGTCATTTTGGCATAATACTCCTTGGTCTGTACTTTACTAGTTTGATGCAATACATTTCACGTCTTACTACTCTCTTGTCCCAATTTATCTATGTAAAACTCCCATTGCCTTTCTTTTTGGTGCCTAGACTATACAATCTGTTTTTTTCGTGGCTATCTTTCTACAAAGTTTAGGTAGTATGGGTGAAAATAATGAATCAAAGTTGACAATTACGAACTTCACTAATAAGTATTATGACCTTCAGTGATTTACTTTATGCTCTCTCCTTATACTTTAGTTGTATATCACCTCGTATGAATTGTTTTTTTTCTTTCCCATAGCTATCTTGCTACAGAGTTTTAGGAGTATAAATGGGTAAAAGTAATGAATCAAAGTTAACAATTAAAACCTCAGTAATAAATATTTTGCCCTTTGGTGATTTACTTTAGTCTGTCACCCCCTATACCTTAGTCGTTTGTCTCTTAACAATGAGTAGTCTTTTTCTTTTTGGTAGTATTTTCCTCCCATAAAAGCATGGGTGTTATTGTGCACATAGCTATATAGGTAATTGTTACAGTTTAAGAAAATACAATTTAATCTTGTTTTATGATATACCCATCTGAAAAATATCCTTTTGGTGTTGACTATCATCGGATTCAGATTATATAATTTGTCATCGATACATTTTAATATTATTTAGAAAAAAGTTGTGTCTATCTATGTCATGTGGAGAAATGACACATTGATGGCAAATTTATGCTTTTTTGTTTTTGTTTTTTTGGTGGGGGGAATAATATTGGTCTTATTTTGTGCTTCTGTTTTTTTTTCATCCTTTTCTATTTTAAGTGTTTGTTGGTGACATCAGATGTGCAATTTCCAACATACATAAGCTTTAAACATATTTTGTTACTGAAATGAAACTGTTATCAATGTCTTTGTATATAAACTTTAACAAGGATATGTGTTGCCGATATTGCAGTAAATCTACTCAAAATAGTTTAGAATCAAGTCCTTTACCTTCTGTACCAGTTTGATTTCTTTCTCATCTTTTGTACTGTTGAGCAAACTAAGAGTGAGTGTGCCAGAGATTTCATGGAAGTAGTGAGAATGTCAATTTTTGCGCATCTCTATACTCATAAAATTCGCTGATTCTTTTGCTTTTGTCAGAGATTTCTTTTTTCTTTTTAATATGATCAATTCAGACACAATTTCTGTATCTCCTTTTCAGGTTATGAATTTGACAGACAACATTCAGCTTATACTGGATGCTATGAGAATGTCAACTGTTGTGGAAGTACAGGTAATTCTGGAATCCATAATTTAAGGTCCGATGTAATCATGGAATCAAGAATTTAATGTTACTTGTTGAGTTAGTATTGAATCTCCTTTCTTCTCCAACTTTTCCTTCCCACCCCCCTCTTGCCTCCTATCCCATAATATACAGTTAAAAAGTGTTACTTGTTTGAGTTCTATAGCTATTCTAATAACATGCCAAATCTTGTGATATGTAATGTTTGCCTTGTGTTTAGGGTGATAAAATAAGGAGGCGCAATGATTGGATGAGATGGGTAATGCCAACTGCCCAGCCTCCTAATGCGTCAGGCTCTCAGGCCCTAGGAAAGTCCGGTCAAGATATACTGTCAGCTCAGATCCAAAGTATTGCTCTGGATGAGAAGACTGCTAGCAACATCAATATTGAGAACAGTAGTCAGCCGCAGCCGTCTAGTGGCGAGGGAGCAGGTCAATTTGGTGTTCAAGCAGGTGCCGATCGCTCTATTTCGGCAAGAAATTAGAGTTAAAGAGGGATGTGCACTGACTATGCACACTCTTGGAGAAAAATGAACTGTGGGAAAAGGTGTTTAAAAGACGCGATGGTGAATATCTTGTTTTCTCTTCTTTCTTTTTTTTCTTCTTCTTTTTGAAAATAGTACTGATGCCTTGGCATGATGAAACATGGTTTCTCGCCAGGCAAATAGAAAGAAACTAAAAATGGGGAAAAGAGAACCATCTAGGAACAGAAGAAAAGACTAGTTGGGGAAAAAAAAAAAGCCAAACTTTTGATGACTCGAGCTAGTTGCATGAGTTTATTGGGATTTCTGTACTTTTTTTATGTTTCCTCTTCCTCTCGGTTTAAATTTTATGGTGGCATGGTTGGTGCTTTCTTCTGGGGAATTTTTGCTGTCTTTTCCCCATACTGCCCCTCAGCTGGTTTTTACAATCTTTGGGGTCAGCCAACCTCCAATTTCAAGAGATTATGTGATTTTGAGCGTGATGGAGAGAGGGAGAGAGGGAGGGAGGGATGGATGGATGGATGGATGGTGTTTGGGTGTCTGAGGGGAGAGGGTGGTCTTCGCCGGATTCTGCTGGGCGGTGCTACAGTAAATTCGGCTACTATTGATGGCATGAGGGTCATCTTATATTATTTTCTCACTTTTAATATAATATTTAGAATTAAATTGACATATATGTATACCTTCTATCATCTTCACCATTTGAGGATTTACGGCATAAATGGTTCCTGGTGGAACGAACTGATGTATCCAGGTCGGAACTGGATGTGGTTGGTACTTCATGTTGATTGCACTTTGGAACTTTACCTGCTCAGAATCATTGGATTAAGCTTTTGTTTGATATTTTAATTAACTGTAGCGGATCATATTTATTTATTCTATTATTTTCTAATCTGTTTTTTTTTATTTTTTTTATTTCAGTTTCTCCATATTTTAAAAAGTTTTTTGTGTCCCTTGTTGGAACAAAATTTCCAAAGGTTCTCACGTTATATTTATTAGTTTGAGTCTCACTAGTTTTTTGTCAAACTACATATGTTTTTGCATAATGTATGTAAATAAATCACAAATCAATTTTCTGCACGTAAACGTGTACAATACGAAAAGGAAAAAAAATTGAAAAAAAAAAGATTTTTCTTCGTAGAATGTGTTCTTTTGTGAATGTTCTTTTGTTTGTAGTTTGTGCAAAATGGGGTATGACAAAGGAAGGCTTGGAGTTAACTCTTTTAAAGATTGTTGTCATCTTGGTTGGGCCATATCTAAGTAGTTTTTTTTGTACAACTACAACAAAGTGACAAATGGTTCATGCCTCACCCAATAAGAAAAAAAAAGAGCTTGTCAATGTCATGGTGGATAAAAGCCGATGATCTTGGATTTTCCTCCCAAACTGAAGTACTGGAAACATTTTGGAGGTAAAGTTAAGCAAATCATATCATGTGAAGAGAGTTGTTTGCATTTCATGATATCATTTTGTATTTGGATGGATCCACCACTCTTTTCCCACTAATATTAGCTCGACATCAAATAATATACCTCATATAAGGTGAGAGGATGCGTAATCGAGTAGTTATTAATCTAATGATAGTTTTTTTCCTAATATTAAAATAATTCTCGAGTTAGAATTTGTTCTCCTCCGTTGATTTTGGAAGAAGAAAAAAACCCTGATTACAATCACGCATCTCATGCTTGCCATAATTAGTCAGTTTTGGTGCATGGATATTACTCAGTTTTATTAACTTTTCTGGGTCATGGCATCTCCGCTTGTCCTAATTAGTCATCTCATCTCCAGCCCATTTGAATAAAAACCAAAACCAAAAAAGGCAAAGAAACCAGTCATCTGTCTGCCCCAAGTGTGCTCTTTTGCCCCCACAACACGTGTACCTACCTACAAACAAAGCTATATAATATGGTAACATCTTATATAAATATATGTATTAGTTTGTTTAGCAGATGACATCTTGGTTGGGGGATTTTGGGCAAATGGCCATACTTTATTTCCCCCCCCCAACCTCCAACCATTTTAGGTGTCAAATTTAGACATTCTGATTGAGCTTGTGGTATTTTCTTTTGCATAAATGGTTATAAAGTCCAGAGGCTCCTCCAAGCACATCCCAAACACACAGAAAAAACGCAAGAACAAGAAGAGTGCAACGGTTATCATGGATTTGGTTGCCTAGAATAGAACCTCATTCACAACTTCAAGTGGCCAAAAAGAAACCCATAAAGCAGAAAAAGGAGCTCAAAGAGCAATAAGTGTTTTTAGTGCCACCATACCTACAGATTTGCCTTGAAATTTGAGCCTACTGGATTTTAAACAGCATTATCCCAAAATCCAAAGGTTAAAAGACTGCTCCTCTGTTACCACCCCATGGCTTTTAGACTGAGCAAAACAGACAAATCAATCACATTGGGTATTAAAAATAATATCAGAATATCAGAACCTTGCTTGAATTTGTTTGTTTATTCATTTAAATTTTCTGGGTTTCTCTGGTAACTCAGTTATGGAAAGCCATTTAGCCTCAATCAAATCAAACCCCATCCCATCAATATAGACAGCAACAAGGTGTCCTCCTTTTTTATTGCTTTGTCTGTATAAATAAACCATAAAAGAAAGTTTCTTATTATTGTTTGCATATGCAGCAAGCAGCAAACAGCAAACAGTAACTAGTAATGGTACAATACCATGCATATTTCTAGGCCATTAGAAAAGAAAAAGAAAAACTGACACGTAATAGGTTGAACTTGAATGTGATAAAAGGGTTTCTTCCTTTTCTTTATAATTTCATTTTAAATTTAAGGCTTAAGTGTAGCAATGAGTCCTGAATTATATTCAGAGTTACATTTTAATCACTTAATTTCAAAAATATTTATAAAGGTCACCTAATTAGGCGTTGTTGCACTACTAGCCTTTTCTGGCAAATCTGTCTATTTTTCCAATGATGCAATATGACAAAAAATTTAATAGAATTTGACAAAAAAACCAATTATGCAACACAATGTCTAATTAGGTGGCATTTATAACTATTTCTGGAGTTCTCAGCTGGTTCAGTGTGGAGAGAGAGAGAGAGAGAGAAGCATAAAGGGTGTGAAAGAGTTTGGGACAGAGCAATACTGTGGTGACAGATGGCTATAGCTCCAGGACTAGACTCTGTTTGCAATATTTTGATCAATCTCTCAAATCCCTGACCAACTTCCCATGCTTTCCCTTGACAACACAAGTAAATGGTTAACAAATTTACTGTTTCTAAGTTGGTTGGTTGGAAAAATAAATTTAAAAAAGCTAAAATCTTCAAGAACTGGTCAACAGTGTATGGTCCTACGGTTGTCTTGTGTCAAATTCACAGTGCCAAAATTTCATCGTACGTAATGAGCCAACTGTCAATGTACGGCACTTGTAAATGAGAAAAAATAATACTATTTTTCCATGTAAAAGAACACTGCAAATCCAAAGAAATCACATCCCATTAAAGTATAAGTATTTTTTTAATATATTCCTATGCAAGGCCAAATGCAGCACTGCATTCCTGGCTGGCATTCAAGGATGGTCTACAATATGATTAGTGATTTTCCACACTTCTTTTGTAGCCTCTTTATATAGGTTGAGACTTGAAATTGGGGATTACAATTTCATATTCGTTTTCATTTCCGTATTTGTCCTAATTAAGAATTTATGAGAAATTTTTTGGTCAATTCAGAAATCCGCCCCTCGATGTTTGCATAGAGGAACGCCAAAATTGCTAACACAAATTATATTGCTTAGCTTATTCACCAAGAAATCATAATGTAATTATAAAGAGAACGTACACACATGATCATGTTCATTTCATTTCCTTTCCTGATTTAAGCAAAGTTTGCAACATAAAATAAAAACCAGAAACACTATTGACCTGGTGAGACACACACAGACAAACAGAACTACTGGCCAAAATAATGATTGCGGAGGAGATAAATTCTCCTTTCTCCAATTGAAGTGAGTCGGGCTTCGGGAGGAAAAGGGAACCAAGCAAGCCCACCTGCAGGTGCAGGAAATTGTCCCATGAATAATACAGGTGTGTAAATCCGGTAGGTGGTTTCGACTAAAATATATATATATATATATATATCTGTTAAGTGGTTACCCTTTTTGAATGAAATGAAAATGGTAACAAGTGAGATAGTGTGACTGATTTAATGAGAGAGAGAGAGAGAGAGAGGAGGCAGAAGCTGCCATGCTTCCTTGGAGTTGGTGGCTGTGGTGCAAATCAAGGTATTAAATATTAAACATTAAATAAATTGATCTACATAGAAATAAAATATTATTTGCCAAATCAAAAAGTACATAAAATATCTATCAAACTGTCAACTGCGTAGCTCAGTATGAGTTTGACCACGAATTGCCCTTTCACTTTCATGTTGCTGCTGCTGCCACCAGAAGTCTGTTGGGGCCATATGTAACGTTTTCCATGTATGATAGAATCATATTTGCCAATAGTAACTCATTGTATAATATAATGCAAAATCCGAAAATTTAAACTCTTTTGCAACAAAAGATCAAAACTTTTTTCAATCTAAGGGTTTAGGTTAGATGAAAGCAGAATTTTCATGACAGTAGAGCCAAGATCATTTTCCCTTCAAAATACACTTGCCAAGATGACATTTTTGACTTGATTATAAGCTGAGGAGGCTGAAGTTTGTCTCTCCTTGGGAGAGCCTTAACCAATTTAAAAAGAGAAAATGAGAAAGAAATGGCCTCATTGCAGATACCCACACACACACAAAAAACTATATGTCCTTCCCAATAACAAGAGCTCCATGGCTGCAGCCTATTTTAGACATTACCAAATACCAATTGAGTCATTCTTGACCAAAAAAGAAAAAAGACATAAACAATTGAGTCATTCCCATATACAGTGCCAAAAAGTACCAATCCCTCTCTCATTCATCTCTTCTCTGAAAACACATCTCCCTCTCTCTCTCTCTCTTCAATGTTGTCATCAACATCAACTGGTAGAGGTAGTAGTGACCAAACCAACTACAACACAACCAGCAACAACAGTACTAATACCCCAAAGAGAGCAGCTTCTTCATCCACCAATTCATCTTGGTCCTCATCATCCCCTTCCCCTTTTTCACACCAACCCTTTTCCCTCCAAACCCCCCAGAGAACCATGGAAGAGGTTTGGAAAGACATCAATCTTGCCTCTCTCTCTGAGACCACCCCAAACAGGAGATCATCACTCCTTCACCACATTAATCTCCCTCATGGAACCCACGACCCAAACTTCAGAAATCTTCAAGACTTCCTTGCTAGACCCTTTTCCCACAATGAACCTCCAGTCAGCTTGGTCTCCACACCCACTGAACAGGCCACTCTCAACAGCCCTGCCTCTCCTCCTCTGCCTCCACCAGGCCCTCCCCCTGTTCTCAGCTTGACCAATTCTGGCTCTGATCACTTTCAGCTTTTCTATGTCTCTGACCCTCTTATTAGGCCTCCCTCCTCTGAGTTTCATCCTCATCACCGTCAGTCTAACCCCAACAACATTTCTAGTAGTGTTTCTAATTCTTTCAGTGCTTCCCCATTTGAGAGCTTGGCTGCTTCCTCTTCTGGCTTGCCTTCTTTTGGGAAGAGAGCATTCCCTGACTCTGATCACAGCAACTCGGGAGGAGATCGAAGACATAATCGCATGATCAAGAACAGAGAATCTGCTGCTCGATCTAGAGCCAGGAAGCAGGAATGTATCTGTCTAATAATCCCAATTTGTTATTCATATAAACTTTATATCTGTTCCTTATTTTTTTAGTCTTGCTTTTTTTGTGTTTTGGACTGTCTTTTGCTTTTTATGTTTTTATGATTTCTGGTTGGTACCAACAGGCTTACACAAATGAGTTGGAGCTAGAAGTTGCACATTTGATGGAAGAAAATACAAGACTCAAAAGGCAGCAAGAACAGGTAGGAAAGCAGTCTTAGTTTGTACTTATTATCAGCAAAACTACTGCTTCCAAAAAAAGTTAATTTCTTCTGTGTGTTTTTTTTTTTTTTTTTTTTTTTTTTGACTTGGACTTTTTTATATATATATGCAGTTATGTTTTGCAGCAGCTTCTCAACAACCCAAAAAGCACAATCTTCATCGATCCTCAACAGCTCCATTTTGAAAACCTCAGGGCATTGCTCTTTTTTTTTTCTTTTTTTTTCTTTTTTTTTTTCCAAGGTCCTCCTTTTGATTTTGAGTTATAAGAGCCGGACCAATGGGTGCTTCAATATTTTGTGGTAATATTTAGGTTGTGAAATGAATGTATCTTTTTCTACAAGTAGAGGTTTTAGGCTTTAGAATATTATAACAATGACTTTCAAATCTCAATGTATGTATGCAGAAAAAGAAGAAAGAAAAAATTCCCAACAAGAAGGAACTTAATTTTGGTGGGTCTTGTTTATTTTGTTCGTATTCATCTCTTTTTCGCTTTCGTTGACATTAAATTCTTTCCCCCTCATGTTCTTGAAACCAATTTTCCATTTTCATGGAAAAAAACCCCCCTATGGTGAACTGTTTGAAGGGTAAGTGGGAATCATAGCAAGGACAATTTATAGGATGCCAAGAACATGTATAGAGTTGAATAACTTTTCACCTGGCCAATTGCTTTCTGCATTTTCTTATCTCTTATCCCAAGCCTTTAGTCAGCCCATGGAGAATGGGCGTGGTCACATGCAGAAGCTCTACTTTTTCTTTGCTATGGCAGGCAGCCATTAATGTACTATGTTGTCGGCTGTAAGGGCATATCTTGGTCATGGAGATGATTACTTGCCATGCCCCTATAGGACGCTCTAAAAGAAGCAATCATGATAACATGGGGAAAAGTTACTGACCCTTAATTGCAACTTAGCAAGTTAATCAAGTGATTATGCCTGCGATTAACTTTTGGAAAGTGGGAAGTTTTTGTTTTTTAGCCTTTGTTAATCATGTTTTGGACTGATGTGGAGATTGCTGTCGGCGGGTCAGGACAAAGGTAAATACAGACCCAGTTTTTTATCATCTCCTCTCCTCCTTGCAAGACACGCGTCAGATTAGGAGTTCCAAGTTCTATTTATGGTTTGAGAAGGTTTCTAGTTCCAAATAGGGATGGGGGGGGAAAACAGTGGATGCAGTGTAAACAATTGACAAGTATTTTGTCTATGAAACATGGTAGGGCAAGTATTATGCCCATCATAAAGTTCTCTTTTAATTGTGTTAGTAACATTGATGTTTATTTAAATTGATTTTTTTTTCATTTTAAAAATCATATTCTTTTATTTTTATTGTATTTAATTATTTTAAAATATTAAAATGACTAATTTGTCCTTATATTTTAATGCCGAATTGAATTAAATGTCAATATTTATATGGCAGGGAGAAATTGGCGATAAAAATTAGTTTGTGCACTTAATTTTCTCCAAAAAAAAATAAAAATTTAGGGTGCAAGTTGAAAGTAGTGTACAAGTTCAGAGAGTAAATCAACAGTTTAACTCTTAAATTTATAGGACTGGTGTTTATCTATCAAGGCATCAGCGGTGCCGAGTTTGATTCTCTCTTTTTTTTTTTTTTTTTTGGACGAAAGAGTTTGATTCTCAGTTTGGTTTTGATTCTCAGTTTGGTAGATTCTCGTTAAGCACTTGTTTGTTTGTTTGCAAGGTGTGGAGTGAGGCTCCACCTATATTTTTGTCTCCCCACTTCTTTCTTTGTTGGTTTGCAAGATGTAAAGTGTGATTGAACCTCCTTGTCTGTTTGCGTCTTTGTCTAAAGATATATTCATGGTATTTGGGGTAGTCTAAATAAAGAGGCAAGTTTGGTCTCTCGTCCATAGTCAATGAAACTAGTTTGTGAGTATTAATATACAAACAACAGAGAAAACTCAAAGAAGAAATAGGGTCTGAAAACACTCTTTATACAAAAAGCTTGAGCAGTACATATGGATTTCCAATATTATCATGTTTGTGCTACAATTTAACATCAAATCCGTTGTCGTCCAGCGGTTAGGATATCTGGCTTTCACCCAGGAGACCCGGGTTCGATTCCCGGCAACGGAACATTTTGCTTTTTAAGCACTCAGTTCATCTGGGCCTCTTATTGGGCCGCACCCATCAGTTTGGTTATGGAAATTTAGACCAACCCAATGTAATGGGCTTGGCTTGCCCTCATTCAAATGTTCACTGTTTTATTTTTGAAATTTTCTTTCCAAATGCAAGTAAATTAAATTAAATTAAATTAAAGCAAGAAATGTTGTCTGTTTGATTCAAAAGACGCAAGCTTGAGTTGGAGCTGTTGATAGAGTCTCCTTGATTGTTTTTAAAACATTTACACATCCACTCAATGTTCCTGTGGTTTGCCATTGCCATGCAAATTTAAAACTATCAGCAAACATCAAGTGGAATTCACAACTTAGAACCCAGATATATGAAAAGAAGAAAAATACAACATCATCTCCTCAGTCAGCAACTCCACCACCTGAGACTTGTTCCCTCCCACCGGAAACCGGCACAGCGGGCAGGTGGTCCGGCATGCGTCGAACCACTTATCAACACACACCTTGTGAAACTCATGCAGGCAAGGGAGACTTCTCACGTCCTCACCCTCCACCAATCTTGACAAACACACACAACAAACCTCCTCCTCAACTATCTTCCCACCCTCTGATTCAATCACCTCATAGCAACATGGGGCTGCCTTAAAACTTGTCTGCCCTAAAAGCGGACTGAAGAAATTGTAGATGAAGGAGGCTGCCCTATTCAGAACCATTTGGGTTTGTCAATAAAGGATTAGATTAGCATTTGAACAAGGTGAGTTTATAGTTGGAGAAAACAGAATGTGGTCAGCCGTTTTGCGTGGGTTGGAAGGGTTGATATGTTAAGGAACAATTTCTCAAAGGAACAACGCAAGGCAGTTACACCTAAAGAGAGTGTTACTCTTGACCTTTCTTAATTTAATTAATCACAGAGGTAGATTATTCTAAAACCTAAATACTTTGGTTTTCTTGCTTCCCTATGTTGCTTCATTTTCTACTTATAACAAATGATACCTTAAAAAATTAAGGTAATCAGTGTTGACGGCAAATAATTAGCATTTTTATCTTGGCATAATTGGATCTATCATTCAAATTTCTCTTCTTTTTCTTTCTTTTTTTTCTTTTTTTCTTTCTTTTTTTCTGGTGAGCCAAAGGATTTATGGCAGAGGGTAACATTGCGATGTAAACTTGCAACCGAAAAAATGTCTGGGTCAAGCAAACTGCTTGCTTGTCAAGTCGGGAGGTAAATTGATGTCTCATACCAGACTACTTGGTCAAGTGGTAACCTTTGAAGACCACAATGAATTGGATGACATGCTTAAATACAGACGAGATGCCTCCAACTTCAAACAATAATTCCAGAAAATCACAGTATCTCTTCCAACAGAAACTAACAGTAATTCCAGGGCTAATTAGAATTTGGACTAGTTGCTTATGTATCCTTGCAAAATGTAAGGTGTCTCAAGGCTTGGATTTCTAACCGCGCGATGGTACGGATGGTTTAAAGGGTAAGGTAGAGCTACTCTGTCATGTAGGTCAAGGAGAGCTACTTATAAGATTTATATATGCATGCACATAAATAGGTCTCAAGTCTTTATCATTCTAATTAATGGATTTTCATCCAACGGCTTAAAACAAGCTGTGTTTTGACACAAACATATTAGAACCAGGAGAGACTCCGAGGAAGAATAACATAACCGCGAGGGCAGGGAACCTAGGCACCCAAACATAGCACAGGCAAATGCGAGCCTGTGAATGCTCAACCAAAAGCAAAAGCCATTAAAAAAGCATTTTAGACAACGGACAACCCTAACCTTTCAACACAAGCTAATAACAGGAAAAAAAAAAACAGCAGCAGCCATGGAAATGAAAAATGAATTTATTCAACCAAACAATAAAATTAATGAAAGCTCTTAGTATAATTTTTCATCTTGGAAAAAATCTCAAAGAACATCCCTAGCAGAATTCCTCTCAGATCATAAAGCACAGAATCATTTGAAAGGTATCGCGTAACAAACCATTCATGAATTCCTCAGGCACTTCCTCACAAATGGAATAAGAATTCA
This sequence comes from Prunus dulcis, assembly GCF_902201215.1. Classification (NCBI taxonomy): domain Eukaryota; kingdom Viridiplantae; phylum Streptophyta; class Magnoliopsida; order Rosales; family Rosaceae; genus Prunus; species Prunus dulcis. Next base: position 16,196,856 of record NC_047656.1, on the reverse strand, counting down.
CTTTAAGAAAAGTTAGTGATGTGACCTTCCATCCATCTCCTAACACATGAAGAAACCAGTTCAACAAAAAGCTTGAAAAAGGAGACACGTTAGAATTTGCAGTATACCCCACAATTGTAACTCACTTTGTGACAATACAATGAGTCTCAAAATTCAACCTAATGACTGCCTCCTTGATCTGCCTCGTGTTCGACTGACGATTTCACAGCATCTTCAGGTTTTAATGTATCATCGGCCTCGAGGGTCTTCCCATCTTTTGGTACTAAGCATGGAATCCCATCCTTTATCTATCAAGAAATCAGTACAGCAAAGAATCATATAAGATATCAGCTATACAACACAAAAACATACAGAAAAGATGAATTTTTTTACAATCGTTCATGTTCAGATCAACAGATAACCTCTATCAATCATTCATGTTCGGTGATTGATACTTCAGAGCAAACTAGGAGGAAAAAGAAAAGAAAAAAACTCAATTGCTGCTTCAAAATTAGACTTGGAACTCAAAGGAAAGGAGACACCAATTGCATCACTGATTAGAGAATTCGTGTCCTCACAAAACCTACCAAATAACCCACAAACAAGCCAATTTAACCAACAATTACCCCAAAAAAAACGAAAGTTATAAATTTTATAAAAAAAAAATGAGAATAATAGAAAATAGAGAGATGGGCATTTGACCTTAGAGGTTGTTTGGAAAGCGGGCAGAGAGTATCTCACAGAGGGTCTTGCTGAGTCCAGACCCAGCAGCATCCTTGAGAAGTTTAATCCTTCCTCTCACCATTTCATTTCTCTAACTCCGGTTCCTGTTGGGTTTTCTTTTCTGAGCTGAACTCCCTTCTCGCCACGAACCGTTTTCCTGAAAGCACAAACAAAACCCACGAACCTGACGTCGTGGTTTAAAACGCCGTGTTTTGGTCCCAATTAATCTCACTGCCTGCTTCCAACAGAAGCAGCAGCTCTCTGTGACTGTTGCCTGAAATCCATGCTAGAGCAAAGAGAGGAATATCGATATGATCCCACCTTTTTTCAAGCTAATTTTCATGTGTAATTTAATGAGAGCATAAATTGATCTTGTTTTTTCCTTTTTGGTTTTAGATTGATCAATATCAAACAGATACCAGAAAACCCGAATAATTAAACATGTAGTAAGAAATAACATGGAATTTTATTACATACCAGACATATGTTAGTCTTCAAGACCAAAGGTACCAGCTCTGATACCAGCTATGCACAGGACTTACGGGGAATTATGTTTACAAGAGAGGGTTTGCAAAAGAGAAACTAAAAGCGAGAAGGGGTCGAAATCTAAGAATGTAAACCTCTCAAGAGAATGATAAGAAGTCAGTTGATTAACTATAATACATGATAGGGCATGGAACTGTTTGAGTTCCAAGTTCCAACTAAAGAAACAACACGGCCAAGAACTTCATTCAAATGCCCACTGGTTCTCACGACGAACTTCCTCCTCCTCCTCCGGGGTGAACTGGTCCTTTATATTGAAGGTCTTTCGGATCTCTGCCGGAGTCTTCCCCTTGATCATGTCTGCAATACGCTGGCATGTCAGGTCCAGCAGGCTCTTGATGTTCAAGAAGTTTGCAGCCTGTGAACCGAAAATGCAACAGGTTAGAAAAACAACATATCAAATTACTGTAGTTTCTGAGCAAGAATAGACATAACATCCAATATCCATAATCCATTTATTCTGACCATATTATCACCACAAACTAGACAATAACGTTACATAATAATCTAGTTAAGTATTATCAATACTAACACATCACAGATGTTACAGAAAGAGACACATTTTCATACAACCGAACTTTAGAAGGCAACAAAATTTCAATATGAAGCTATTGTATCTTTATCTCAACTTCAACAGACGCACACACAAACTAGAAGTATAAGCTATGCAGGCACAAAATTTCATCATCAAGACATCGCATCAGTAAAGAAAACACAGCATAAACCAACTCAAATTCGTAAAAACCCCCAAATCAAACGCCTAACAAAAAGCTAAATCAATTTAATCGTAGCATCACCAATCAACCATCATAGAAAACATCTGATAGAGTAAAAACCTACCTTTAACAAAAGAAACATATCCAAAATTTAAACAAAATTGAACCAAATCCCTAATTCGGAAACAGCCAGCCCCAATTTCCGAAACCCTATACTATACTTAAAGTTTAAACAAAACAATCGCCCGCCACCAAGAAGAGAATCGCTATTAGGGTTAAGATAGGGTTTCAACGTACATGAATGAGATCAAATATGGTTTCCGGGTTAACATCGTCGAGAAAGTCCTGATCCCAAGCCTTGAGATCGTACTCGGTGATCTTCGAATCAGGCTTAGCAGCGTCGGCGTGCTTCTTGCAGTACACGATGACCTTGGCCAATATATTTCCCTTCACGTTGGGTACAGGAATGCATTTGTCGGCGCAATCGTCCTCGATCATATACTTGATGATCTGCGACTCGAGAGCCACCGCCTCGTCAACCTCGAAAAGTGCGGGATCAGAGCTCTTCAGGGTGATCCTCTTCGACGGCGACGACATTATGATGATGACGGCTGATGGGTTTCCAAACGACACCGCTTTTCGATATCTCTAGAAAACTCGAAGGCGAAAGAGAGAGCGCTTTGTTTCTGGTTGGGGAGTGAGTGAATTTGCTTTCGCGCGCCATTATTCCTATTGTTGAGGGTCTTTTGAGAGACATAAGGGTCTCGTACGAAATAATTTTTAACATCCAAACCGTCCAGTTTTCAGATTTTCATTTTTTTTTTCAGCGACATATATTCCTTCATAAATAACCATTCTAAACAAAATGTAAATTAAAAATTATTAAAACATTTAATAAAAATCAACAAAATAGACAAACATGATATTTTAATAAAAACTATAATAATAATCATCTAATTATAGACGGCTTTAAACTTTAATTTGAATTTCAATTGAGTTGAGTCTCGCAATATTTTTTTTAGGCAATTACATCCGTTAATTGACAAGTAGTTGCAATTAAATTCTGAATCCGTGGAGTTTGACCATGTAAATGGCACGTGATGTTGTCGTTAAGGGTATATTAGACTTTTAGGCAGGCATGACTGAATTTCTCTTCTTCCATACGGTGGGCAAGAAGAGGTGGTTGTTCTTTGAGAGGATGAAGAAAGAGTCGTGGAGTTTGGAGGTGGAAGTTCTTGGGGTCTGCCTTCAAGTTTGGGCCGCTGACTCTGCATCTTTCGTTCAATGACGATGTGATCTTCAAGATAGTTTTGCTGCTCAGCGTCTGTTTCTTCTACCTTCTTGTTGTTAAGGGTTTATACCTGAAATTTTCCACTTGGGCCTCACAAGAAATAATGTGGCATTAGTGTATCTGACCACATTTGTGGCCCAAATGTTGAACCCGGAGCCCAAGACCAAGACGAGAATGGTCGAGCTTTGAAGCCCACCGTCGTGGTACAATGGACTCGCCCCAACGATCCGAGATCATGGGCTGTGAGCTCGGTTCGTGACAGCTTGGTTGAAACCTATTATATTTATGAATTGGAAGGAGGTGTGTCCAAAAGGTACAAGAAAATTTTACCTACACTAGGATACACGCGATCCTGAACTAATGGTCATTGTCATGTGTTTTAACTTTTTGGCATGATAATATAATTTTTCGATATGATAAATGTGTGATAAGTTTGGAATATTGCCACGATGGCATTATGTTACATATAAGTTCTTCTACAAAGGTACACACCTCCTTCATTGAAGATTGCATAGTATAAAGAGCAAAACAAGGCTGGTGACTATCTAGCTAATTTGGTGCATGTTTTATCCTTTTATGAGTTTATGAGTCATGAAGAGCCCAAGATAGGTCTGTGCTTTGTTATTTTTTTCCTTTTTGGTGAAGAAGAATACTCTCTCTCGGGCTATGCTTTGTTAGTTTTTTCTTTTTTGCTGAAGAAGAATACTCTCTCTCTCTCTCTCTCTCTCTCTCTCTCTCTCTCTCCAAGAATCACTTTATTTTATAGTTGGCTTTTATCCAAAGGGCGCAAAAGCTTGCTCTGCGTGCGTACCAAGAGTTTCTTGGCGTTTCAGCAGTTGGACAACTCATAAATTGCGTAGAGAGTCAACTTGAGAGCAAAATTGGATAAGGGCAACCTAGATGAGGAAATTGAAGTTGGAGGAATGAAAAATCATTCATTACATCTCAAAAATGAACACACTAGTAAGTGTCAAACAAATGCTACTTAACATTTGGACACGTTGCTTAGGTATTGTTGGAAAATGAATGTAAGGTGTTTCAAGGCTTGGATTTCTAACTAGGCATCGGTACAGATAGTTTAAAGGGTAAGGGAGGAGGAGAGCTACACTGTCATGTAGGCCAAGGAGAGCTACGTATGTAATGTATCATGTCTGTACTATATAGAATATATTTCATGCATACAGGGCAGATTTATGTTTGAAGTCTATCATGCTAAATCATTGGATTTTCATCCAACAGCTTAAAACATGATGTTTTGTTTGACACAAGCATAATAGAGCCAGGAGAGACTCTGATGAAGTAAAATAGACATTTTCATAACCGCAAGGGCCAGGACTCGAGAGTGAAGCTGAAGCAAGAGAGGTGTGGGTGGGGTGACAGAACAGAAGATAACCAGCTACCATAGCAATCTTATATGTCTCTCAGAAACGAATACAAGTCTTATTAGTCTTAATTCCCACACGGAGCTGGTAAAACCTAGACACCAAAACATAGCACATAGAGATGCGAGCCTGTGAAAGATCAACCACAAGCAAAATCCATTGGAAAGAATTTTAGACAACAGAGAAACCTTTCATCCTTTTAACAACAGCTAATAACAGAGATTAACACATGGCAGCCATGGAAATGATAAATGAATTATTCAGCCAAACAATAATATTCATGAAAGGCAACTCTTAGAATAATTTTTCATCTGGGAAGAAATCTCCAAGAGCATCCCTAACAGAATTCCTCTCAGATAATAAAGCACAGAAATCATTCGTAAGTTATCGGGTCACAAGCCATACAAAATTCCTCAGGCAATTTCCTCACAACTGGAATAAGAATTCACTTTAAGAAAATTTAATCATGTGACCTTTCCATCTGCTTACTATTAATGAAGAACTCAGTTCAACAAAAAAAGCTTAAAAAAGGAGACACATATGAGAATTTGCAATTGTAACTCACTTTGTGACAATACCACAAGTCTCAAAATTCAACCTAGTGACTGCCTCCTCGATCTGCCTCGTGTTCGACTGATGATGTCACAGCATCTTCGGGTTTTATTGTATCATCGGCCTCAAGGTCAAGGGCCTTGCCGTCTGTTGGTACTAAGCAAGGAATCCCATCCTTTATCTATCAAATGATCAGTCCAAGAAAGAATCATACAGGACATCAGCTATAAAGGCAAAAACATATAGAAAATATGAAATGTTTGACGATCATAATCATTCATGCTCAACTCCGAAGATAACCTCTAGCAAAGTAAAAGGGCATTATCAATTCTCACAGAGACAATAGGGTCTTTTAATGTAAATTATTCCCATGTTGCATGAACTGAACAGAAACCAAATAGACAGAATTTATGCAGCACTGTGATTGTTACTTCAGAGAAAACTGGATTTACCAAAATTTTCAGCATAATGGTTAACTGAAGTGAAACCAAAAAAAAAAAAAACACTCAATTGCTGCTTCAAAATTAGAATTGGAACTCACAGGAAAGGAGACACCAATTGAATCACTGACTAGGGAATTCGTTTCCTCACAAAACCTACCAAATAACACACACAACAAGCCAATTTAACCAACTAAAATTACCACACAAAAAACAAAATATAAAAAATGAGAAGAACAGAAAATAGAGAGATGAGCATTTGACCTTAGAGGTTGTTTGGAAAGCGGGCAGACGAGGATCTCAGAGAGGGTCTTGCTGAGTCCAGACCCAGCATCCTTGAGAAGTTTAATGCTTCCTCTCACCATTTCATTTCTCTCAACTCCGTTTTTCTTTTCTGAGCCAACCTCCCTCTCGGGTCTGGAGAGACTCTCCCCAAAGAGAAATTATAGAGTGATACGATATCACCAGGTCAGTTGGTGATACGCCCACTCAAAATCTGCCACATGTATTTTTAAAAACAAAATTAAAATATATTTTACACCTTCACTTTGGCTTACAACTTTACCCTAACTTTAATGACCCTCACCCTTCCCCCTCCGGCTTCCCTGTGCTATGCCCCTGCTATAGACGCCACACAACCCTCTTCCCTTCCCCCACTCAACCACCCACCCCGGCCTTCCCTCCCCCTCCAGTATTCCAACCCCCGAGAGACACAATACCCCTCATTGCTACGCACCGTTTTGGTGAAAGCACAAACAAAACCCGCGAACCCGACGTCATGGTTTAAAACGCCGCGTTTTGGTCCAATGAATCTCACTGCCCGCCTCCAAAAGAAGCAGCAGCCTGAAATCCAAGCTAAAGCAAAGAGAAGATTGCCAATGTGCGTTAATGGCGAAAACCCAGTGGAGTTCGAAACGATTCGTTCAACTCCCTATCCCTATTGAATGGCAAGGATTTCAAGACGAGAATTTTGTCCCTTCAGGAGCTCCATTTTCGGACATCTCACTTCTAACCCATCAAAACCCAATCTTTCTGTATCATCCTCCCCATTTTGCTCTTCTTCTTCGTTCCAACCATCTCTTAACCGCCATATTTTTTCGCTTCTCGATGCGTGTAAGAATTTGATCCAGATCACCCAAATCCATGCCCATTTGATCACGCGGGGTCTTTTCGATTCGTTTTGGGCCAGAAAGTTGCTTAAGAGCTATTCTGATTTCAGAGATTTCGATTATGTAATATTGATCTTCAGGTACATTGATTTGCCTGGTACTTTTTGCGTCAATACGGTAATTAAAGCCTACTCAGTTAGTTCAGTGCCCGACCAAGCTTTGGTGGTCTATTTCGAATGGCTGAGAAATGGGTTTGCTCCCACTAGCTATACTTTTGTGCCCCTTGTTGGGTCTTGTGCTAAAATGGGTTCTGTTGAATCTGGGAGAAAATGCCATGGGCAGGTGGTTAAGCATGGGCTTGACTCTGTGCTGCAAGTGCAGAACTCTTTGATTCACATGTATTGTAGTAGTGAGAAAGTTGAGCTTGCTAGAATGATGTTCGATGAAATGTCCGAAAGGGACCTGGTATCCTGGAATACAATTCTCGACGGCTATGCTAGATTCGGTGATTTGGACGTTGCTCATAATTTGTTTGATGAAATGCCGGAGAGAAATGTGGTCTCTTGGAATGTTATGCTTGGTGGGTATTGGAAGGGTGGGAAGCTGGGGTGTGCATTGAAGCTGTTTAGGAAAATGATGGGCATGGAATTGAAGGGGAACAGCATTACCATGGCGAATATGCTAGCGGCTTGTGGTCGGTCGGCTAGACTGAATGAAGGAAGATCAGTTCATGGATATTTAATTAGGAAATTATTTGAGTTTAACATAGTTATCAGCACAGCTTTGATTGATATGTATTGTAAATGCAAAAGGGTGGAAGTGGCGTGCAGAGTATTTGAGAGCATGGCGAATAGGAACCTGGTTTGCTGGAATGCAATGATTTTGGGGCATTGCATCCATGGAAATGCTAAGGATGGACTTAACCTATATAGAGAAATGGTGGGGAGAATGAAATCAAAAGATGGTGAAACCATCCCTGCGAAGGGGAGTTCGAGGCCAGATGATGATGGAGGAGGAATTATCCCAGATGAAATTACATTCATAGGTGTTCTTTGCGCGTGTGCCCGTGCTGGACTTGTAAGAGAAGCTGCAGATTACTTCAGCCAAATGATTAATGTATTCTGCGTAAAGCCCAAGTTTGCACACTATTGGTGCATGGCTAATGCTTTTGCTGGTGCGGGGCTTATCCAGGAGGCAGAGGAAATAATTAAGAACATGCCAGAGATTGCTGAGGACTTGTCATCGGAATCCTTGGCATGGGCTAATTTGCTTGCTTCATGTCGTTTTCAAGGAGGTATCACAATGGGAGAAAGAATTGCAAGGTCCCTCATTGACAAGGAACCTGAAAACATTGCTTACTATCGCTTGCTGCTGAATGTCTATGCTGTGGCATGTCGATGGGAGGATGTTGCTCGGGTGAAAGAGATGATGAAAGAAAAAAAGGTTGGAAGAATGCCTGGATGCAATCTTGTGGAGTTGAATGAAATTGTCCATAATTTCAGAGTTGGTCGACATTGGCAAGAGAATTGTGCATTATGATGAATGAAGTGGCTAAGAAGTTGAGCTTGTTTAATATTGAGTTTTAACAGCAATGACTACAGAGACAAGCGAATAAGATGGTGAATGCTCGGCACGGCCTGAGCCAAAGCAGCCGTGTGATCCTTCCTTCTAACGAGATGGGGAATGCTCAAATGAAAATTGTGTTTCTGTAAGAGAGGTATCAATGAATGCCCCAGACAAGAAAAAACAAACGTTAATCAATGGATTCTTCTTTTGGGTACAGGGATATTAAGTGATTTTGTATTTGTAATGAAAGCGTTGCTTTCAATCATTTTCTTCTTTTTCGGGTCTCTAGTCAAATATTATTTTGGTTAAAAGTGTAGTGTGGTCCTCTTTTCCTTTTAGGTTAGATTCTTTGTTCCTTATTTCTATGGGGTTGACATTATCTTACAAAAGCTACAGAATGTTTTTCAAACTTTTTGTGGCATGCTGTGTCTTTCATCAAGTCACTGGTTTTGATAAGTTCCCAAAAATCCATGGACAGTTGCGCTCTAATGAAAATCTCCCTTTTCAGCTAGAGAAACCACAGTTCAACTTAATGGCAGCAAAAGATTTGATTCATAATAGTACTGACAGTAGGATTGACAGCAGAACGAAACGAACCACTATCAATACCAGAATCCAAGTTTTATCTACAATTTAAAAGGACTCACAACTTCCATAAAAAGTACTTAAATAACAGAGAATGATAAGAAGTCAGTTGATTAACTAGAATACATGATAGGGTATGCCACTGTTTTAAGTTCCAACTAAAGAAACACGACCACAATAACTTTATTCAAATGCCCACTGGTTCTCGCGACGAACTTCCTCCTCCTCCTCCGGGGTGAAGTCGTTCTTGATATTGAAGGTCTTTCGGATCTCCTCCGGGGTCTTCCCCTTGATCATGTCTGCAACAGTCTGGCATGTCAGGTCCAGCAGGCTCTTGATGTTCAAGTAGTTTGCAGCCTGTGAACAGATATCACAACATGTTAGAAAAATATTCAAGGTAAGCTTCAGCAATCAGCTATGTCAGACTTTCTAGCCACCCCTATTAACAATATAAAAAAATTACCAAATTACTGTAGTTTCAGAACATGCATATACATAACATTCATAATCCAATTAGCTGAACTAGAACAATACCATTACAAAGAAAACTAGTTAATTGTTACCACAATCTACATACTAGCACCTCAAGAGACAGATTCTCATATTAGTGAACTTTATCTCAACTTCTATAGAAACACAAAATAAATATTAGTAGAGAAGGCAACAAAATTTATGAAGCTATCGCATCTTTATCTCAACTTCAACATATGCACAGTACATACATGAAGAAGTTGCTGTACATGCACAAATTTTCATCATCAAGATATCGCATCGGTAAAGAATTCAAATTAACAAACACTCCCAAATCAAATCCCGAACAGAAAGCCAAATCAATTTAATCGCAGCATCACCAACCCAATCATCATGGAAAACATCTAATTGAGTAAAAACCTAATCTCTAAAGATAGAAACATATCCAAAATTCAAACAAGATTGAACCCAATCCCTAATTCGGAAACCCTAACCTAATCCACGCCCCAATTTCCGAAACCCTATACTCGAACAAAACAATCGCGACAAATAAGCAAATCATTATTAGGGTTAAGATAGGGTTTTAACGTACCAGAATGAGATCAAATAGGGTTGCCTGGTCAACTTTGACAAAGTCCTGATCCCAAGCCTTGAGGTCATCGTCGGAGATCTTCTCATCAGGCTTGGCAGCGTCGACGTGCTTCTTGCAGTACTCGATGACCTTGGCCAAGATCTTGCTCGTCACGTTGGGCAGGGGAATGCCGTTGTCGGCGCAATCGTCCTCGATCATATGCTTGATGGTCTGCGACTCAAGAGCCACCGCTTCTTCAACCTCGAACGATTCGCCATCAGAGCTCTTCAGGGTGATCTTCTTCGACGACGACGACATGATGGTTATGAAGATTGATAGGTTTCGAAACAGCACCGGTCTTGGATATCCCTAGAAAACTCGAAGGCGAGAGAGAGACCGCTTTGTGTTTCTGGTTAGCGAGTGACTTCGCTTTCGCAAGAAAATAACAAATAGACGAAGAGTTAGATGGGCAAGAGATATGAGACTCCATCATTTATAGAGGAGGGTTTGGACACGTGGACTGAGCTCTACTGATTATTGGTTGAAGCCTGTCCCTTTTTTACTTTTTTTTTTCGGTTGGGAAACCCATTCCAATATGAATCGGAGAGGGGTGCGTATCCAAATCGGAAAGGTAGTTCCAATCTCCCGCGGTCGGTCGCACATATTGATTTATTTTTGCAAGTCAATATTATTATTACAAAAAAAAAAAAATTGACCATAACTTTTTTTATTTATTAAGACAAGCCCTTGAAGTGGCTTGGCCACCCAAAAGCAAAAAAATGTTTATGATTGATGCATGCGCATGCACATGAGAATGGTGGGATCATAAATTGATAAATGATAATTTTTGGTTTTGGAATAGCTACTCAAATCATCATAGGGCCGTGTTGATTGGAACCACGTTCTATTATTAAATGTCGACAATATCATTGGCCAAAAAAGTGGAAATAGGCAATTCCATTACAGATGAGAATGAACGTGGAAGAACAACCCCATAGTACGAACCCTAAAGAGATGTTAACCCTGAAGGTTATGCATGGGTGTTCGGAATAAAGAGGAATATACTCGTTATATGAAACAATGTTTTTGGTAGAAACAAGGAATGTTGAGGTTCTCCATACTCACAAATGCAATCATGCCTTATTATTGCACATTTATGAGGACCAACATGTTATCTTTACGGGAATGCACGGAGCATATCGCCATAAGCGATTCCCTAAATATGTACAAGCAGAACAAATGACTAGATATAAAGCTATATAATGAGTCATGAAAGTGTAATCCCTTAAATAAAATCCTTGAAGGATTGAAATTGCATGAAGCAAGTCCCTGGACATGTGCCTAAAGCACAAATCTTGTACTCAATACTAATATGTATAAATTGCCTCACTGAGTACATTTATTATGATATGGTTGCAACACATTACAACTCCTGAATAGTTGATAATTGATCAAAACTCCTGAAGAGTTGATACTTAGTTAAAACTCCTAAAGAGTTCAAGAAATAGTAGTCTCGGCTTGAAGATCGAGCATTATGCCAATGAAATTCTTGCCTATACTAAGAAAGTATTGAAGCATTTTTATGTCGATTATCCGTTGGACACTTAAATGATTTTTCGGAAGTATTTTGGACCAAACATTGTATTTTCCAAATAAAGCTCAGCTCCATCACCACTACTTTGGGATGATGTGAGACATATTTGATGCAATCTCTACATAACACCATATACGAGCATATTCTTTCAAGTGAACTTACAAATAGCCCAGGTTTTGTTGGATACGTGAACTTTGGAAATTTATATGATTTACATAGAGATCACTTATTGGAAGTATATTTACTAAAGAATTTTTGATGGCTTCATCTTCCTCTCACTCCGAAAGATTTTCCCTCAAGAAACGTAGTGTTAGTGATTCCTTATTTAGTTATGATTTTACTTCGTTACTTATTTTTTTAGTCCTATTGTAATTGATATTTATTTCTTATTGTAATTTAGATTTATTTCTTAATTTATTTAAGATTAACACATTTTGTATTAAAGCGGGTTGATTAACTATGTCTTTACCCTTGCCCTTTATCCAATATGCGATGTTCACATGTTAGACTTGAATGTTTACCCTTATCAATATGCAGTGTTCACGTGTTGGGCTTCAATGTTTGACTCCGATGTGGATTTGGCTCCACGTATGATGGTCTTATATAAGGAGGCTGTTGAAGAATATAAGTTGAGCATCGGAAACTTGACTAAATAAAATATAACATATAATGAATGGTTCCATTACTAATATTATCAAGGTCTTTTGTGATAAAACTTGGCCGGGCTATATAAATGGTTAAGTTGGAGACAATATTAATATTGAAATTTAACAAAATATACAATGAATAGTCAAAAACATCTATTCACAATCCAAACGTGAATATCATGAACAAAAGCATAATCTTAGTTAAAAAACTTGCAATATAAGTACAACCACGGAATACAAAAGAACAAAAACTCAAAGTAAACTTTAACTAATCCGTTTGTCACACATTCATATCTAAGCGTTCACCACCATGAACCAGAATTATTATCTTAATTTTAAGATTTATAGTTATAATTGTCAAAATTGGTAAAGGTGTACTGTTTTTTTAATATAAAATGTAGCGATATATTAAACCAAAAAGATTTTGCACGCCTAATGCAAGTATGGCATGCATAAAATGAGGAAAAGGTGTTCTTGTGGTGTAAAATTCAACTCAATTATTTTGATTTGTGCTATAAAATTACTTTTTGCGCAATGATTGGACTTGGCAGCTTTCTGGCGGAAAAGTAAATAGGCCATCGACACCTATAACGCAATAGGTATTCTTAATCCCTTCCTTTAGAACCTTCAAAACAAAAGTAGTGAGACAGAAATCCACAACTTCAAAAAAGGCGTACCAAAAAGAAACTTCAGAAATGTGGATTGGGCCAAGTAAGAAGTTATGGGTAACTGTACGGGTTAACCTTGAACTAAAGTTCCTATAAAAAAACAAAACAAAACCTTGAACTAAAGTTCTGTTGGTAAGAACGAGTCAATTGTATTTCTCTTCTCAACGGTGGGAGAAATCGTAAATTTTCCTTTCAACTGTGGAAGAAATTCTAAAATTCTAAATTAGAATCTCTTTGGCTAACGATAATATAAAGAAAATGTGATACAATACAATTTTTATACTAAAAGAAATTATGTGAATCCTATTTATTTTTATTTTTTTAATACAAGCAATAGTCTAAACTGATGAGATGAGAAATTTCTCACACAAACTACTGTAATGTCATAGAAATTCGAATATGAGACCACTAATCTTCTAGTCAATGCCTTTTTCACTATGTTAGACTCGTCGGTATTTATTTTATTTTGTTGGTAATTAGCAACAACCACTATTAAGTTTATATTTGATTGCCAGAATTGATAAGTATAATTGAATAAACAGAATTCCCAACTTATTTACCAATGAAAATGAGATTGGTGGAATTGCTCTCTCTAACACATGGCCGGGCCCTACTGACTGCAAAACAAAGACGCTGTGATCGTTTTATATGTATCTGGTTGCAAATGCATGCATAATATTCAGGTAATACTTAAAGAGGAGATTTTGTGATAATTTTATGACCAACACCAAACCTCCTTTAAGCAACCCACAACTGTGGATCTATCAATCCTATTGGTTAAATGTAGAAAAAGCAAAGTCACAAAAGCAAAAGAAAAGAAGGAAAAACAATCATATAAAACATATTGGTAAAATCAAGCACTTCTATACTATTTTTCGAAAAAGAAAAGCAAGTCTATGATACACAATGTGCTGAATAAAATAAAAAATATAAAAAGCACTAATTTACATATGGGAAAATTAGTGAGACATAAACTCCCCCAAAATAAGTTTTCCTGTAACAATGGCAACTAGCCATTACCTCTACATATGGCGTTCAAAGTGGATGAATCTCAAAATTCCATTATCAGTTAGGTTTCCATGTACTGTGAGGGTGGCGGGCTTATTTTTGTCTTTTCAGCACCTGCAAGTTGGTTTTATATCAAACACTTTGCATATTTGGTTTAGAAGCAGTGAACGGGATGAGATTAGAGATCATAATATTGTGTTTTATATACAAGATACCGATTACGTTTGAGCAAAGATACAAAGGCTCAAGCATGGAAGTACTTACCATAAGGAATCCCGCGTAGTTCAACTTCTCGCCATTCTTGAACAAGGGCACAGCAGCAACACATAAAATGTGAAAGGAAGTCATCAATGAAGCCTCCCTGCCAAAAAGAGAAATAAGAAAGAGCAGAGCAGAACAGAGGAGAATGATTAAAGTGGGTTCTTGTCATGGGTTCTTGTCATGTCACAAAATACATGTCATGATATGCAGCGGCGAAGATGAATTACAGTGGTTTTGTAATTTCAGTGTGGAAACTGGGAAAGGAATTACCGAGATATTCAACGTCTTGCGAAGTTTCCTTCGAATGCAGCATGTATAGCAACAGCAAGACAATACTAATGAATAAGCCATCAATTCATTACATGCTTCTGCTGAAGCTGATAATCATAGAAAAGAATTTCTGTATGAGTTTCCAACAGTAAACGAAAGCCATGTGCAGAATGTCAATATCCCAACGGCCAAAAAGAAAATCAATATTACAGTGTTGCAACTTTGTTTAACAGTAAGTGTGGAAATAATGTGAAACATAGAGCACAGCTAAATTAAAGGAAAAATAGTTAGTTTCTACATATGTACTCGACAAGCCATAAAATATTGTCTTCTCTAAATCAAATCATGGCACATTCAAAATTATGGCCCCGTCACAACTATGACGCCATCACAAAGAATCATGTAAACCTTGGATCCAAAGGATGGGTTTAGACATTCACTCGCATTAATGACAGTACTCAGTATCAAAAGAAAAATGAGATTCCGTTAAAACTACTATGTAATATTTTGTATAGGGATTTTCAAAAATCATCTGGTTTTCTGCATTCTATGCAAACTAATAGCACACCAATCAGGCATCACTACAATCCAGACTATACTACAAATTCAACATCAATGCACATTTGGCATTTATTCAGGGTCTAGACGTCATTTTAGCAGGGATTTATGATACCAAAGATCGCAATGGCATAGTAAAGACCAGATCACAATTTGATCACCCCATTTTCAACAAAGTAATGTCAGAGATTCTATGAAAAATGTACTGGTGGTACAAAAGGCTAAGGCCACCAGTTACTTAATTTAGCTTAAACTCTATAACGTGAAAGTACAAGACTTGAACAAAATGCAAAAGAAGCATTCAGATATAGCTTAGTTAAATAGGCTCCAAATCTTTCCAGTACGCAACCCCGTCATGGTTACCTTGATATAGATTGTAGGCACATTTTCTCCTTAATGTGTTGGCCAAGTTGGTAGTCTAAACGATATTAGAGCTTTGGTTCTAAGAGGTTTTGGGTTCAAAGCATCTCATTCCCCATTCCCCGGATACTTTCTAACTCACTGCAATGCAGAATGGGGCTGGACACCTATGTTTTCTCTCTACCAGACCACATGCAAATTGGGGCTGCATGTGAGCAAGGGTGTTAGCTGGTTTTACCCATTCCTAAGATTTTGCAGTACATTAACAGTTTAACATGTAGTGCAGATAATCCAGATAAAACTTACACATATGCCTGTTAGTTGCCACAGAAGCAATTTTAGAAAACGTCCCACAAGGATAGAAGAATGTCTTTATACCTGCAAAGGAAAAAGTGTGCAAAACTTTAGCATATACAGAACAGTTTTCCCTTTAAACATTTGATATAGGACAATTTGTCAATTTTAGTGCTTAGTGTCTAATAATGCTCTTGATTGACCACCCAACCCTGATAATATTCTAGAGCATTTATATGAAATTAATACTATACATATCCCCAGAACTTAATTTGAGATGCACAGGGAACATAAGGGAAAAATTAAAGTAATGCTAATGCAATCAAACTTGTGGATTATGCATTAAGTCACCATTACACAAAAAGAATAAAGAAACTTACACAGAGACGGTTCTGAGCAACATCCAAGTAGATCAGTATTCCATTCTTCATGGCGATGTGAACCTCTAGTTGACAGCAAATCATGTCCAGAAGAAACTGAAGATGTGTTTCTACACAGATAAATGCAAAATCATATTTTCAAAGACCCCAAAAGTTCAGTGATGTGAGTGCATAAACAGATAGGGAAATCCGAATCCCTTGCATAACATATATAGCTCCTCTCATCAGAAAATTCTGATTGGGGGAGATCATTCAATGTTGAGAAGTGCCAAGACTGAAATTAGCAAATGTACATCACCAATTATTACATTCACCAAATGCAACAGTAATATTTTAACTGCACTATTTAGACTAAACATAAATGACAAATGTACTAAAATAAACAGAATACTAACCTTGACATTTTGCGAGATTCATTTTTCTGATAGCTTTCATTAGATGAAGGTTCTTTCTCACTATTGGCATCTGAATAATTCCGCTCTATTTTCTTATTATTTTTTTCGGGGGAAGACTTTGAAGCTACAGTTTCTGTCACTTCTAGCAAACGCTGAATTACTTCACATTGACTCACATCATAAATAGATTGGGACCGTTGTAGTTCAAGTTGAAGCTTTTCATTTTCCTTTTGGAGCGCCTCATTAAAACCCAAGTTTGGATAGGAGCAAGAAAGTGTTTTCTTCAGCACTACAGTGTCATTTTTCGAGGGGTCCGGTTTAAGGATCACATCCTGTACCTTTCTGTCCTCTTCATCCAATGTGTACTCACGTTGATCCTTTTCAATGTCTTCCAGTCTCTCCTGCAGTTGCGAGAAGAACGAATGAACTCAAATCAGGTTAAACGGTTATAGAATAGCAGGAACAGCTCAAATTTAGCAATCTTAAGTAAATAATTTAGTCTAATTCTACATGTGGGGCATAATGTAGATAATATATTGTGATCTGGAGACAAAGAAAAGGTAAATGGAGAAGCATATGCTAGTTAATGAAGAGATAAGTGCGAACTGTAATTCGTAATTAGAAACAACAATGACAAATTCTTAGAATTTATTTAAAGCATGATTTGGGGATCCAATATGTCAGAAACTGCCAGTCGAGGTTCAGTGCCCAATCCATGTCAGTTTATACATCCTTGGAAAACAAAAGTCATAGCGAGTAAAATAAGCCATCTATGCCACTTAAACATCTAACGCTCTGACTAAAGCACTGACTAGACTAGACATCCCAGCTACTCAAAGTAAGCGATCTTTATCACTTCAACATTAGATAGCATACCTATTGAGTAAATTA
Source organism: Prunus dulcis (assembly GCF_902201215.1). NCBI lineage: Eukaryota > Viridiplantae > Streptophyta > Magnoliopsida > Rosales > Rosaceae > Prunus > Prunus dulcis. The sequence continues at coordinate 16,179,602 of NC_047656.1, read as the reverse complement.
GACATCCAACAACAGAGTAAAGCAAAATTCAGGAGTTCAATCTTCAACTAGCACCCGAAAGCACTTTTGATGAACACTGGATAGCGCATAATCACCGAAAGAAGGAAAATCTAATTAAAAGGTCCAATTTCAATGAAGATCACAAATTCCTTGCAACCCAAACTAAGAATTTGTCCGCAAAGCAAATGAATAAAACAAAAACAACAATAACATGAAAAACAAAACCAAAGAACAAAGAATAAAAAGAAAAATTCAGTACCCTGACTCGAGCATTGTCCACCAGAGTAATCAGAGGCACAAGCTTCAAGTATCTATCAATTTCATTCTGAGCCTTCCTGAACTGATACACAATGTTCCATCCCATTGCAAGCAAATACAGATAGCTCCGGTCTTGGCAGCTATTGACCAAAATGTATGACCTTCTTAGAGCTTCCTCGAGCTGCTCAAGAGGCTCGCGCGTCTCCGGGTACCTCTTAAGCTCCGAGATCTTGAGCTGCTCCAATAAGTTCCCGATCAGCTTCAGATGCAGCGCAAATTGCCTGCAATTTTTCTTGTGCATTCGCGCAGTGCTCGCCGCCTTCACAATCATTCCGATCAGCCTCACGGCGTCGAGGCCGGTCAACTGAGCCACATTTGCAATTTCTCCGAAGTGGTCCCACGACGACGCCATTTTTTCCTCTCAAAATCGACTTGTGTAAACTAACACCTCACAGGCTCACAGCTACAGATTGCATTTCACCATAATCACTTCGGTTTGACTTTAATCAACGAGATATGAACCAAATTTGAGATTCTAAAGCAAGCAATTACTCTGAAAATTGAAATCTCAGTGAAAATTACTGGGTTTTCAGAAACGAAAACGCATTTCCATTGGAGATCTTCAGGTTTCGGAGCTTTAGAACAATTGACAGTGCAGTTCAACTGCATCCAAAAGACGCAAAATATCAGATAACGAAATCTCCAATTTTAACCTTTACGCTTCTTGACTTGCTTTTCAACGCCAACAAAATTAAAAAAAAAAGCGAAAAAATAGTTATAAAATCAATACAAAAAATAGATTGTTTGCTTTATCTCTTTGACCCGAAGAAACAAACTCAAAAATACTGAGAAAAAAAAAAACAAATATATCGCCGTCAGCTCACAGTTCTTCGCCGTCGTCTTGAAGAAGAAGCCGCTGTGTTTTTTTGCCGAAAATAGAAAAAGAAAAAGAAAAAGCTCCTGCAAACTAAAAGGTACAGAATCTGAGAATGCAAATATGAGAAAGAATAAAAAATGCAAGAGAGTATGAGGCTATGAGAGCCCTCCACCTTCTCTGCAACAGGCGCTGTAATTTTGAGCAACTTTTATGGCTTGGCTCGGCTTTTTCTTTTTCTTCCTTTTTTGCTGTATTTATTGCATGAAACTGAAAGAAACGTCAAAATTGAAGCATCGGATTTTGGGCATTGCAGGCATTGCTTTGCGGAACGAGTTTCTTCTTCTTCCTCCTCTTCCTCTTTCTCCTCAACCTGTGTGTGGATTTTGGAAGATCTGAGCAGAGACAAAGAGAGAGGTCTCTGATGAAAACTCCCACTCACTCACACTATATCAGTCTATCTCTTTCTCTCTCTCTCTCCCCTCTCTCTCTTCATCCCAATTTTTTATCCTAAAAAACCTCTCACTGCTTCGGTGTTGTTTGTCCGTGCATTGTTTGCACCAAAGCCAAAGTCTCTCTCTCTCTCTCTCACCTTTTCTCTTTGCCCTTGAGCGCACACGCCACGCCAGACGAGCTGGGATTTAGTGGTGTTGATACAAAGACACATTTACCCATACTTCGCTTTCGATTTTACCACGCTGTCCGGAGGGTAACGCCGCTGTTCGCCAGGTGGCGGGTACTTTTAGAGTAAAACTTGCGCCAAATTTATTATTATATTTTTTTTTTGGAAATATTTAGTACATTAAATAGTTATTTGTTAGATATATAAATAGATAGATAAGATATAACTAATAAAATAAATAAAATAAAAATTGATCTTGTGTTCTGGAATTAGAATCAAAGAAAGATATTGTTTTCGGTAACCTATATCTATATCTCTATATATAACGGTAAAATGTAGTTAAACATTCAAAATATCTAAATTAAATCAGACCAAAAACCAAAACCTCTAAATGCATTAAGTAAAGCTCATATACATAGTTTATTTGGAGTGAAAAATTCAAAATTAGTCATTTGTTATTTTTTAATTAATTTTTATAAAATTTTAAAATGCTAAAACACAATTAAAAAATAACAAATTATTAATTTTGAATTTTTTTCTCCAAATAAATTATGTATATAAGCTTTTGTATAATATATTATCCTAAAATGGGTAAATAATTGTTGGGAAAAAAATATATCGATGAAAACAAGGTGACAGCTGGGGAGGGCAGGGCATAATAATGAAGATCAACCGACAAGGTTATTGAGAAGGAGAAAAGGCTAAAAGCGTCATTTAAAGGCTCAACGATAAACAGGAAGACCGCATATTCTAGCTCAACATCCACTCTCTGGCAACTGCCATGTGGACCCAATGTTGTACGACGGTGACAAACTCCACATGACCTTAATGCCACGTGTAAACTTTAGCTTTTCCAGCACAACACCCCCGTTGATGGCTCTCTCTGTGTCCCTCAAATCCACGTTAACTTCATCACCTCAACACAATAATGTTTTCAAAAGCAAAAGAAAAATATGGGAAATGGTATTTGTACCCTTAAACTAATCCACGTTAACTCCACCACCTCTCATAATTTAGGATTTTTTTTTTCCCTATCAATGCGATATTGCAACTATTTGATATTACTCTAATCTATTTATTGGAGGAGAGATCGAATATGAGTGAAAAAAAAAAAAAAAAACCACATATAGTATCAACTGACTTAATTCACATATATTGAATACGAAAATATTTAATAGAATGTTAATTTTATTGCTTGGTTCACCAAATGTGGTTTGGAATGCTCACTCTAATATCTCCAAACATGGAATGAGCATTCTCACCTTAGAGATAAGGAATATCATTTTCATTCTTGCAATTTTCTCATAAATTAAAGACTTGTGCTCTACTTTATGTACACGGTAATTGAACTTCAATTTCAACTTTAAATCTATAACCTTGATCCAATTTATAACCAATAATCTAAGACCGGTAATTTGGAACTCGAGACCAACCAAAACATGACTCGAAAATTGTACTACGAGATAGCTTCAAACCCAATACATAAGAGTATGAACTATGATCATTAAATTCATCCTTAAATATTGAACTATGACCACCCGGAATTTCATACTTAAAGTCTAAGATTTGATAATGAACTTGATCCTAAAACGGGACTCAAATGGTCAATTTTTATAGTTGATTAAGATTCTAAATTGTATTCTCAGGAAACTACAAGGCGTGTAATGTTTACATTTTTCCTAACCAATGTTGATTTTTAGTGATGTGAGGATGGTAATTAAGGGGTTTCTAGCTTAAGTGGTCAAGATGTACGGTGTGTTCGAAACCTCTCCAATATTATTTTTATCAAAAAATGATGTGATGGTATGGTAGGATGGTACTTTCCTACAATAAACTTGACACGTCGACATAGTCAAGGGAGAATATACCCAATGGGTTCAACGTTAAAGTATTTGAATGAGTGTTTTATTTGCCCAAGCGTCTAGTCAAAAGAAAGATTGGTAGGAAGCGATTATCAGTTAGCCAAAAGCAAAAACAGAAACTACAGCTCCTACATTTAAAAGTTTTCATCGTCAATATATAATTATATGGAGAAAGTTTCATTCGGTGGGTACTGATTGCCTGGCAATCCAATTAGACAAAATCGTGGGGCATAATGAAGGGGAATGTGGTGGGGACGACAAATAGGAAAAACCTTTGATTATGGACTGACTGTTCTTGGACTTTGCTTCCTCGCTGCATTATGAAGTTACAAATCATCAGAATTTTGTCCGATAAAACATATTATTTTGTGCTAATTGTGTCTTATCTGTTCTTCATCCGAACGCATATATATAATATTTAGCAGGCACCTTCGATTCTTTGGTTCACGGGTTGTTATCGATACTTATGCACAAACATGTGTATCCTAGAAGCGTACACCGGCAACTTTAGAATTGGTTTGAGACTGTTTCTCTAATGACATGTGTTTTGCTTAGAAACATGTCAAATTTTATGGATATGTTTTGAGACCGCTCATAAAAAGGCTGAAACTACTCTCTAAGTTCTAACAACAAAAAATGTTGCGTACGAGCATAAATTGGATGCCCGGCACTTTCAATGTTGCTCATTTTTTCAAAATTTTTCATAAGTAGAAAAGCACACTGGTTAGACAACAATTTTTCATGCTTAAACTTATCAAACTGGGGACATCAATTAATTTTCCATCTCCAAGCCTCCTTCTTCATAAACCAAATGAGACTTTAAAATAAACAAATCCGTCTATCAAACATAATTAAACTAGCTTAATTGAATATTTTAAACCTTGGAAGTTGAGTACCATTGTTAACCTTGGGAAGACAATGACAAAACCACTGGCTTGCCTTACACATGTATTTTATTGATAGCGCAATGGTAAGCATGTGACATGGTGGGCTAAAATTAGGCAATATTAAAAAGGATAAAGACATGCCCACCACAAAGGCCTAGAGTGAGAAGTAGGTCACTTAAAACAGTAGCTAAGCAAATCATTCTCAATGGTTTGGGACAAAATGTCCATTAAAATACAAGTTGGGTGCTGCCCACTATATTTTAAAAAATACCTGAAAATTTGTACTATAACACTAACATTGTATTTTTTAATATATATATAGGAGAACCTAAAATTAAATGTCTAGGTTTAAAAGAAGGTACAAAAGTTTGGCTGGCACAAAGGTACAGGCTGTGTGTGACAATAACAATATCAGAATTTTTTTTATTTTTTTAAAATTCTATACCTTTTGCCTTTTGGAGTATAAGTTTCTGTGTAATGGTACAGAAAGTTTGTACCCTTTTTAAGTGCTTCGAATGTGACCCAATTTTCTTTCTTTATTCTATCTTTTAATTTTGTGGAGGGAGGAGGTTGCAATTGGCACATACCTAGCTTCCATTGACCTACTACTCATTGTCCTTGTCAATGTCAAGTGTTTGATCATATATATGCATGTAACACATTACCAAAACAAAAATCTGAATACTGTTAATTGTGTTTTCTCTAAATTTCGGCCGGCCGAAAATAAAATACGTTGTAATTAATTAATTATAAATTATTATAACTATATATGAATAGCGATACGGTTAATAACAACACGTTAACTTGTCATGTGACACTTTTTTGTTGTTGTATTGCTTTCCAATCAGTTCACACTACAATTGAACAAAAAGAAAATCAATTTGGCTTCTATATTCAAAGAGATTCACAAGAAAAAAAGCTTCGTAATCTCTTCTTTTTGGGTGTTTGAAACTCCAGCTTTACATATATAATACAATATAGATGGACGAATCTCTGTACTGTCTGTCTGTCTAATTGAATACTGGGGACAAAGGGGTAAAAGTCAAAAATAAAAATAATATAAAAAAAGAATATGAAAAGAGGTGATTGTTGGTACTTGGTTGTCAACTTTTGCATTTTACCCCATTTACCCAAGGATGTGACCCATTCGAAAATGAATGATTGGAGTAACATGGCCAAAATATTATGGCCTAATCAATTTCTGTTTAAGAAACCTAAGTGCTCAATTGGAAAATAAAATAAGAAAAGGTGACCAACAACCTTTCCATTTATAATTTTGGTGTCTTATATTTTCTGGCTGGCTGGTCAGAAACATTGACAATTACGTGCCCAAAAGGCAAGGAAGCCCAATGGCAAATTGACATCATTTGATAGAGCCCTTGTTGGTGCGTACCTAAAAACGATAGTGTCAATGCCCCTACCCAATTTGTTTGTATTCATTCAAGCTATAAACCCACCGTCTCATAAGTGGTCCTTTCTCTTAGGCTAGAACATGCCTTTCATTTTTGTTGGTGTATTGTCCTACAAGCAATGTTATCCCAATTAATTTGTAATAGCTTTTAAGGAATCTCTTTCAATTTTTGTAATTTGTTTTTTCCTTTAACAAAAAGTGCATCGAAGCCAATATCCCTCCTTAAATCATAGAAAGTGACAAATTTAAAACGATGAACCACAACGAAAGAGACATTAAAAATTCAAGATTACTACTATAAAAACATGTTTAAACTTCATTGTGTTGAAGGAGAGAATCAAAAAATTTAAGGGGCGGTCTATATTTTGTTTCAATCTATTACATGTGAATGATTAACTAGTTTTCTCTTCATAGTTGAGTTGGTGAGGTGACGTGGGCCAATTTTTATTGAGCTGTAGTGAACTAATTTATACCAAATGGGTTAGCACGTACTAAAATGTAACATTCTTTATTTTATAGGGGAGGGTTTTTTTTCTTACATAATTACAGTGTATGAGGATTCGAATATGAGACCGCTAGTCTGCAAGTCAAAGTCATTTTTAACTAAGTTAGACCCCTAGCCAGATTTAACATTAAGAATTTTAAGAATTGTAAGTTAAATATTGGTTAAAGACTTATACTCTCAATCATCAATTGGATTTATTAGGAGGTTAAATATATAAATAGAATATTTTAGAAGTATAGCCGTGTGGATATACTCTTTAAATATTTGAAAAAAAAACACATAATTGGAATATATAAATAATTCTTAAACAATTCATATATATTTAAAGAGTATAACCGGGCATTCCAAATTAGTTGTCTTGATCATCAATGAAAATTTTAGCTTTCTCTCTCACTCACTCTCTCTCTCTCTCTCTCTCTAGATGTAATTTTAGAACAAAAATTTTGGGAATGAAAAAATCTATTTAGAAAGACAATATAAGTACAGAAAAATCATATGCTTTTGGTTTTGGATCCATACATGAAGCAACAACTCTAGTGAAAATACAAAAACTCTAGTGGACAAGAAATATGTATACTTCAAGAGCAGCCCACCTGTGGAGGTTCGCAAGGCGGGGTTTAATCGTCAGCTATGTTCATAATTTTATATTTTCTGACTCCAACATGTAGGGGAACTGGGGTTTTAATTGTGATTTTTCAAATAAATTAATAATATTTTTTTCTGTCTATAATTTGGTTTGGTGGTGGCAGTAAAGTAAGTTCTATAGTTTTTCGGGTTTATTTTACAGAGAAATTCAGATTTTTTGTTGTTGGTGCAATTCAATGCTTGATATTATAAGATATATTTAGTCATATACATATTCTTAGCACTAAAATTATAAATAAACTTTATATTATTTAATTTCTATAAACAAATTCTAAAAAAATCTAAAAAAGAAAATCTGGCCCTATTGAATTTAATTTTGATTATTAATTTACTTTAATACCCTATTGAGTGTTTTGGGCTTTTTTGAATGTGTTTCTAAAGTCTATTTCATATAAAGTTTTTTTTATTTATAAATTAGGCTCCTATATTGGGTATGATAGTGAATCTCCCTGGACTCTTAAGTCCGATTTCCTCCTCACTTGTTATCCCTTATATATATAGATAAAGAGAAAGAGAAATAGCTTCCATTGAATACTTTCAATATAAGAAGACTGTATATATATAATCCTTAATCGAACATTTTCCTATTATTTTTATCTAATCAATTTAGAATGATCTTCAACAAAGTTTTTTATTATATATTTGTAATCTTGTCGTACAATTCATTCCATCATTCAAAGCTTTGCTTCCTAGAATCTTGTGATTGGTAGACCATATGTGCTTTATTGGCCTGCTCAGATTGATGCCGTGGTAGGAATTGAGGATAAAACGCATGCAAGGAAATTTTGGATCGGAGACCATCATGAGATCATTTTATGTGAAAATCATCATTGATAATCAATCATGGTGGCCAAAAGTTGAATGACTGAGTTCTATAACATGGTTGGTTTTTCTATGTGTACAAATAAGTGCCACAACGTTGGTTGATACAATACTACATACCTACTCCAAACTCCAAACCAAACCAAACCTAATGAAAACGTGTATTTATTCTTGCTGTAAGAGGTTCGTCATATAAATGATAGTTTAAACTAAATAATGACTTGAATTGGTTGAAAGAAAGGTGGTGTGCTCATTGCCTTGACCACCTAACTTAACCCACTTTTGCAGGTTTTGCTGCCAAATGAGTGACGTGATGAGATTGTCATAAGAGGAAGAAGCATACGTCTGACTCAAATATGCTAAAATGAGGAGTTATAATGAGGGTTATAATGATGAGGTCCTTAATAGCCATCTAATCCAGTGCAGAATTATTATTGAATTGTTGAAAGGGTTATGCTAGGGAGACCAACTTTAGATACTAACTTGTGTACCATCTTTCTAATAGAAGTGGAGTCTACCAATACAATGGGTCATACGCTCTATTAAAGAGATGGTACACAAGTTAGTATCTAAAGTTGGTCTCCCTAACATTTTCCTTGTTTGGATTGAATGCCCTCCTTATAACTCGTCAATAGACCCTCGTCATAGAACCTTCCCGTCTGACTATCCCGTCTGACAACTCAGTAAGAATTTTTTCGAAAGGCCGAATAAGTTATGAAGCCCGTTTTGGAAGTTTTCGAATCATCATGCACTGGGGCATTATCAACAAGGTTAGCTGGGCCCAGGAGTATTTTGAAGAATTCAAACGTGCTAAACATAGCTGGGTCCAGCCCAAATAAGAGAACATTGACCCTGGAAAATAAAATTGACTGTTCACCAGGTTACCATTTTACCATGGTTAGGCTGTGGAAAATTTGAACTTGCATTGACTGCTATGCCCTCCAAGTCAAAACACAGAGAAGCGGCAGTCACGCGTGGTTAATGCTGCCATAAAGGGTCGATTATGTACATTCACCGAATTGAATCCATCATAAGATGGGCCTGATATGGGCCCACGTCCCCAGCTCTCACAAGAATCGAGGTTCCTAAAGCACCGCCTTTCACACAAACCGATATCCCCCAAAATACCCTCCATTAAGCTTGAAGTTAAACCAAACAACGAGGGTATAGTAGTCATCGTAGAAATTATTTTTCGCTTTCCCTCTCAAACCTAATCACATTTTTTTATTTCCCTCCAAACATTATTTTCAAATTAAACAAAAACTCCACCCGATTAGGAAACAAGTCCAATATCCGTACCCATCACGCAATCTGCGCCGTCCGATGTGGCCCAGTGACCTAAGCACTAAAGACACCCACTGGCCCACTCCTCTCCCCAGTTAATCACCTCGCCATTCAGAGGCCGCCACGTGGTGGCCAGCTAGATTATTTATACAAATCACTTTCTATGGTTTTTGTTTTGTATAGCCTCAGCAACTGTTTGCTGGAAAAACTTTGGCGGGCATTTGTATCAATTTCAAATCAGGAGTAAACCCTAGCGGCCCCATCTCTCTCTCTCCTTCTGTTTGCACTGCTACCTATTTTTATTTATTTTTATTTTTGGATTTTCTCTGGAATTTCTGTCTCTACGATGCTCATGCTTCTCTGCCTTTCGCTTTCGTTTTGATTGAAGGTTTGAATTTTTGTATAATTTTCTGTGCTTTCGTTCTTGTTTCGGGGAGCTAGTAGCTATCTGTTAGTTCCAAGTCTGGTAATCTAGGGTTTCTGATGAGTTTTCGGTTGTGATTTTTGTTACAGAGGGGAAAATTGAACGCGGAATCGAGACGATCTCTAACCCTAAAAAGGTAAAGCTCGCTACATATTAATGTTTAGTAACCAATTTCTTCGCTGCTTTTGTTTTTGATTTTTTAAGATTATATTTATATTAGGGCCATAGCTAAGATTGAAATTGTCTGTTTCAGGTTTAAATGCTGCGGTTGCTTAGGTTTTCTGATTGAACAAAGTAATTGAAGGTTTATTTTATTTGGGAAAATTGAGGAATTGTTCGAAATAATTTGGGGCTGAATAAATAGAGGGGAAAATGGGAAAAGTGTCTCCAAAAGAAAGGAATTCGAAGAAGGCCAAACAGAAAAAGCGACGAGGCTCAGGTAACAAGTATCTGAAGCCGGGTGCTCTTGCTCAGCTTAAGCATAGCAAGACCTCTTCAGCTAAGTCGTGCACCGATCTTGGGAGGAAGCGGGTGGCTGTCTTGGAGACCAAGAAGGTTAAGGGCGATATGGTGCTTGAAGATAGGGCTATTGATAAAAGCCCTTTGATGTTGTCGCCTGTGAATTTGGTTAGACAGAATAGTTTGTTGAAAACTCCAAAGACCCCTCGAGCTGAAGATTGCGTGTCGGAGTCCCGGCTTGAATCTCTCCCCATGGATTTGCTGGTATTGTTTATATTATTAACCCTGTCTTCACAGTTTTCGTTTTACTATATGCTGATTTAGCATCACTTGTGTATGTAAGAAATGTTATGTATGCCGATGTAAATCTATTACTGGGATTTCTCTTTGTAAATCTGATATTTTCTGAAACTCTGGCTGTCAGAGAGGATGGTTGTTTTTATTTGTGTTTACTTGGATTTACCAATTTCTTGTTGTGCCACTGTTCAATTTGTATATCTGATTGAGGCAAAACAATCAATAAGTGGAGACGATATAGGATAGTAGGTTGGAGCTTTTTCTTTTAGTACGTGAGATTTAGAGTGTTTGTGGTACTTTTTGCCTTTTATGTTGGTATTGATTCTTTTTGCACACATAATTGGTTTGCTTTGGATACTGGTTAGTTTTGCCAGGTTGCCTTGAAATGTCTAAAGATCCAATTCAAGGTATTTGACGAGCGTTGTAAGAAGTCTAATAGAGATGTTAGGTCCTTTGATCTATGACTATGCTGTAAAGAACAAATTGCCTTTGTCTTTTGTTGCTTTTTAAGTAATAGATTTTACTTTTTTTTTCCTTCGTTTGATGTATGTTTTGGAACCAAATTTGTGCAGTTTTTTCCGTGTCAACATAAAACTGGATGTTGGGGTTGATTTTTGACTCCCTCCCACAAACGTGGATTTGAATCTTTCCAATTTCACTGGGAACTTAACATTTTAACACTCTTATTAGAATCTGCCATATCATATATCAAACCAATTACTGATGAGATATAGCCAAATAATCATGTGTGTAAGAATTAAAGATATTACTGTTTTAGGGGTATAAAAGTGCTGTTATCACTGTTAATTTAGATGTATATGTGTATGTATTTTACTTCATGTTGTTATCACATGCCTCTCTGCTGGTATTGATTCTTCTATTTTTGTAATTGAAGGTTAAAGTATTGTGTCACTTGCATCATGACCAACTGAAGGCAGTTTTTCATGTCTCTCAACGAGTTAGAAAAGCTGTAAGCTCTCTTTCTCATGTGTTTGCCTTTTGTTTTTGTTTAATCTGAATAGAAATGACCTTCCATGTTTATACTATTGGAAACAGGTTTTACTTGCAAGGCAGTTCTATTTTAATTATACAACTCCAGATCGCTCTAGACAGGAGATGTTAAATACAATGACACCCCACCCGACAGAGCACTGGCCTTTTTTAAGGTTGGGATTCTAAACTGTGTTTTTATCACTGTTTACCCTGTCAGATAGGTTTCTTATTTTACCGAGTTTTGCATGACTTTTGCAGCAAGGGAGATGGGAAAGGCACATTCATTCGAAGCCCCCATACTCCAAAAGCACCAAGGCATGGTCCCCGACCACCATCTCGCCTCAAAGTCTCTGAAATGCGGCAGGTTGCAGCAGTTCTCTTCCAGGAGTCAAACTTCCCTACAAGATGCATGGTCCCTTCTGTCTTACCAAAGCCCCTCTGCAAATCATTGGCTTCGAATAGAGTTTTGTTCTATGAGGACGAATTATGTCAGGCTGTTGCTCAGAATAAACTTCTTTAAGCTGGTTGCCTTGTGTTTTCTACATGTATATAGTTCATCTCCCGTATCTATAGATTTCGTGGTCAGGTAGGAAGTAGCAGTTTTGTAGAGTTGCTTGGGGCAGTTTAGGAGATATGAAATGGAACCTCATATTTTGAATTAGGAGGTAAAAGAATTCAGATCACGGTTGTGGGATAGTTTTTAATTTTTAAAACTGGTTACTTGTATATTTCCTATATGTGTTTCGAAACAATGGCTAGTTGTTTTTTCAGCAATATCATTTCTATTTTCTACTATTTGACTATGCAAAATGCTTTGATAAATCCTATTTTGTTTTATGAATTTCTGTATGATTTTCTTTGGATCCTCTCCGCCCGCCCTTTCAAATCCTGAATCACAGCATCCGTGTAAACCAATACGCCTTCTTTCCTTACAACTTATGAGTATTTCACAAACCAAACTCATCGTTTGGAAACAAAGAAAAAAAATAAAAAGGAAGAAAAAAGGCACTAATTGCAAAAATTGGTCATGTCTGGTCCTGCTGTGTTCTTTGCTGTTTGGTAGCATAGCAGACAAATACACCAACATAGGATTTATACCGTATACGTTGACGTTTAACAACAAAGATGACTACACAAGCTCCTCATTCAACCAAAATACTTATCATTTACACAACAATGTTAGAAGCCACAAAGACTTGCAGTATCATAATACCTCCTTCTCAAGTTTCAACACAGCCATGAAGGCTTCTTGAGGCACGTCGACTTTCCCGATCGCCTTCATTCTTTTCTTTCCCTCAGCCTGTTTCTTAAGCAACTTCTTTTTCCTTGAAATGTCCCCACCATAGCATTTGGCTAAAACATCCTTTCTGATTGCTGATAAAGCTTCACTAGCGATCACTTTCGAACCTATGCATGCTTGAATAGGCACTTTAAACATCTGTCTTGGTATGAGCTCCTTCAGCTTCTGTGTTAAAGCCCTCCCTACAGCATATGCCTTGTCCTTGTGCACAATGGTTGCCAATGGTTCTACATGTTCACCATTAATTTGAATATCAAGTCTTATTAGGTCACTTTCTTTGTACCCAAGAAAAGTATATTCCATGCTAGCATAGCCTTTACTTCTGGACTTGAGCTGGTCAAAAAAATCACCTACCATCTCAGCCAAGGGCAATGCATATGTGAGTGACGCTCTATTCTCAGCAATAAACTTCATTTCTTTAAACACTGCTCTTCTGTCCTGTGCCAGCTCCATAAGGGGACCAATATAGTCTTTTGGTGTAAGCATCTCAATCTTGACAACAGGCTCCTCAATTGACTTCCTTTTTCCAGGTTCAGGAAGTACAGATGGGTTTGAACATTCAACAATGTCACCATTTACACAGTTCACTTTATATACGACACTTGGGGCAGTAGTTATCAGGCTCAGATTGTACTCTCTCTCCAGCCTTTCCTGAACAATTTCCATGTGGAGAAGCCCCAAGAATCCACACCTAAATCCAAAACCCATAGCGCTTGAAGTCTCGGGCTCGAACTTCAGAGCAGCATCATTAAGCTGCAGTTTCTCAAGTGCATCCCTCAACTCAGGAAACTGATCAGCATCCACAGGAAACATGCCACAGAACACCATTGGAGTGGCTTCCTCATAACCAGGCAATGAACTTTCTGCCTTTCTACTATAGTTTGTGATTGTGTCCCCAACTCTAGCATCAGCCACTGATCTTATAGAAGCTGAAAGATAACCCACCTCACCAGCATAAAGTTCTCCAACCTGAAACTGAGTGGGAGACAAAACCCCAATCTCATCAGCAAAATAGTCCTTCCCACTAGCCATAAAATAAACCCTATCACCCTTCTTTATCTTCCCATCAATTACCCTAAAATACACAATTACACCCCTATATGGGTCATAGTAACTATCAAAAATCAAAGCTCTCAATGGTTTATCAGCGGTATCAGCTGGTGGAGGAACCCTCTCAACAATTGCATCAAGAATCTCAGATATCCCAATTCCCTCCTTGGCAGAACAGAGTATTGCATTGCTACAATCCAGCCCAATAACCTCTTCAATCTCCTTTATTACACTATCTGGGTCAGCTCCTGGAAGGTCTATTTTGTTCAAAACAGGGATGATCTCCAAGTTGTTTTCCAAGGCCAAGTAAACATTGGCCAATGTTTGAGCTTCAACTCCCTGTGAAGCATCAACAACAAGAAGAGCACCTTCACAAGCAGCAAGAGACCTAGACACCTCATAAGAAAAATCGACATGCCCAGGAGTGTCAATGAGATTTAAACAATATGGCTCACCATTTTTGAAACTATAACGCATCCGAGCAATCTGTAGCTTGATGGTGATGCCTCTTTCTCTCTCCAAGTCCATGTTGTCAAGAAACTGCTCCTTCATTTCACGCTTCTGAACAGTCCCAGTCGTCTCCAGCAACTTGTCAGCCAAAGTCGACTTGCCATGGTCAATATGTGCAATTATGCAGAAGTTCCTGATACGGGAAATGGGTACCTTGGAAAGACGGTCATGGCCGAGCTGGGAAATGGGTTGGGTTCCAGTGGCTTGACAGAGCACTTGGAGTCTTTGCCGAGGCCTGGAGGAGGTTCTGGAGAGATGAAGGAGAGGTTTAGAGTGAGAGAGTGAGAAGAAGGGCAAGAAGGAGGTGGTTCTGGGATGTGAACGTTGGGGAGTGGTGGTGGTTGTGGATAGGAGGAGGGTCTGAGATTGAGCAGAGAGGTCTGCGGCCATGGCGAAGAACCAAACTTGGATTGAATCGTATGAATGGCTTGGGCTATAGTTGGTTTTGGATTGGATTTTTGACTTTGGTCTTCGTCTGATATCTATGGCCCATGTAAAACTAAAAATGAGCTACTTTTCTTAATAAAGAAAATTAAAAAACAAAAACAAAAAGAAGAAATCTTTATAATAAAAAATGAGCTAACATATGTGTGTTCTTGATTATCTCATTTACCTTTGTTATGTGCAATGAAAAATCTAAGTTATGTGGCGAGACGTAAATGAATTTGACTGTATAAGGCAATGAGGCTGAAAAATAAAAATAAAAATTAACGGTTCTTTTACGATTGCTTCTCTAGAAGCATCTCTGCTCATAATCGCTTCAAAAGTGCTTTGATTATAAAGAAGTTGAACTTTTCATAAGAAATTCAAGTGCTTCAGCATATGCTTCTCTAGAAAATGCTTCCACAATCTAGAAGTATTTCTAACATTTTATGCCAAACGTAGTTAGAAGTGTTTTTAGCTCTTCCAGAAGCATTCCCAAACATACCCTAAATCTCTAAGTATACTTCTAGCTTAAAAGCCTACAACCCACTTTGAAACTATGGTTGTTTTTTTATTTATTTTTAATTTTGAATGTTTTTTGTGTGTGCCAAATTAGGAGGGAGGGGAGGGGTGTTTCCTTACACACACTGCCAATGTATCATTGGGTTCGAACTCAAAAACTATGGGATTTTTTTTGTGCCAAAGTTAGAGGGGGTGGTGGATGGCGTGTTTCCTCACACACACTGCCAATGTATCATGGGGTTCGAATCCGAGACCACTGATATCAATTCAAGGCCCTTTTCTTCATTGAAATTATGGTTCTATCCATGCATTTTGCATATTAAATATACAACTTTAATTGGAGGGTTCCTCAAACACACTGGAAATGTATAATAGGGTTCAAACCTGAGACCACTAATATCAATTCAAGGTCCTTTTCCACATTAAAATTATGTTTCTATCCATACATTTTGCATATTAAATATACAACTTCAATTGATCCCTTTTGACAATTAATATATGAAAGGTTAGGGCAAGCACATGAATCATGAGATGTGAAAACATGTTAATAATGCATGCAATATCTTGAAGATACAAGAGAAGATGTACAAGGTAACCAATTAGGCATACATTACAGTCACACATACGTTAAATTGCAAGCTTGCCTATAAATGCAGGGACAGACCCACAGTGGGGTCAAACGACCCTATGGACTCCATGAAAATAAGCTTGAAGGTTCCCTTAAGCTGACTATGTGACCCCATGGATGCCCTCCACTTGCTTGTTGTTTGGCCTGAACGAAATGACTGCTGCAAGAGGAAGAAGAAGAAGCGCAGCGCTTTTTCTTTTTTTAGAAAAAACACTGGCAAAATGACGTTGTTTTGGCCCAGCGAATTTTTTTAATAAATGAACTGGCCAAAACGACGTCGTTTTGGTCCAAGTCTTTAAAAAATAAAAAAAAACTGCCCCTGCTATTCTAAAACCCCTCCACCTATCCCAGCAACTCCCAAAACCCCAATTCTTTTGTCCTGAACCCTAAATCCCCAATCTCTCCCCCTTCCCTCCTCTCCTCTCCCCCCCCTCCTCCTCCTCCTCCTCCTCCTCCATTGTTGCCGCTGCATCCACCACCTAATAATTAAAATAAATTCTAACTCTAAGCCTAAATTAATAGAATTGAAATTATGATTTTATTATTTTGTTTTGATTTATTGGATATTTCATTTATGAATTTTTTGTAGTTAATTGGTATAAATTTGGTGTTTTCTTTAATTCATGTGAGTTATTACTTCGAAACAAAATGGGAGATCAATAGTTGAGTGATAATTTGCTTGTTTACGTTGAGAATGATGTTTTTGCTTGTATTAAAAGTAAAGCTATAATGCTACATTTTCAAAATATGAAACCTCGTTGTGGACAATTGTAGCTTATAATGTTGTTTTTTTTAATGTGAATTATGAATGAACGTTTCATTTCTAATGTTATTTTGATCGAAAAAGTTTATTGAACTTTTACACTATGACCCTATAAGATAAGATTTCTGGGTCTGTACCTGCATAAATAGTTCATTAAATATCCAACTACACAGTTTACCATATGTCAAACGCACTATGGTTGACATAACCTTTCTGGTCTGTCACTTTCTTCAACCTCAAACGGCCAAAGCTCAATTATCTGAGCTATGTCGGTGACCCAACAGATCATATGCAGAACTTGTAGAAATGAATGGAATGGAAGGAGGCAACCCTGAGATCTATAAGGATTCAAACTGTGTGTCGTTTTTAGATCTTTTTACAAATTTACAACTCAGTGGATCCAGTCAAAAACCTTTGCTTTGTTTTTCCTGGTCACATATCCAAAGAACTTTCCAAGTATCTATAAAATCCAAAGACAATTCTGCCCTGCACTCTTCGTCATGATGCATTGTTTTTGAAAACTAAAGAGTGCAGCTTAATTATTTGAGGTTACCAGAAAACAAGAAACTGACGACAGCAGACTCAGTATTTTAGGGTTTTGAATGCTTTTCAATGACATGACATGTCATTCAACTCCAACCAATATCCGAAGACAGGACCAGTCATCCAAACTTAAACAGGAAACGGGTTTAAGAACAACCAACTTTGGCGGCATGCCTTAACAAAACTTAGGTCACTATGCCACACAAAATTAGGATTGCACAACAAAAGGTAAATATGTACTTGGTTATTATAGGTTGTGGGTTGGTCTAGTCGTTATTATGATATGAGACTTAGCTCTCTCGAAAAATTGAAATTGGAGCACATTGCTTCGGTACATGAACCCCTTGTCAATTTTACAAAAATTAACAATTTATTCTCAATTGTACTAATTTAGTTATATTTACATTTATGTCACATTGGTGGGTGGAATTAGGCTAAAAATTATTGTTCATCCTCAACCAATGTTAGAGATTGATAATTTAATTAAATTTAGACCACATTGAAAACTTTGTGAAGCATAAGAATAAATAAATTTGTTTGGAGTTAGACTTCACAAGATCTGCTTGTTTCTGTTAGCTTCTTCCAGTCCTAGCCATGTATAATAACAAAATGCCAGTAGAGCAGAACAGAATGCATACAATTATATAACAGTTCCTGCATTGCATGGAACACACAATACAAAACTACATAAGTATCTACCAAATTGGGTTCAGCTTACATGAAAAGCAAAACATCTGGGACAATAAAAAGAAAGAAAGAAGGGAACTACAACAAATTAATCTGGCTTCACAATTTATTGATTGTTGAGAGAGAGAGAGAGAGAGAGAGAGAGAAGCCTCAGAAGAATTTATGAACTTGCTTATCAAAAACCAGAGGGACAAGAACCTTATATGCCTTCTCTGTGGGATGGTAACTGTCCCAGAATAGATATTTTGATGGATCCTTGCAGGTACCTGGAGAGTAACGAGTACACAAAATGCTGACCTCAATATTTCCTGTTCCACAGCAGCCTTTGTTCACCACTTCCAATCCTGAACCCATAAAAAAAAAAATTTCAGATCAACACATAATGTTGAAATATGCAATTGTGGCATTTGGGTTTTGAACATAATTTACCACTCTTTTGTACAGAATCATTTATCAGAAAGATAGAAAGGATATAAAAATAAAAAAACAGAAGTGAAGTCTGGGTTTTGAACAAGATGATGATTTACCATATTGAGAAGGGTTTTGGATGAGAGAAAGCAATGTGTTGTAGATATCAAGGTAGACAAGCCTTGCTTCTGGAAGCCTCTTGTTGAAGGCATCTATTTGGGCAGTGAGCTTGGAGTTGAAGAGGCTTGCTGCTTGGTTGGCATTGTCTGAGCACCCCCTGTCTATGCCTCCATTCAGTGTTCTTTGTGATGGCACACACCCAATTGGTGGCAAGCTTAGTATGCCAATCCTTCTAGCTCCGAGGTCATATAGTTCCTGCAGTCCCATTTTATCTCCCCACATTAACATAAATAACAAAGTACTAGTTAATGTCACACTTTTTTTAAATGGATTTGTGCTTGATTTTAGGTTACCTGGGGAACCAGATTGCTTGTTTTATACATGGGACAATAACATATGAGGCAGATTGGAAATTATTCCTCTTCTATAGTGGCTGGTTAGTTCTGAATCCTGCAGGCTTAATTTTATGTGTATCTCAGGATGCAGGCCATTGCAAATTTAGTCTCTGCCTACATAGTGGCAATGCATGAGCACCAAAACTATTTCTTTTCTAGTGCTGGCATTTGCAGTCGTTCGACTTTTACCTGAAAGAAACTTGAAGCTGATTTAATCATCAGATCTGTATATGCTGGAATGTCATATTGAGGTCTCCTCAGTGGTGTAGAATAATAAGTGTTTGCAATGTCATCGCTTCCTAAGCACACAATGTATATGCTTTTTGATAGTATAGTTGCGGTTCTCGCCTCCCCGACTGCTGCATTTACCTTGCTTAGGTATTTTTTGAACAGGTCTAGTTGATCTGATAATGATAAGACAGACTGATAGAAATAGAATTAAAATAAATCAAGGATATATAAGAATGCTAAATAGAAAAGAGGGGAAGATAGAGGTATATACCACTACTTGGGGAGTCAGAGGATCATATCCTGTACCCCCTGAGGCAAAACTTACACCAGTAAGTAGGTCTTGAACCTTCAGACTTGGATCCAGATAAGCTGGCAAAATGTTCTTCACTCCAACTGATTCAGCTGAAAATTTGCAAAGAGTTAACCTTTTTACAGTTGTTGATTGAGATGAAAATTTCAGGCCAGACCTTTTGTTCTTGTTGGTGACTAAAGACAAGAATGATAATAGTAGCAACAGTAGTAGTGTGAATACAGAAAAATCTTATAATCCTCAAAGAGTGTTGAGGTTACCTATCAAGTCTGAGGGGACTCTTCCATTGCTAAACCTTCCAGTAGGCTTTCTCCCTATGAAGTCCCTCCCATATGGTGGGAAATTGCATTTGACTATAGTTCTGATATTGTTGTTGTTGCCAGGATCCACAATTGAATCTCCAAAAACAATCACTGCTGGAATCGTTTCGTTTTCGGGTAGTGTCACAGCAGCAGCATTATGGTACAAGAATAAAACTATGATGATTAAGAAAACTTTGACAGATGAATTAGATGAAGGAAGAAGGTTTTGGAAGAGAAAATTCATTGCATTCAGTGGAGAAAATATACTGCTTTTCCAAGTTATTATAGGTCTTTTTAAGCACTTCCATATAAGTAGAGTCAGCTTATTTATTGTCTCAAAAGGTGTAGTTTTTAGTAGTTGTTAGACAGAGTTGGTTTAATTTTGCTTCACGGGCATGTTATGTTAATATGGTACAGTTATATATCAATTTCAGTCATTAGTATTCTCATCTGGATGCATCTTACAGCTGCAAACACCTTTTCTTGAATTTAGTTTTTGGTCACAAAAGAAAAAGAACAAAAATTTAGTCCCTCATTTGAAAGGTAACAGTCATATTTTTTTGACAAGGGGGAAAATGTTCCACCAGATCAAGAGCTGCTACTTGATTCCAAAACTTTTTTGGTATCACAAAACGCGTGTGCTGTAAGAGTTCACATTGCAGAGTCAAGGCATTTCTTGTTCTAGGTGTGTACAAAATGACTAACAGAAGCTCACCAATTACTGGTTTGCTTTGCTGTCAAAAACTTAAGATTTTGAAACCAAATTAAACTCTGAAATCATTTACCTTGGTTCTATATGTTTTGGCTGGTTTTCAACTTTTTAAAGTCATCTCCACAACCTAGAATCATTAATTAGTCCTTTGGGGCTCTTAAAAAGTCTTGTCTGAGGCTGCCCTTGTGATCTCTGTATATTATATTCGCCGGGAATACCCAGCTGCAAAAATTAAATATCCCAACTGCATTTTCTCCATCAGCACAGTGTTGCACGGTTTTGCATCCATCCATGATATGTCAGCCCAAAGCCAAAACATGCATTATTGTTTAGTATTGTAATAAGGTACTTATTCGCATGGGGCTTGTAGTTCAAGTGATTAAGAGCATTTACCCACTCATTTGATATCTTAAATCTGATTCCCCCCTCTTCAGTATCGCTTGTGTTAAAAAAAACACTTATTTTATCTAAGGTCGAATGAAACTTGGTCGTTATAACTTATAAGGTATATATGTGATTTATTTACATATTTATAGGATCACATGCTCTATGACAATGCCTCTGTATAATCTTTTCATGATTTACTTTTGATTTTAAATTATTTTTCGCAGGTACGACATTTACTTTAGTTTGTTGATGAGAATGTGGCAGCAGATCAAAGGTAGAGAGATTGTGAGTTAAATTGAAGGAGTTTATACACTACATTTTTGAGTTATGGATTTGTATGGGGTTTCCAAACTAAGCACCTCAAGTTTGTGAAACAGCATAGTGGTTATGGTTAATAGCTTGATTGGTTTTGTGGGAAAAGGAACTATTGAACTTTGTTGATGTTTTGAGCCCAAATGAAAGTGAGCTTGGTCTTTTGACAGATTGGTCATGCTGTACATGGTGAAATGCCATTAAATAGTAAGTTTTGCTGCACTGAAAAGTCTTCATAGCTTTGAACAGTCTAGGCTTTGTCGAACAAAGCTTGATGGTTATACGGCATATGTGATTTATTTACATACTTCAAAGCATTTCTAAGTGAAGCAAATATTCAATTGTTAAAAGCTAATACAAAAATTCGTTTAAGTGAATTGATTAAAAACGAGAGATTCAAACTTGAGACGTGATGATTAGAAATGAGAGATTCGAACTTGAGACGTTACGTCCTATTGAAAGATAAGGGTTTTTAATAAACTGACCTGAAGATTGAATTAATGCAGAAAAATCTTAGAACCCTCAAAGAGTATTGAGGTTACCTATCAAGTCTGAGGGGACTTTTCCATTGCTAAACCTTCCAGTTGGCTTTCTTCCTATGAAGTCCCTCCCATATGGTGGGAAATTGCATTTGACTATAGTTTTGATATTGTTGTTGTTGCCAGGATCAACAATTGAATCTCCAAAAAAATCACTGCTGGACATCGTTTCATTTTCGGGTAGTGTAGTGTCTCAAGAGGTTTAGTTTGCAGTAGTTGTTAGATTAGATAGAGTTTGGTTTAATTTAATGTAGTTTGATTTTTGCCTAACTGGCATGTTATGTTATATTCAAGCATGTTAATTTGGTCAGTTACATATCAATTTCATTCTCTAATACTCTTATAGATGCAAAACTCCCCCTTTTGAATTGGCTTGTTGGCCACCAAAGAAGAAATAAAAAAATTGTCCATCATCTGACTGGTTTTGCCTCTGTGTTCTTTGCTGCTGTGTATTTCAATGAAGAAGTCTTATATGAGCATAAGAGTATTAATGTTTTTTAATTAACGGGGAAGCGGATTTGAAATTAGGACATCTTCTAACATTCGGAAGAGAAATATGTACGACTAGATCAAGAGCTAGTTGATATTAGCTTGTCGATTCAAAACTTTTTGGTATCACAAAATGCGTGTTCCGTAAAGCTCACATTGTAGAGTCAAGCTTATTGAGGGCCAAAGAAAGAAAAGAGAGTCCAGCCTCCTGTAGCTACATAAATCCTGTCCTCACTAAATCAGGAGAACACATGGTCCTGTTTGTTTTCTGTTTTCCTTCCTTTTCTTGTTCTAGATGTGTACACAAATGACTAAGGGCAACTAACGAAAGGTCACCCAATTAATTGGTTTGCAGTCAAAGAAAACCAAATTTAACTCAGAAATCATTTGCCTTTTTGGGTGGTTTTTAACTTTTTACATCCATCTTCACAACCCAGAACCATTAATTAGTCCCTTGCGGCTGTTATAAGTCTATTCTGAGGCCGTCCATGCGATCTGCATTTTTGCCAGGATACCATTGAATTTCCAAACTTTTTTGCTAAATATCCTACTGCTTAGTGGCTTTCTGACAAGTAATATCCAACTGCATTTTCTCCATCAGCACATGGTATTGCACTGTTTTGTATCCATCAATGATATGTCAGCCCAAAGCCAAAACATGCATTATTGTTTAGTATTATAATAAGACACTTATTCACCCGGCTTGTAATTTAAGTGGTTAAAAATATTTTCAAATTCGATTCTTCCTATTTGAGTTCTCAAATTCAATTTTCTTTCTTCAATATTGTTTGTATAAAGGACAAACACTTTATTCTATCTAAGGTGGAACAAAACTTGATGGTTATAAGGTATATATGATTTTTTGGCATATATATGATTTTTTGGCATACTTTAAGCATTTCTAGGTGAAACAACTATTTAACTGATAAAGCTGTTTATTATATTGGAGGGCAACCTACAGTAACTCAACCCATTTCAACACACTTAGGAGACCTTTTTTTTTTTCTTTTTTTGGGACAAAAAACTCTTAGGAGACCTGTTATAGAGTATTTGACGTCGAAAAACTTCTTATCGGGCATAATATAAGTTGACTTTATATATAAATAATACTACTCTTACCATATTTGTATAATTATAAGAAATATTTTCATTTACTAATAGCGTGACATGCCAAATTACTATGGTATGACTTTGGAGTCGGACCTCTATTTAGGGTTTCTAAATGAAAAAGACCTCAGGTCACAGGACTGAATGGCAACAAAAATTTTTATTTTTTATAATCAGAACCGAAAAACGAACAAAAAAGAAATTAGCCATTAGCCCTCAGGACTAGAACTTCTGAGCTCCCTCCTATCAAAATAGTCTCTTCCTGGACATGAACTACTGACTGCTGCAAAATTGAAGCCTCCCTGAGAGCAATTACATGAAAATGTAACTTCTTTTTATCTAAACCTACACTGTCGCCTCTCTTTCTTCTCTTTCAACTTCCTCAACTACAACAAAGGCAATCCCTTTGGGCAATTTACCGAAAACAAAATAAAAATCGACGGAGAAGATCAAGAGAAGAAATAGGCGTATCTCCAGCTCCTCTGCTGCGGCAGCTGCAAGTGCAAGGTAAGTACTTTTCGTCTGTCTTCTTCTTTCTTCTCCCTTATTCTCAATCAAAGATTGTTGTGTTTTTGTATGAAATTTATTCATGTCAGTTGCGTGATATTGTGTCAAGTTAAGCACCAACTGAACCCGCTGAAATGTGTTCCAATTTCAATTTCTTCGTTTGTTTTTACTTATTTTGGATTAAAATTGTGGTTTTGTTCCATCTCTTCCTCTCTAATATTACTGTAGTGTTGAGGTTGCTTGAACGTGGTTTAGTATTGTGAATCGATATTGGGTTTTTGGTGGTGATTAAAAAGGTGGCTGTTTTCTGGGGTTTGAGTTGGATTGTATACCTAATAAATATTGGTGATGTTGGTTGCTTGTAGTGACTAACAGTCTGACTGTCTGAGAGAAACCTTGAATTTTGTTGGTTGTTAACAGAGGAAGATGGGGGGTGATGTTAATAGATAGTAGTCGGAAGCTCTAGCTAAGCTCAGCCTGAAATTTTGAATTTTATCTTGTTAGACAAACTTATCAAATAGGAAAGAGAAACAGAGTTCGTGTTTGAGCAGTTGTGGTAGGTATTTTTTGAGTAATGGTGTTGGTGGGTTTATAGCTAAGTCCATTGACAATCATGTTTTCACAGTTTTATGTATTAAAAAAACTATCTTGATCTATTACAGAGCAAAAGGGGTTCAGATATTTGGGAAGTAGTGAAATGAGAACAGTTTTCGTTTTCACTTCTCTGGATCCTGAATACTGTTTCTGATTTAACAAAATAAGTGGAACCTCTAGGGATTCAGAAAGTTACACTGCTGCGGCATCCATGTCCAGCCTTCTTTGTCTAACTGATTTCCACACTCTCTCTGATCTCCCTCTTTTGGTCTTTCCTTCCACTGCAAACTTTCCTTCAGTTCACGAAAAAACAGAATAAGCGTATAAGTTTCTCTCTGTTTCATATGCTAATAAAATTCCTCTGTTGGTCGATAATGCCTAGTTCTCTTGTTTTCTATTTTAGTTTGTTGAATATCTGGGTTGTGTGAGTATCAAATTATACAGTAGACTGCAAACAAATATGTTGGACTGTCTATTGTGTACTATATTGTGTACTTTCTTCTACATAAATTCTAAGAATTTTACGATGTGATGATTTAATTTCATGGAAGTATATCCAAAGTAAAATTCCAAGTTTAACAACCATGGAAGTATATTTGCAACTTCTTAATTTGACTGGTTTATGATATTCCTTTGTTAATGAGATTGTGTTTGCTGTATTTCGCAGATGTGCTGCTAATTGTTAAGCTGGTTTGGTAGTATTTTTTACGGTAAGGATCTACAGCCCTATGGCTATTGTTGAATTTATAGGGGATCTTCCAGTTCAAGATCCACCAGAAGAGGAGTTCTCTGCTGCTGATTTGACTTGGACCAAATTTGGCACTGCTGAGCACCATGATGATGCAGCCCTCATTCCATATGATCGAGTGGATGAATTTATAATTGGCGAAGGCTCAAATTTAGAGTGCCCAACAAGGTTTCATATTGAGAGAGGAAGAAAAAGAAAGATGGGCAGTTTAAAGGAATACAAGGACGATGAGTATTTGGAATATAGGATGTGAGTAAAAAACTTCTTAAACTTAACTTATTGCTCTTATATTTCCTTCTGCTGATGAAAAAAAAACCCATAATTTTCCATATATATCATTGAAATAGTATAATGATGTTCTGATAAGGTGACCCTTTGATGATCTCAAACCTTTGAGTTTCCCAGCTTATCCAGTCTCTGGTTCAGGATTCACTATTAATGAAGTTCTGAAGAACTAATTTGTGTGTGTGTGTGTGTGTGTGTGTTCTTTTCTTTAATTTAATTTAGACCTATCTTGATTTGACTAATATAAATCAGGTGTAAAGACAACATTGGCATTTTTTTCTGCTCCAATTACACCATTGTATTTGTGATGGTTATAACTGAAAGCTTAAACCTTGTTTTGGATATAAAAAAATTGGATCACAATTATTAATATTGTGGTTTGACTAACAAATAAGCCATATGAGCAATGGGTGTTTAGATAGACCCCCCTTCTTTTTCCTTAACTTAGGCGCTACAGTTATTAAGTTGATCATTCTTTCTCCTTGAAGGTATTGGTGTTCTTTTGGTCCTGAAAATTATGGGGAAGGAGGAAGTATATTGCCTAGCAGAAGATATCGCCTCAACACCCGCAATCGTGCTGCTAGACCTCAATCCATGCGGGGCTGTACATGCAATTTTGTAGTGAAACGTTTGTATGCCCGTCCATCACTTGCACTAATTATATATCATGAGAGGCGCCATGTGAACAAATCTGGTTTTGTTTGCCATGGCCCACTTGACAGAGATGCAATTGGACCCGGAGCAAAGACAGTTCCATATATCTGTAATGAGATCCAACAACAAACAATGTCAATGATCTACCTGGGCATTCCAGAAGAAAATATACTAGAGAAACACATTGAGGGGATTCAGCGATATTGTGGTTCAAATGCAAAAGTCAATAGCCTTGCTTCCCAGTACGTCCACAAACTTGGGATGATTATTAAACGGTCTACCCATGAATTGGATCTTGATGATCAAGCTAGCATCCGCATGTGGGTTGAACGCAATAAAAAATCCATATTCATATATCAGGATACTTCAGAAAAAGATTCTTTCATTCTGGGGATTCAAACAGAGTGGCAGCTGCAACAAATGATTCGTTTTGGCCATTGCAGTCTCATTGCAGCTGATTCAACATTCGGCATAAAGAGACTTAAGGTAACAAATCATTGATGCTGTTTGTAGAAGCTTCCGAACTGACTAACCCTGTCACATGCGCTAAGAGATTGCTTTCCTGATTTCTAGGTTTAGTAGGACCTGTTTCCAGGAAGTACATAGGTGGTAATAAATAAATCAAAACGTTTGTGGGTGGTTAGCTTGTCATCACATTTCATTTGGAATGAACTGGTTACTAAGGCATGAAATGGTTCATGAATGTATAAGGGATTTTTATTTTTTTATTTTTTAATTTTTTTATAGATTAGACAATGTGCATGGTGATGTAGATGTTTATAAATGTGTGTTTTGAAATGGCAGTATCCTTTGTGCACACTTCTTGTCTTTGACTCAAGACAACACGCACTCCCTGTCGCATGGGTCATCACACGTAGCTTTGCAAAGCCAGATGTGTCTAAATGGATGAAAGCTCTACTTGATCGAGCTCGTAGTGTTGAGCCTGGATGGAAGATCAGTGGGTTTTTAATTGATGATGCAGCAGCTGAGACTGATCCCATCAGGCAGGATGTTCTTGCTCTGTAATTCTTCATGCATTAAATTTATCTGGTCATAGAATATAGTGCATTCTAATAACACATTTCTGTTCTTTCAGAGATATCTTTTGTTGTCCCATACTATTTTCCCTCTGGCGCGTTCGTAGATCATGGCTGAGGAATATTGTAAAGAAATGCAATAACATTGAAGTTCAGCGGGAAATTTTTAAACGTCTGGGTAACATTGTGTATGGCATTTGGGGTGGAAATGGTACCCTGGGTGCCTTAGAAGAACTAACCCAAGAATTTGTTGATCAGACAGCTTTTATGGAATATTTTAAGAGCTCTTGGGTACCTAAGATTGGTTAGATCTCTCTCTCTCTCTCTCATGCACACATCATGGTGAATAGTCTTTTTATTTTTTTTGGGTCAAAGATGTTGAATTGTATTATAAGTTTTGCATGAAACTATCGTATATTATTTCTTGTTAACAGAAATGTGGCTTTCGACTATGAGAAGTCTTCCACTTGCAAGCCAGGAGGCATCTGGTGCTATTGAAGCGTATCATGTGAAGATGAAAGTGAAATTATTTGATGATTCACATCTTGGAGCACTCCAAAGAGTTGATTGGTTGGTGCACAAGCTGACAACTGAACTGCATTCAAGCTACTGGCTTGACCGTTATGCAGATGAATGTGATTCTTTTCAAAATGTTAAGGAAGAATACATTGCTTCTACATCATGGCACAGGGCACTGCAAATTCCTGATTCTGCTGTTAGCTTGGATGACAAAGACCATCTCTATGCCAAGGTCTTAAGCCAGAAGGACAGCAGCACTGTGCATCTTGTGTGGAATCCTGGTTCAGAATTCTCTTTCTGCGATTGTGCATGGTCAATGCAAGGAAACCTTTGCAAGCATATCATCAAAGTCAATATGATCTGTGAAAGTCGTCAGGGTTATCAACCTTCCATGTCTTTTCAGTCATTCAAAGAGTTGCTGATGAGCCTATTGAAAAAACCAATGGATGATTCAGTTGCACTCGATCAGTCGATGGCCTGGACTATGCAGATGTTCGATCAAATACGAAAGCTTGTAGAAGTGACGAGTTCTAATGACATTGGCACCGTGGTAAACAATCTGCCATTGCAGTGGGTTTCTAAGAAAGGCAGAACAGGTGTTGGAAAGCCATCAACTTCTCTGGCACTTCCTTCTGGTTCCATTGATACAAACAGAGCTGCAGCAGCAAGGAAAAAGAACCGGAAGCGAAAGAGGTTGTCAAGATTGAGATAATTGTTTTAGGTTGGCAGATTAGATATATGATTCCCTACTTTCACAACTCCCTTTTGTTTCACATTCATTTTGAAAGAAATATAAAGAAAAAAATTCATTTCCAGTTGTGTCAAGTTTTTGATCTCGATGTTCACAGGAAATTGTATATTGAGTTACCATTGACGTGATAATTTACAATACATGAAAATCTTGGCTTCCATTGCAGATTGATACTTCCTTTTTCTTCACCAAATAACCCTTAAAATGTTATGTTTATACTTTCAACTTCAGAATTCTTATCAACATGTTTTTCTACCCGGTATCTTTGATTAATTTGGTGTTTACTTTTATGAACTAATGAAATACCGATGGTTTGATACATAATAAATTTTCCATCACTTTTTATAGATAGACGAATTGGTTTAATAATCAAAATTCCTCTTTTAATCAATTCTGTAAGAGTTAAATCTTTCTGAATCATCAGAATATCCACTCATTTCGCCCCTTTGAATAGAGGATATAGTAATTGCATGCAACTGGTCTTCTCAGCAAAGTCTATGAGGTTCGCGACTGTTCTCATGAGGAATGTTCTCGATTGAGAAAATAAGCTTATATTCTAACATGGAGCAATGCTTTACCCAGACCCAGTCAATATAAAAATTTGAATTCATGACATTATATTTATCCCACCACGTCCATGAGAGAATGTAACTTTGGCCCCAAGAAAAAAGAATAACAATGCCCAAAAACTTCAGAAATAAAAAAGGAAAGTAAATTTTCACTTTCTGCATGGAAAGAGGTTTATGGTTTCGAACCCCAGAAACTTACCCTTTTTTTTATTCAACACTCTCCCATGCTTGCAAGGAAAGGGATGTCCAGACACTGCCATAACGGCTAAGAACAAGAGTTGCCCAAAATTAAAGTTACAATCACCCATTGAAACAAGGACTTCTTTCGTACTTGTATAAATATACCCCCTCCATGAACAAACAAAGAGACACAATACTTTGAAGCTCTCTAAGCCTGTAACTTCAGTTGAGTTCTGCAAACCCAACTTTTTCTTTCTTACTTTCCCGCCAAAGCCCGTTCTAAAGAATTAAGCGAAATTCAGAGGAAACAGAGACATGGGTGGCAAGGTCTCTAAGCAACGTAAAAGAGACGATGTGGTTTTGCTTTGTCGGGAGAGAAAGCGGCAGCTGAATTTGGCTGTGAAGAGACGGTATGCGTTTGCAGATGCACAGTGCGAGTATAGCAAGTCGCTGTCTGCAGTGGCAGTTGCTATAAGGTCGTTTGTAGAAAGCCATTCCTCTCCATCTGATTCTGATTCTGAACCAACCAAAAACACCAATGCTTACCCTTCTTCTGATTCTGGAATTTCTAGAAGCTCTTCTTCAGAGATAGACAGAGAAAAAAAGCTACAAGAAAACTCAGATGATAGAGAAGAAGTTGAAGAGAATAGGGATCATAATGCTGGGACTGATGGGGAAGAATTGGGGTTGGTTTTGCTGAATGATGAGGCTGTGAGAGAAGGGAGGGAATTGTTGGAAGCATTGAAAGAGGTTGAGGTCCAATTCCTTAGGGCCTATAATTCCAGTTTGGATGTTACCAGGATGCTAGGCACCAACACGGATCAAATGCAATCTGCCTTGGAGGACACTGAAGGTGGGTTTTTCTCTTTTAAAGCCCTTTTTGTTATTTTGATTTGCTTGGTCATGGTGTACAATTCATGTTTATATGATTTTGGGTGCAGAGAACTCAAGTAAACTCAAAAAAAGCCGCTCCGTCTCATCTATATTATCTTCGTCTTCCTCCCGAAAAAGCCTCCTTAGATCTAGCACCAGAAGTTCTTCAACAATCACCCCTTCTAATGGTGGTCTCTTTGATGACAATGGAGCAATGGGATCCAAGTGCCATTCGTTAACACTAGGGATGCTATATGTTTTGGAGCAAAAACTCTATGAGGAGGTGAAGGTAAAATATGAATCTAAGAATTATTTGCTTTATTCAGTTTTATGGATTTCTCATAACTTGATCATTAATTTATAGGATTGTTTTAGCTTATGTGTTCCCTCCTCCATATGGACAACCTAGATAATTTGAGAATAACTTGAATCATCTTTAAATTTTTATGTGCAGGCTGGAGAGGAAACCAGGAGATTATATGATCGAAAATGCTCCCAGTATTCGAGAAACCAAGGACATGGCCTAAAGACTGAAGACAAAATTCGAGTTGAATTGCATTCCAGAATTGCGGTTGCCAAACGAAGTGCGGAATCAACATTTAAAAAAATTCGAAAACTGAGAGATGAGGAGCTGCAACCACAACTTATTGAGTTGTTACAAGGGTAAGATAGATGTTTAGTACATTGTAATACATGACGAGTCTGAATTATTTAGAATTATTTTGTTATAACCTCTCTTTCCCACTTTCTGCAGGCTGATGAAAAATTGGAAGATCATGTCAGAAACTCATGAAACCCAACACAGAATCATGTCCGAAGTGAAGTATGTAAACTGTTCATCCTATGAAAAGTTGTGTAATGACAACTCACACCAACTTGCTGCTACTCATGAGTTTGAAGCAGAACTTCAAAATTGGCGTGCTCGCTTTGCTTCATATGTTTCTTCACAAAAAGAATACATTGAAGCACTTGATGGTTGGCTACATAAGCTTGTTGCTCCTGAAAGTGAAGTCGACTCCGATATGTGGTCCTCGCTACGGTCGTGTAGAGTTGGCATGCTGCCGTCAACTGAAATTTGTGAGAATTGGTTAGCTTCCATAAATAAGCTGCCACATAAAGCAGTGCCTAGTGCCATGGAAAACTTTGGCAAGGATGTCCAAGCATTGATGGTTCGACAAGACAAGGATCATCAACAAAAGAGGAAGATAGATGGGCTTGCTAAAGAACTTCATTGGCAGGCTTGGGTATTTTATTGGGAGAGAAGGATTATGGGACTCAAGCGTTATGAGGAAAAGGAATGGCATGAGCGGTTGAAAAAGATGGAGAACAAGGTGATTGAGTTTAAGACAAGGCTAAACTCAAAGAAGGAGAAACTTCATACAAGCATGGAGGAGACACAAAATATTACTGTGAATAGATTCCAGACGGGGTTTTCGTCCGTGTTTAAATCCTTAACCGAGTTTTCAAAGAGTGTTGTGGAAATGTATGATGGCCTTATAAGATTCAACGAGAATGGAATGAAGGTAGATGACAAAGGTAGCCACCTACCAAGCATTCATGTTGAAGCCGATGACAAAAGTAGCCACCTACCAAGCATTCGCGTTGAAGCCGATGACCAAAGTAGCCGAGCACCAAGCATTCGCGTTGAAGCCGATGACCAAAGTAGCCGTGTACCAAGCATTCGCGTTGAAGCCGATGACCAAAGTAGCCAAGCACCAAGAATTCGTGTTGAAGCCGATGACCAAAGTAGCCAACCACCAAGAGTTGATGTTGAAGCCGATGAGATAAAAAATATACATAAAGGAAAAGGACACAAAAAAATGCATAGAGGACATAAAAAATAAAAGGTTTTTAGAATCTTAGGCACCTTTTTTTAAAATTGTTTATTATTTATGTTTATTTTTAACTTTTGAGGATATATATATATGGAACATAGTTATTAAAGGGATTGAGAATATATCACATCAACA
The DNA here is from genome assembly GCF_902201215.1 of Prunus dulcis. Lineage (NCBI taxonomy): Eukaryota > Viridiplantae > Streptophyta > Magnoliopsida > Rosales > Rosaceae > Prunus > Prunus dulcis. The sequence continues at coordinate 16,147,834 of NC_047656.1, read as the reverse complement.
GGCAAACCCGTTTCTTTGCTTTCTTAGATTTCTAATGTATTGAGAGCTAATATCAACGAGTCTAGTCTAGTGAAAATTATCATTGACTTGCAAATAAGAAGTTTCATGTTCGAACCACCATGATCCATGACATCTTAGTTGTATACGTACGTATGAGAAACTCTTCTCACTCTTATAATTTAGACTATAACTTGTACTCAAAACAAATATAAAAACTAATGCAAGAGGAACAAGGGCACCCACAATGCAGAGATCCATCTTCGAAAAGGTCCTGAAAATGAAATAATATCTAATCAATTTTATTTGAAAGAAAACAAAAATGGCTTTTAAATTTTAAAAAATAATAATAATAAAGACCAGAATGAATGGGGCTTGTTCAATCTGGGTCTAATTGTTGTTGGGACTGGGTTAGGACAGCCCTGAGCCCATTAAGATGGACTGGGTCAATTTACATGACCCAGTTAATATCGTGCTGGGTTCGACCAGCATGCAAAGGGCAGAAACGTGGTCGTTTTAGGAGTTTGTGGCAGCCAGACAGAGCAATAACTTGTAGTTTTATACTGTTGTATTGTAGATGGACATCAAACATGAACCAAATGTGATAAGCCCAAACATCCATCAACAACAACGTGTAGTTTCTAGACTCCTCCACATTTACAGAAAAATACACATGTCAACATCCTACACCCACACGCACAAACAGTTTGGCGGCTCATGCTGATGTTTTGTACATGATCAAGCATCGCCCTTGAACAATTTTTTCTACCTTCAACTTTGCATGCAGCATGGGTCTTCTGAGTAAAGTCTATGAGCTTTGTGACTGCTCTCACAGTCATGAGAAGCTAAAGAAAAACAAGCAATTACAGGTATGTGTGTATGTATATGCTACTAGATACCCTACCCTACCCTATGAGGAATGTTCTCGATTCTGAATCTCCGAATCTGAATCATTTCAATTTAATTTTTATGAATGTGCAGTTTAAATTCACATTATGACTAATTAAATACTCAGAAAATTTTATTTTCTTTATTCACATCCCGCTTCTTCATTTAGTATATTTTTTTTAACTATCTTTTGGTTCGTAAGAATTACTCTATTTCTTAAAAGAAAAAAGAAAAGAATTACTCTATATAATATATAATAATATAGGTGTGGAATTTTATTTTAATTATTTTTGTTTATTGGGTTATAACATTAGACGGTGGAGATCAAAGTGAGGATGGACTGTGAAGGGTGTGAGAGAATAGTGAAGAAATCAGTGCAAGGCATGAAGGGAGTCACACAGGTTGAGGTGGACCGCAAGCTGAGCAAGCTCACCGTGGTTGGCTATGCGGACCCCAACAAGGTATTGCATCGTGTCAGGCATCGGACGGGGAAGAAGGCTGATTTATGGCCCTATGTACCGTACGATGTTGTTCCGCATCCGTATGCTCCGGAGGCTTATGACAAGAAGGCCCCACCTGGGTACGTGCGGAACGTCCTGGAGGATCCGGTGGCTTCGGCTATCGCACGTGCCAGCTCCACTGAAGTGAAGTATACGACGGCGTTTAGCGACGACAACCCAAATGCATGTGTGGTCATGTAATTGTTTTGTGGGCAGTCATGTAATTGTCATCTAAATATGTTCTAATTGCACTTGTAAATTTTGTAACGCTTCAGTAGTAAGTAGCAGTAATACTAGCTGTAAAAATTCGTTTATGTCAATGGAGTTGAAGTACCAATTTTATTATCTTTTACCAAGATTACAAAGAACCAAATCTTTTTATTGTTATAGATTTTCAAGTAATTCTGTATTTTTTTTTTATATACACGATATAGAAGAACCATCCACCGATCAAATAAGTGTATGATCATTTGGTATACTGATCGACACTATTTGGTCCAACAAACTTTTGTTGAAGAATGTCTTATTTTTTTAAAAATAGTATAGCCGGACGGCTTTACTATGAGTTTTTTAAAAAAATAGTATAACCGTGCGGCTATACTGGTTTTTATACGTGGGGCCTAGCCACCAGGCGGGTTCTTTTTTTATATAAATAGTATAGCCGCGTGGCTTTCCTATGGTTATTTTTAAAAAAATGTATAGCCGAGCGGCTATACTACTTTTTAAAAAAAAATAGTATAGGCGCGAGGCCTGTCCCTTTTTTTTCCTTATAAATAGTAATATAGTATAGCCACGCGGCTATACACATGTTTTATTTTATTTTATTATTTTATAAAATATTATAGCCACGCGGCTATACTCGGGTATTGTTTTTTATTTTATTTTTCAAAATAGTATAGCCACCCGACTATACTCTTTATATATATATATATATATATATATATGTATACTGGGATCCTTTAAATTTTTTTTTTATCATTTATTGATAAGACTAGTTTAGATCATTATCCATTATTATTAGGCAATTACTTGAGTCTCTATTGTCCCCTTTTGATATTTTTACTTTTCCAGAGTCATTACCTGTGTAAAGAATTTAGTATTTTTCACGTTTAATACTCGTATTATTTCTGTACGTACCTATTTTTCAATAATACATATGTTTTCTGAACATGTCTTAAAAACTCGATAAAATACATGTTTTTTAAAAAGCAAACATACAATACTCATATTGTACACATATGTACGTATTTTTCAATACAATACTCAGTGCTTTAAGAAGTAGTAAAATTTAAAAAATTTAATTAAGTTGTCAAATTATATAGGATTCAAGTGGTTTTTTTTTTTTGTAGAAATGATCTTTGAATAAATATCTATAAAATAGACTGTTTGGATTAGTGAAATACAATATGAAATGGGCCATACAAGGATGTCACTCAAATAACTTATTTTAAGGACCCCTCAACTAAAGCTAACTATATATATATATATATATATATATATATTTATTTATTTATTTTAAAAAGAAAAAGGGACAATAGTTGAAACTTAGACCTTGATGAATGGGTTTGTTCAATCTCGATCCAATTGTTGTTAGGCCTAGGTTAGGACAACCCATAATGTTGGACTGGGCTAATTTACATGATACAATTAATATTATGTTAGGCTTGACAAATATTAGTCCAACCCTAACACATATTTCTAGCCTTGCGTTGCTAAGTGCACAGACGACGTCGTTTTGGAGTGTGTGGTGTCCAAAGAGCGTTGGCAGGCAGACGCAATACCTACTATAAATACTGCTCTTTGGGGTCAGACTCTACATTTTGGATCTGGGTCCTCCCTCGTCCCAAAATCCTTTCGGTCTCTATTGATTTCTCCCTCCAAACCTTAACCATAGAATTTGTTCCCTCCCTTTCTACTCAAACTGTCTGCGCGGGACATATATAAATCAAATTAACCGTTGAGACAAGGATCAAAACCCTAGTCGCAGTCTATTGCGATCTTTTTCAAGCTAGGGTTTGAGAAAATCTTTGTTCTGAAAGATCAAGAATCAGTTTGTTTAAACTTGTATCGCTTATGATTCGGTTGTTGGTGTAATGTCTCGGTGTTTTCCGTATCCTTCTCCTGGATACGTGAAGAAGGGGATCAACGATGAGGCCCTAATCGAATCGATTAAGGTTTGTTGAGCATCGTTGCTTTGTGGGTCTTTGACTTTGTGCTCGACGTAGTGTGTTCGATTGGGTTCTTTTCGATATGTGTATATTCAGCTTTCGTATGATAATACTTTTGTACTTATGAGAACCCAACAAAGAGCAAACAAAAAATGAAAAAAAGAAGAAAAAAAATGAAAAGACCGTTTTACCAGAACTGTATGGTGGGTTTTACAATCGATAGCTCTTTTAAATCCCCTCGGAACCTAACATAAGCCAGTAATCATTATCAAACCTCCCAAGCATCGTTGAATGGATGACTGCTCGTTTGTATATATATATCTCTGGCAATTGCCCCTTTCCCAAATTGTTGTCTTTGCCATTGGACTCTTAATGTTAACATATCAAAAACATCATCCCGGTGTTTGATTAAAGTAGGAAGACCAATCTTTGTCCAAGTTGTACTTGTACTGCGGTATTTACATCTTGTGTTCATGCTTGTGGCACATTATTGTCTGCTGTCTCTCTTGTAGGAATTGAAAATGGTATTCTGAAACTTTGGTAGTAACTTGGTAACATTTCGGTTGATGTGTGTCAATGGTAGTCATCTGTTTGCACGTGAAGTGTTCATGGTATTTGGAATCAAACAACCAGGCTTGATACCTCTTTGTATTCCTTGATGCTATGCTCTGGTTTCTAATTGTGTCGTTTGGCCTTCAACCATAGCTGAATAGGTTTTTGCTAATGCATGCGTTTGCCTGTGTTTATGATATCTTCTAGGCATTTCACAATGCCAAGTTGTTAAGCTTGGGATTGTATTATGTGGAAAATAAGCGGAGATGATTTGAGATGTATGAGATGGAAATGCATGACATTCTTGCGTTATTTATGAGATGAGATGTTTTGAGATGTATATGTGTATATATGTAAGCATGTCCTGGCTTGTTTGAAATTCATTATAGTTCTCACTATGTTGAAAATAGTTTGAAAGTTTGAGATAATCAAGAATGAGTTTGCAGTACGGTGGATTATGAAGTGATTGAGATTAATTGTGTCCTTTTGTTAAGTATCTTATTTTTTGGGTGTTAATTGAAGTTAAGTTTATTAGACTGGGTAAGTTCATGCATCAAATAATGTTATAAAATTTTTCTTAGTGTACATGTAAAGAAGTACGCTTAGATATGTCAACTGGTGGGTTGGGGATGTGGCGTATGTTGTACGACTTGAGTTCTTTTTTTGTTGTTTGTTTTTCTGGGGGACGTGTATGGTTTAAGTTATGTTTAAAGATGCCTTGGTGGTGGAAATGGTAGACACGCAAGACATAAAATTGTCTTGTGCTTAAGAGCGTGGAGGTTCGAGTCCTCTTCAAGGCATAAAATGAACATTCATGTCGTTTTTCGTTGGAGTTGCATTGATCATATTTTATTTATAGAGTTTCACCTTTAAATACGCTCCTGCTAGCTGAATGTTAATACTTATTCCATTTGAGTGGAGGATGTGCTATGATTAGTGCTATCTCTATGCAACAAAGTAAGTATCGATGGTTCGTCTAAAGAAGTTGGTGTAGTTTCTATTATAAATTCTGCACACTGATTGGTTTAGGTGCTTGTTGGAACAATGACACTGTTATTGATGTCATATACCAAAATTTGATACAGAAATTCTCATCATAGATCATGTGAAGCTGGTTCTGGCTTCAATGTTGATTGCATGAGTGCTATTGTTCTCTTACATCTCCTCCTGACCTCAAGCTTCCTCATACTTTCTAACTGAAAATTGATCTTAAAAGGATGTCATATACAAGAAATTGCTGTTTGCTTTTGCTTGCTTGTTTTTGTGACTTTCTGTTGAAATGTTCCTTAATGAGTTCAAAAATTGATGGTTACTCTTGTTATTTGAAGCTCCAAAGAGAAGATGGAAAGGCCAAGAAAGAAAAGAAGAGAGAGAAAAAACGAGAGAAGAAAGAAAAGAAGGCTAGAGAAAATGGGGAGCTTGAAAATAAGAAGCACGGTCATAAAAAAAGGCACAAAGATGAAAGGCACCAAGAAGACGAGAAAGGTAGAGACCATGGAAAGAAAAGAAAGCATGAAATAGAAAACCTTGACAAGAGTACCCTTACTGAAGAGCACGAACATCCAGTTGGTTCCCAGAACTCTTCTGATAGCACTGTTGACAGCAACAAAAGGCCGAAGCAGAAATCGTACCCTGATGGCATGCATAATTCTGGTGAGTGTGTTTATGTTTCTTCCTTACCTGGAAGAAGGTTGCTTGCCTGTTGGGTTTGTTAGCTTCTCATGGGCACTGATATTCTTTATTCCAAATGTTATTATGATGTGAAGCAAGCATTTTCCGGATCCGATTGCCTCTCCAAAGGCACAAAGATCCTGAAGTGCTACCCAGAGAGGAACAACCTTGCCAGTTGCCTATTCAGAAGCACAAAGATCCACAAATGCTACCCAGCCAAGAACAACCTTCCTGGTTGTCTCTTCAAAGGCACAAAGATCCGCAAGTGCTTCCCAGCCAAGAACAGCCTTCCCAACTGTCTCTCCAAAGACACACAGGTCCACAAATGCTACCCAGCCAACAACAGCCTTCCCGGTTGTCTCTCCAAAGGCACAAAGATCCGCAAGTGCTACCCAGCCGAGAACAGCCTTGCTTTGCCTCGGGAAGGACTGATAATGCCTTTGTACAAGGAATGCATGAAGCTGCTCCTAGACAAGGCAGAGATGAGGGACAACATCGCTGCTCTACTTTTGGAAATTCTGGCAAAGAAGTCCCTGTCAGACTTGGTAAAGAAAAGCTTCGAGCAACTAGTAGTGCTTCACTTTCTATAACCTCGAAATACTCAGAGCTAATTGAAAACTGGGATCAACATCCTTTGTTGCAAAGCTTTCCCATGGATGTTGATGATCAGGGATGGTTGTTTGAGACAAAGCAGAACCGGAGCTGCATGGCTGATGAACGAATATTTGTGAGTGACAGCTTGAGCTACGGAGACTCAGCGTCTTGGCCATGTGCTCGCCAGTTGCCCGAGGCCGATATATACGCTTTTCCCTTTACAGTACCGTTCTGAACTGCCCTTGGAAAACTGCATTGGAAAGTGGAAGAAAGACAAGTGAGGAGCTCCAGTGAACTTTGTTCTTCATACGTGTTCTAGGTGCAGAAAGTGTGAAGAGTTTGTTTCCGGCTTTTGTGCTGTTGTTTGCCTCTTGTGCCTGGTTGGGTTGGAAAATAAAAATAAAAATAGCATTGGGTGGTAGAGATTGAGGAATTAAAGGTATCTTCTTTTTGTAGGTAGATGTCATCTTGATGTATCACAACTTTGCAATTCTTTGATCAATTATAATATTATATTCCGTTTCTCATATTTTTGGCATTCTCCCTTTGTTTTTGGTAGTTGGTTCTTTGCTCACTCGGTTGTCATCAGCCTTGTGTACTTCGTCTAATGACGTTCATTTAGCTGCCGGTCTCTAATTAGTAATTGTATGCTACAACGGTCTGATTGGCTTAAGGTTTATTACTCGTTTAAGAAGAATAATTAATTGTAATTCAGTTAATCTTAATAATTGTATCCTCCTTTTAAAATTGTATCCTCCTTTTAAAAAATTATAAAGAAATTCTTTGATCGGTCTCTTACGATCACTCTCTAAACATCTAAACATCACATAAGATTACGAACACATTCCATCATTTTCTGAATATCTCATACGCCTACAAACACTATTAACATTTCTCTGAATATCTCATACAACTCATACAACTAAAAACACTCTGAACACTTGTCGTAGGTAGTATGGAAGGATTTCCTTTATAATTTTCAACAATCTCGAAATGATTAAGGAACTATTAACTTTACCAAGTTTACTGTTGTAATTTTTGGTTAGTGAATACTGAGCCTTTTTCCTTTCCAAAACCAAAGGGCCCAAATAAGGGATTCATAAAGAAAGAAATAACCCATCAAACCGGGTCCGGATCCAGTTTCACAGACAGACCCAAGCTCGACCAAATAGAATTGGACGGGCAGTTGAGGCCAAACCAGACTGGTCAAAACGCAATTTCACACACAGAGAGAGAGAGAGAGAGAGAGAGAGCGAGACTGAGAGAGAGAAGATGATCTCGGACGGAGTGGAAAATGAAGAGAAATGGCTGGCAGCTGGAATCTCCGGCCTTCAACAAAACGCCTTCTATATGCATCGCGCTCTGGTAACTCCAATCAATCAAATCCTTAATTCTTTGCTCTCTGATTTTAGACCTTGTTTGTTCTCCCTGAAAATTGAGTGAAGCCCTTTTTTTCCGTCAGGACTCGAACAATCTCAGAGATGCCCTCAAGTATTCAGCTCAGATGCTTTCGGAACTTCGAACCTCGAAGCTTTCCCCTCACAAATACTACGAACTCTGTAAGTACTTCTTCTCGGTGATCCAGTGAGGTTGAGATATTGTCTTGGCTTCTTTTTGCAGTTTGGGAAATGCTGAATGTGTGCTTAGTTTTTGGCTTGGTGATTTTGTGGTTTGGATGCCCTTAGATATGCGAGCGTTTGACGAATTGAGGAAATTGGAGATGTTCTTCAAGGAGGAGGCTCGGCGCGGTTGCTCCATTATCGATCTCTATGAGCTTGTGCAGCATGCTGGCAACATATTGCCCAGATTGTAAGTCTTAATTGTGTTAAAAACTCTACCTAATTGTTAATCTTCAGTTGTACATGTATCACTTACTTAGTTTTTGGCTTCGGTAGTTCATTAAGAGTGCCCAGGATATGACCCTGTTTGTGAACTATGCTGCACATACCATCTTATTCACCTAATTAGCATTGTGGTCTTATTTCTTCCTGTACTGTAATTCTGTTAGTTTAAAATCAGTTAACATGCTACAATTTAAAAAATTCACTAATACAATACTAAACCTTATCCAAAAACCCTCAATTAGCTGAAACTGCAATTGATGATTTGATCTAGTATCGGTGTCTTTGTAATGTAGTTTTATACAAATGTGAGTTGGTTGATTTGTCCTTTCAGTTTGTTCCTTTGAGTGTGTTGAATTCATCTAACGTGAAGAATAAATCATAGCTATAGCGTTTCCATGGCTAATATGTGAGTTTCATGATCTCTATCAGGTATCTTCTCTGTACAGTAGGATCTGTGTACATCAAATCTAAGGAGGCTCCTGCCAAGGATGTTCTGAAAGATCTTGTGGAAATGTCCAGGGGCATTCAGAATCCTGTACGTGGGCTTTTCTTAAGGAGTTACCTTTCTCAAGTGAGTAGGGATAAATTGCCTGATATTGGTTCTGAATATGAGGGGTAAGGAAACCAGATATCATTCATTCCTATATCATTTTTCTGTGTTAGGTAAACGTGCTTGCATTTGATTCAATTTGATTTGTCGGTATTCTTAACTTATGCAGAGATGCTGACACTGTCAAGGATGCTGTTGAGTTTGTGCTCCAAAATTTCACTGAGATGAACAAACTTTGGGTGCGGATGCAGCATCAGGTTGGTTGATACTTTTATAGAGTGCTGTCATGTTTAGACATGCATGGGTACCACAATGCTTGCATGTCATGAAGGTAAAAATATGTCATGAGGGCATGCTTTCTGGTCATGCAGGTGTTGTAGTGCTTGTGAATCATTCATACTCTTAGCTGATCCTGAGTTGAGGCTTGCTATCGGGCTTTCTGGTCTGCAGGGACCTGCCCGGGAAAAGGAGAAACGGGAGAAAGAAAGGAGCGAGCTACGTGATCTTGTAATCTCAGTAACTGATAGATGGTTGATTTCTCTCCTATAATGTTGTGCACGTATGCAGTGAACGCTTACAGAAGGCTTCTCTGTTGTTCCTTTAGGTTGGTAAAAACCTGCATGTCCTCAGCCAGATAGAAGGTGTCGATCTGGAGTTATACAAGGATACAGTACTTCCGAGAGTCTTGGAGCAGGTCTGGTTGATTTCGATTTATCTTATTGGTCAATTTTTTAAAGCTTATCATGCGTGACTCTCACCTGTTAACCATAAAAGGTGGCTTCATCACTTGAAAACTTTTTTTTTTAACAGGTTGTCAATTGTAAAGATGAGCTTGCACAGTTTTATTTAATGGATTGCATAATTCAAGTCTTCCCGGATGAGTACCACTTGCAAACTCTTGATATATTATTGGGTGCTTGCCCTCAACTTCAGGTAGCTAACATCATGTGCACAAATTGTGTGCGATCCGAATTGTTTCTGATTCATGACACATTACCAACATAGTCAGTATTTTGTTTATACTGTACTATTTCATATCTTGCCTTCATGGGTTTTGTGCACTGATCTTTTGAAACTGAAGGTTCTTTTGTGATTTGCTGTCGTCTTGGATTTTATGCACCTTCTTCATTGTAAGAGGTTTTGACATTTTGTTATGATATGTTGCACTAATTTTTAGCTGCTTGGATAGATGCATATAATTTTTCATAGGAAGAGAAGTGGAGCGTCAACTCTCCAAGAATGGATGAATGGAATGTTACATTCACGTTCTGCTTTCATTTAATAAATTAGTTAATGATTGGGCTAATAGTTTATGGACTTTATTTGCGTATACTCTTAATTTAGAATTTTTTTTGCCTGTGTTTGAAATTTTCTTGAGAATGTTGTCATATTATGTATATTTTGTGGATTGACATTCATCATCGTCTTTTTAACTTATTTCTCCTCTGATTGTCGGACTTTCCTTTTTATAGCCATCTGTTGATATCAAGACAGTTCTATCCCAATTAATGGAAAGGCTCTCAAATTATGCTGCTTCAAGTACAGAAGTGTTGCCTGAGTTTTTACAAGTAGAAGCTTTTTCCAAACTGAGCAATGCTATTGGAAAGGTAAAGCTTGTGTGTAGTAAGTTGGCAATTAAATACAGGGCTTGTGTTATTCTTTAATTATCTTTTTTTCTTATCTACTGTCACCAAGTGGTTGCACATGGACTCCACAAGCTTTTGTGAACTTCTTGTTCTTCTGCAGGATAAGGCGTTAGTTTTACATATAAACTGTCTTGATATTTGTGTTTACGAGCATCTCTTTGTGTATTTATTTGCAGTCATATTGATACCTAAATAATATGCCAATGCAGGTGATTGAAGCACAAGTTGACATGCCTATCATAGGTGTTGTAACTTTATATTCATCTCTTCTTAAATTCACCCTCCATGTGCACCCTGATCGACTCGACTATGCTGATCAAGTGTTGGTATGTTCCCTTTACGAACTGTTTTAACATATGCATCCTTAGATCTATCTTCTGTGTATATCCTGCTATTTTGTAAATTGATCAATGGGTTATTTATTATGAGTACTTGTTTAGATATTGTTGTATAAAAAGGTCAGCACATATGTAATTTGTTCCATTTTTGTTCTCTTTTCAGGGATCATTTGTTAAGAAACTCTCTGGAAAAGGGAAAATTGAAGACAGCAGGGCTACAAAGCAAGTGGTTGCTCTTTTAAGCGCTCCACTTGAGAAATACAATGATATTGTCACTGCTTTGAAGCTTTCAAATTATCCACGTGTCCTAGAATTCCTTGATAGCGGAACAAATAAAGTCATGGCTACTGTTATAATTCAAAGCATTATGAAAAATACGACTCATGTTTTAACTGCTGAGAAGGTATGCCTTTACATTGTTTGCCCTTCTCTCTGAGTTTACTTCTTAATGACATTGAAAGCTATGTTTTACAGGTTGAGGCATTGTTTGAATTGATAAAAGGACTTATTGAGGATTTGGATGGAACTCCTGATGATGAGGTGATTTCTATATATGTTATTGGTCATACATTTGTTGATGATACAAAAGCTCTTCTTTAGGCTTCTACAATATTCTCCTCTGATTTTAAACCGATATATCCAATTATTTCTTATGTCAATCCACACGCTCTGGATGTGAACATATCTTTTCTCTCAACTCTAGGTTGATGAAGAGGATTTCAAGGAGGAGCAAAATTCAGTTGCACGACTTATTCAAATGTTCTCTAATGATGATTCTGAAGAGATGTTCAAGGTATTTGATTTGTTGAGCATAATATTCTTGTGCCTCTTTCATATGTCTGCATAGCTTCTGTTTTTTACTCTTATGTTACATGATCATCTGTTGAGGTTATCCCAATGAAAGGGATGTGTATTAATTCTTGGAGTCTTCCTGAGTTATATCCTTCTCCTTATGTTTTCATTGTTTTCTCATCTTTCTGTGCTAGTATACGGAAAATGTTACAAGAGCTACCATTTTTGCATTTTGAACTGATTTGACAGTTGAGTTGTCGTGCCTTGATTTCATGCCACCCCACTCCTGCTTGTGGGAAATTTGTCTTATATTGATGGAAGACATCACATTATCACTTATGGGCAATTTAGTTGGTATATAGATTATAGAAATTGTAGTAGATGCAGATTACTCTGTGTATTGATTCTTCTTTCAAGGGATCTTACATGAATTTGAGCACCATTCATCCCTGATGTTTGTCATACTCGTTGTATTGAATTGCAGATCATATGTACTGTGAAGAAGCACATCCTTACTGGAGGACCAAAGCGTCTACCTTTTACTGTCCCTCCCCTAGTTTTCTCTTCTCTAAAGGTATCCTTCTGTCTACCTTATCATGTAACAGTTGGATGTGCTATATTTTTATGCTAGTAAGCTTTTTGCTTTTTGAGTCTATTTGTTGAAATTTCAAGAATAGGTATGGTGCAATTATTGTTGTGGCATCATAGCTTGGTCTCAAATTCTGGTTTCTGTCATTATTTTGTGGATCAATTGTATAATTCTTTGACAAGAATGGGAACTTGTGACAAATGAGAGGTGGCTGCCCTTTCTACTCGAGAGTAGAGTTTTGAGTAACCTGTTCTTTGTGGAATTAATGATCTGTTTCTTTTTACCACTCTCCATCTGCATTGTATATGATTTATCTGTAATCTGCAGTTGGTTAGGAAATTGCAAGCCCAGGATGAGAATCCTTTTGGAGATGAAGCATCAACCACGCCAAAGAAACTTTTTCAGCTCTTGACTCAGGTAAATTGTTAGTGAAAGCTTTCAAAAGGCTCGCATTTTTGTATATCCACAAACAGTTTGAGCTTAGACATCTGATATTTCTAGCTATGGGATAACACTTCTGGTTTATTACTTCAGACTATTGAGGCTCTGTTGAATGTTCCAGCACCTGAACTGGCATTACGGTTATACTTGCAATGTGCGGAGGTACATTGAAATGTTTGGTTTATAAATAAAGTAGATGGCCTAACAAATGTTATCCCTAATTGAATGCCTCTTATTTTTCATCAATTAGGCTGCAAATGACTGTGATTTGGAACCTGTTGCATATGAATTCTTCACCCAAGCATATATTCTTTACGAAGAAGAAATTTCAGTAAGTGTCCCCCTTTTGCTTGGGAGCTAATCCTATTTGGCAGTGTTATACCTTGTTCCATTTGTTTTTCAATGGAACACTAGATTGTATCTTCTCTTTCCTTTTTGAACACTGAATTATATCTAATCTGTCTTGTTTGCAATTTTGCTTTAATAGGATTCAAAAGCACAGGTGACTGCAATTCATTTGATTATTGGGACTCTCCAGAGGATGCATGTATTTGGTGTTGAGAACAGGGATACTTTAACTCACAAAGCCACAGGGGTAATCCTAATTTCATTAGCTCTAGATCTGTCTGTCCTTTTCTTCTGAAAATCTTACTTAATGCGTTGTCTTTGATCAGTATTCGGCGAAGCTTTTAAAGAAGCCTGATCAGTGCCGAGCTGTTTATGCTTGCTCGCATCTCTTCTGGGTTGATGATCAAGAAAACATGAAGGATGGAGAAAGGTGTTTGTCTCTCTCTCTCTTCATTTCGACTGTTGGAGTGCTTTTTATCTTTTCCTTTTTTAAGCGTGAACTCTTAAAAGATAATAAGTACTAGATTATCACTATCATTTATTTGGGTGTCTGAAGGACATTTAGGAGTTAAAATGGAAAAAGATGGGAAGTGAAGAGATGATTTCCAATTATAAAAATCTTATTGGAGCCGTTCCTGGTTTATACTATGAAAATGCCCGTTGCCTTGTTTGGTTATAATTCATTTCGTCTTCTCTTGTACAAAATTTCTATCCAGGGTACTGATTTGCCTAAAGCGAGCTTTAAGAATTGCAAATGCTGCCCAACAGATGTCCAATGCAACTCGGGGTAGCACCGGCTCAGTGGCGCTCTTTGTTGAAATACTGAACAAGTAATAGTTACTGAAGGGATTGTACCAAGCCTCATTTCTGTATCTTCTATTATACTAGTGAAAGAGAAGGCCTCACTTTATTGTGTTTTCAGGTACCTATATTTCTTCGAGAAGGGGAACCCACAGATAACTGTTGCTTCAGTCCAAAGCCTGATTGAATTGATCACAACTGAACTGCATAGCGACTCGACCTCACCAGAGCCGGCTACAGATGCTTTCTTTGCCAGCACACTGCGGTACATCCAGTTCCAGAAGCAGAAAGGTGGCGCAGTTGGTGAAAGATACGAGTCCATCAAAGTGTGACCTGCTCAACGACCAGATGCCGAAGAATATTTGTTATTAATGTGAGAGTTGCAGATAGTAAACCCTTTCTTTTTGACTGTTTTGTTTCGTTGAGACCCGAGAGAATCAGATTGTATGCTTTATCCCTGATGTTGAATTGGCTCCCGTGGCAACTAGACCAGTGGGGTCCACTCCACTGGGGCCAATAGGATATTTACTGTGGTTAAATGGTCATTCGTCTAGGAAGTCTCTCTGTATACTGATTTCGTTACTACAATAGTGCAATGTACAACATATATTTGATTAGCCAGCCCTACGTTATTTTTACTCGACTTAGATTAGAGCAGACCCAATCACATCTCTCTTTTATGTGTTCATCATTCTCTCTCTTACAATGAGTTTACTTGTTCACGGCCTTTTTTTTCTTCTTCAATTTAAAGTTCGTTGGCCTTGTTTTTCCAGTATGATTCGTGCAATTGTTTCTTGTAAAGATTGAACAACAAAGGTGATTTCTGATTGAGTGCTGAAGACAACTCCATAGACTTTTTTTTTCTTCCTTTTTTCTTATTTATAGTTTTGGACTTTCAAACTCCTCTTTCCTCGCCCACTCGATCTCTCCACTCTTTAGATCAATGGTTGCAGCGTTGCCTTGGAACCATGGTGGGAATGTTACAGGGTCATGACCAATTGGACCATGGCTTTGGTTCATGAGGGTTGGGAGGTCTTATAAGTTATGCCATTCCCATCCCTGGCCGAGTTCCTTGACATTGGGCAATGAAATAATGGAAAGCTTATTTTGATGTTATGAAAGTATGAACTTTACCGCCTCCCTTTTTTCCCTACGTGTTAATCTCCAATATAATCACTTATATATAATATATATTGTCTTACAATTGGTCCCCTAGTGTGAAGACACCCTGATGCATGCCTAAAGTCATCAGCTGCTCAAACTAGGTCATGGTGGTTTCATTAAAGAAGAAAAATCATATCTTAAATTCCCATCCTAGCCGCCAATCTAGCACATGTTGCTTGTGTTAAAATCAGTTTACAATTATCCTATTTGATGAACAGATCCCTCTCTAGCATTGGTTCCTCCCCAACTCACCAATAAATTTATTAATCTATAATCTCATTCAGGACTATGTTTTGTATAAGAGGCAAACCACAAAAGTAAAAAAAACCAAAACTGAAAAGACCCACAAGCCTTCAAGCACAAGAGATAGTAATAAATATAACTGTGTCCATGCAAAACAAGGTCGATTTCCTAACTGGGAGTCCAGTCTATTAATACATATAAGAAATCAAAACCGGAGTTGAGAAAAAGTTGCCAACCATACAATTCAACAGTAAGAGATCACAACAATTCCATGAATGCAACACCAAAACCACCTGATGCTTCACAGAGAACCATAGGATTGTCAAACAGGACAACTTACTGACTCCAACTTCTTCGGGACAAAAGGGAAAATATTAGGGGAGAAAGGGGTGGGAGGGAGGGAATACAGGCAGATTGGCTGGTCATTATCTCTTTACACATATTTCCAATCACAATATGGAGCATGCCTTCTGCCCTTTGCCTTTCTTTTTCTTCTGCTTCGGAGGTTGAAGGACAACCCTTATTGCTGCATCGAAGACCCCTTTCACATTCTGCAGTTTGCAAGCACATATTTATAAATGAAAGTCCAGGCATGAAAAAGACCCCCAAGCATTATGCAATAGATAATCTAAATACCTGCTGTGTTTTTGAACTGCATTCGATATATGCTGGTGCTCCAATTAGCTTCCTGAGCTCCTCTCCCTAGAAGGGTAGAGAATATAAATCTCAAATATGCAAGAGAAAGAAAGAAAAAAAAGGTGCAACACTGGGCAACACACAAGACAAGAACATTACTTGAGCTGTGGTAATTGGCACAGCACCCGGATGGTCAATAAAGAACTGCTTATCGTCCCGAAGATCTGGCTCATTAAATTTTATGAAAAAAGAAAAGTAAGAAGTGTCCTCATTAAAGATAATCCACAGTTAGAACGTCCATTAATTAGAAAACCCTCAACGTGGCCAATAGCCCATCCCAAGATTTATCTCAAGTTGAGGAAAAAAAGTATATTTCCAAAGTAACGGCAACTTTTTCTCCATAAGTACAGGGAATTCACATTAGAAAAGATAAACTTTTACCAAGCTTTGTTCCAACAAGAATGATCGGAACACCGGGTGCATAATGCTTCAATTCTGGGATCCACTGGAAGTGAAATCAATATATTTCAATTCGTCAGCACATCATCAATTGTAAAGTCAACAGACAATAATTATTAGCATATTATTATGTTACTCTTCTGAAAGTGGTATCAGTGCTCAGACAAAAGCTGCCAGAATCTGAAATAGCATAATCTCACCTTCTTGGACACGTTTTCATAGCTGGCCTTGCTGATGAGAGAGAACGCCAGTATGAAAACATCAGCACCGCGATAACTCAAAGGTCTTAATCTATTATAGTCCTCCTGTCCTGTTGCACAGAAAACAAATTCAGACCCACAGAAAAATATATAGGCATACCATCCCTACTAAACAAAAACCAAAGTGATTATGCATATTTACCAGCTGTATCCCATAACCCCAGGTTAACAGTGCTTCCATTGACGACCACATTTGCACTGAAATTGTCGAAAACAGTTGGCACGTAATCCTGTTTCCCACCACAGTGCAAAGGAAAGTCATTAACCATACAACATTATGAATAATTCTCTCGTTCAACCTTAACAATATGAAATTACAAACAAACATTGCAAAAAAGTTCGGAAGTTAAGACACTCTAGGGAGAAAGAAATTGAAAATATAAGATCAAATAACATCTTAGAGGTGAAATTGCTATCGCAAAATGCCAAAAATCTGAAAGAACTCCTATCAAACACCTTCATTCCAAATACATTACGGGCATGTGTGAAATTAAATTAACTGCAGAAAAGATCCAAAATGACATTAAAATCCATTAACTAATGAAATAAACCACTATTTTCCAACCTTTCTGAAGATTCAAAATGGAGATAGAACTCTCGAGCCTTTCTCCCTAAAAAAAAAATTTGGCAATTTGGACAAAAATTAATACAATTCCAAATATCTTTTCCCAATGTTTCCTAAACCAATCCAGTCACGTCAACAAGATTGAGCTAAGGAAATAACATAAAGTCCCCAAGCCTCCATTTGGTCCTAGCTAGGAGCAGAAACAAAAAGAAAAATAAAAAAAAACACATTCAATTTTCAAAGGAAGCTAATTTGAAAAAAATTCTTGCATCGAAAGAAAAAAGTCACCAATAATTCTTTGCATTTGACCTAAACTTCCCCAGGACCAAACAAAACCCAATTAAAAGCAATAAATGAATTACCAAATACATTCCACGTATCACAACAATAGAACCCTAAAATCAAATGCCAGATAAGGAAATTGAATTAAAGCACTGAGAAGAAAAAATAAAATCAAACAACGAATTGGGGGGTCTCCACTTACGGTGGGGAAGGTGTTGCTGGTGTAGGAGATAAGCAGACAAGTCTTGCCCACAGCCCCGTCCCCAACCGTGACGCACTTTATGAACCTGGACGCGCTCATTTTGCGATTTTCGCTCTCACTTTCTCAAACAGCAAAGAAAGAAAGAAAAACCCAAGCCCCAGATCTTCAACCTGAGGACCCGATCTTCTTCTTCTTCTCCTTCCTCCTCTTCAATCACACATCTGTAAGGATCGAAATCCGGACGAATCTCAACGAAACCCTAACCCTAATTTGACCAAATGGGGGACGAGGGAAAATTGAGAGAGAAAGAGAGAAAGAGAAAAAGATTGGGGGATTTCGAAAGAGGGGAAAATGAAAAGAGAAAAATGGGCGAGGTGTGGTTGGGGTTTGGAGTTGGAGATCAAAGAAAGAGAAAAGAGGAGGCGAGAGAACAAAAATGGCTCCTTATTTTTGGCCGCGAATTTTTTTTTGCCGTTGAAGCGTTCGTTGGGCAACAAACCAACAATTTGTGTGAGCCTCCCTCTCTTACTCTCTCACTCTACTTTTCTGTTTTTTTCTTAGTAAATTTTGAGTTTTTTCTTTTCTTTTTTAACGCGTTAATCGCGAGGAAGTTCGATCCGGTTTGTTCCTGGATATCGGATCTTGACGCTCTCGGGCCGGATTTTGGTGGTGTTGTTTCGGGGGTGGAGTAGAAGGGATAATATGCTATTTCAGTCTTGGTTGGTTGTGGTGTTTTCAGTGGATGACAAAAATGGATTTTATTTCAACGTTAAATCTTCTGTGTGTGATTTAAATTTTTATCCTTTTTAATTCGAAATCGTCTCCCAATTTAAGGTAATATTGGAACGGTTGGTTCTGTCACGCGTAATTATCGGGCAATTTTTATTTATGTTCAAAGTATTAGAGAGTTTGACGTGTTAATATGAACCATTGATTAATAATTCTTATGAAAATAATACAACACGTCAAATATCTACTAAGAAAACGTTACTTGTTTTATACTATTGATTAGCTTAGGAGGAACACTAGAGGTAGGTTGTAATTATGTGTGTACATTAAAACCTAATGCACTTAAAGAGTTTTTAGAGTCTCATGATGTACTATAGTTTAGTATAAATCCTAAGGAGATAAGAGTGCTTTCCCAAGTAGTCCTTTGTTGTTGACCCAAAAAAGAAGAAGAGAGTAGTCCTTTGCTTGTAGGAAAACAAACACAACTCATTTTAGGGATGGAGTTGTGATAAAGTCTTTCTTTTTAAAGCAAATTCGTCATGTACGAAATTGTATTAGTTGATATCTTAAGCAGTAATCAACTGCCTAATTGATGATTAATTAGTTCTTTTTATGATAAGACATGGGGTACAATTACAATTAACTCATATTTCTGATCAGAGAATTGTTTTAAAAGTGGGGCAACTAGTCTTCCTACCATACCAACAACCTTTGCTTGCCAATCAATGGTGACAGCAGAGGTGGTTGGAACTTGAAGAGTATGTTTCACATGACAAGAACAACCTCATCCAGTCCCAAATACAAGAGAATTCCATAATTTCTTCAAGTACAAGACAGGTAACCTAAGATTATGGAGGGAAAAAAAAACCCTTATGCTTTTGGTAATTTTCTTTTTAATTTTTGTTAAAGCTATTTGACCCAAGTTCCATTTGCCAACTGATGTATTAACAAGAGCAGAAACAGTAAGTATAAGGGTAGCTGAAGTTGACATCAAATCTAAGGACAGCTTGGCAGAAGATCTTTTTCCAAGCTGTGTCCTCCCCATTATGGAACAGAACAGTTGCATTCCCCTCCTTGAAAAGTATATTGCAGAACATTATTTATTTGTGGAATAAAATTGCAAGGCTGGGGAGAGAACAAAAACTAATCATATATATATGCTGGGAAGGAAGGAGGGATTAAAAAAATGCAAAGCCCATGGCTAAAACCTACATTCACAATGAGCTGCTTTAAAGCATAGCTTTTAGGCTGAAATTAACTGGGCAGCACACATGCGCTGGGCTCTTGAATAAAAGTTGCACGGAGTCATACACTGATCACGCCCACGCGTCAATGTTCCTCCATCCCAGCAGCAAATGCGTTGGGCTCACGAAAAAAAATTTGGCATGGGCTAATCAAAATTTGGCCCATGACTAGAGTTGGTTTTTAACTTTTTACACGTTTTCAGGGCTACATTTGGCCTATACTCTATGATTAGAGATGGCCTAAGGTGAGAAAAGATTAAAAAACCATAGGAAAAGAAAAATTATAGCGTTAAGTGGAAAGAGAAACACCCGCCATTTTCGAATTTCAGTTAGCAACCTGGTCAGCTGAAGCAAAATAGATCATGACCACGATGACAAATTATGCAACCAAAGCTCCGGGATTTTCGACACCTAATTTGACACTTTCCTGCACATCATTTTGACTTATATTCAGCACATTAGTACTACCATGAAATACTCCGAAACATTTTCCAGTCGGTTTCCATCTTTCTCTAACCTATGTCTTCAGGAACATTCATGAGGCAATGCAGGAGACCTATGTTTGGTGTTGTGTCGGACTAAAAAATAAAATAATTAATTTTAATTAGAAATTTTAACCTAAAAATAGATACATATAAAACTATATATAACTTTTTAAAAAATTAAATATGAAAATTATAAATATATTGTAGCATTTTGTGCTTTCTTTTTTTTATTCTTAATATTTTTAGGCATTTATAGCTTTTTTCACCTAAACATATCATTACCCAAAGCCCATTTTAATACTATTGCTTAAGACCTAAACCCATAAACAGATCTATGAAAAAAATATTAGGAAACGACGTCGTCACCCAAACATATCTTCTTCTTCCTCGTGAGCGCCGCTCTCTCTATCTCTCTCTCTCTCTCTCTCTCTCTCTCTCTCCCTCCCTCTCTTTTCTCTCTCTCAGTTAGATATACTGGGTTTTAAATCAATACAATCTCATCATCATTGTTTCTTCATGGAAACACAGATAGTTAAGGATTGGGAGAGACATTGATGGGTGCATATCCTGGACGTGCCATGAGCTTCATTACCAAAAGATCGAATCTAGACGATCCGACTGTAAGGCCAACTATCAATTTTATGAAAGGACAATTTTTGCATCAAGATTCAGTTATTTTTACAAGATCCATGCTTCTTAGGAGATGAATATGTGGGTGGCTTGGGATTCTCGGTGACGGGTTTGTGTGCGTGGCTTGAAGGTGGTGGTTATGGGAGAAGAAATTTGGGGGTAGCACTAGGCTTTGGGTTCTGCCATAGTCGATTCCGTCTATGGTGGTGTGGTTTTGATTCAAGCCAAGGAAATCCATCGGACTTGCGTGTTCAAAATAACACGCTCGCTATTTTGCGATCCCAATTTCAGGCTCTCTATATTAGACACACGAGTCCCCCTTTTTTTTAACTGTTGGACAATATAGTCTCATTTAAGTTAATCCCTTCCTTTGCCAAACATGGGTTTCAAGTGCTATTTAACATAGTCCAGTCCAGTGAGGCATACCAAACATGCCCTAAGTGTTAAAACAACATGATTTCCCAGAATTGAATATATTGTAAATGCAACAATTTATAGGATTACAACTCGCCAAAGGCTCTTGCCAATAAATTAAAGGGAAGCCTGGGGCCATCTAAAATACAAAATGCAGGTTCAGAACGTGCACGCATTTGGTACAACATCAACTACACGACGACGATTCAGGACTTGCAAAATGCGTTGAGTGTTTCGTCCAGGGCCTTTCTATCGTAATCACCTGTGAAAACACAATTGCCCAAAGGACCTTTCAGAAGGATGAGCCTTAGTAACCCATCAGCTACCTTCTTATCAACCTGCCATACCAAAAGAAGACAGACACATTAAGAAATAAGCAAAGAAGTTATTCAGCTCTTTCAGTAATCTTACAGCCTCATCCTCTTACCGCCATTACAGATCTGAACATCTCCACCGTCACGGATTCAGGAGGGGCAACAGGTAACTTGAACTGCTTGATAATGTTGTTAGCTCGCTTCACAAGTGATTCATCGATCCAACCAAGGCGGTATGACATGTCAACAGCCATAACCTAAATATATCACACAAGCTCTTTGAACATTGAGGAATGCTTTTGTGAGGGAACCAAGAAATGAAAAAGTAGAGGTTGATTACCGTGCCAGCTGCAACAGCTTCCCCATGGAGCCACTGCCCATAGCCGACCCCAGTTTCTATTGCCTGAATAGACATGGCAGAACATGCAAAAGATTTTAATTAGATGGACCATCTAGCAGAGTATTCCAAAATATAACAAAAGAAGAAGATCACATACTAATACAAATGCTCGCAAAACTTTCACAAAATAAAAAGAAATTAGACTGGACAATCAAGTGTTCAAAGCCAAAACTCACATGGCCAAATGTATGACCCAAATTCAGTGTAGCCCTCAGTCCACTTTCCTTCTCATCCAAGGACACAACCTCAGCCTTGTTTTCACATGAGCGCTTTATAGCATAAGCCAATGCCCCTGGATCCCTGCAATGCACCAACTATACTCATCAACATAACTAATCTAAAATGCATCCTTTGCAAGAACAATTAGTCATGAAGCTTCAACAGACTAGAAAAGAAAAAATGGCTAGACTATACATATTGTTAAAGGCTTAAAGTCACGAGCACTAGCTCTGACAAAATATTCTCTTGGTTTCATGTCCTGTGAGGCTGTGACATTTTTCATGTCAAATAGACCACAAATGATGAGAAATATGCAACACGGTACCGGGTCTGGAAACTTTTCAGTGTTCCTTAGTGTGAATTTTATACCTGGACATTAAAGCCTGAATATTCCTCTCCTGCCATTCAAAGAATTCTGCATCCCTAATCAGCCCGTACTTGATGACCTCAGCAAACCCTGATGCCAGTTCCCTCTCTGGCAACGTGTTTAGTGTGTCTGTGTCTATAAGCACACATTGGGGTTGGTAAAAAGCACCAATCAAGTTCTTCCCAAGAGGGTGGTTTATACCAGTTTTCCCTCCAACAGAAGAATCAACCTGCAAGTCGACCAACATAAAAATTTGATGCATGAGAAATTCATAAATAAGTTCATGATTCATAAAAAGGAAAGAAGTAGCTAGTGACAGACCTGTGCCATAACAGTTGTTGGAATCTGAATGAAATTAACACCCCGAAGGAAAGCAGCAGCAGCAAAGCCACACATGTCACCAATCACACCACCTCCAAGGGCAACAAATGTACATCTTCGGTCCAGTCTTGACTCAATAGCCTTGTCAAAAACTTTCATAAGAGTATCCTACCAGTTCAAAGAACACAGTTACTCATAATGCAACTTCCAAAATACCACCTTATAGACTAAACTTTAAACAAGCATTTGGACACCTACCATGTTCTTATATTTCTCACCATCTGGTAAAATCACGCTCTCAACTGACACATTTGGGTTATCTCTTGTCAAAGCATCAACAACTTTATCCAAGTACAATGGCCCAACTGTGTTGTTAGTGACCACAAGAACCTTCTTTCCGTGAACATGCCTATATTAAATTAATAATCAACTATGAGCACCCCGGTATCCACGAAACCAAAAGAATTAAAAACGCTTACTTTCAAAGAAAAACGAAAGCTTACCCTTTTACTAAAGCCAATCACTTCACGTAAAAATATTAAAAGTTCAAATCTTAATTTCTCACTTCGTATATATTTCTCTCAGGAAATTTAAAGCGTCAGCATTATGAGATGATAGAACCAGCATTTCTCCGAAAACTTACTATCATAGAAAGCTGCTAGCTTGCCCTGTTACTAAATCCAATCACTCCAAGTACAATTTTTTAAATTGACAAGTTCAATTTTTCATTTTCTTATACGTTTCTCTCAGAAACTGAAAACATTACGAGTTCACATAATCAATTTCAACAGAATTTTAATACACAGGACCTACAAGATGTTAAATTATGAGCATTTAAAACTTTTAAGAGCAAGCTAAGAATCGAAACCTCTGAAGAAGTTCGGGTTCATCGAGAAGTCCGGATCCGATGTAAATTGGGTAGCTCCGATTACCCAAATCGACGTCCACAATGGTGGGAGCCACAGGACCCGTTTTACTTGGCGGTTGATCAACCACCTGCGCCGAACTCGCCATAATCCTCGACGTCGATCTCACTCGACTCGCTCTCAACGCCGAGTTCCCGCGCCGAGTCAACTCAACGGAGCTCTGCGAAACGAAGGAAGACCGCAGAGAAGCGGCTTTAGAGCTCTGAACCCGAAGAGATAGCTCGGCCGAGTTGTTGGGCGTGAAGACAGAAGCTTTCAGGGTCGGCTTGGAAGAGATGGATATAGAGAATGGGCTGGCCGTGGAAGCCATGGACTCGGGTGGGGGTTTGGGTTGGGTGGAGATAGAGGAGAGGGTGGTGATTTTGCGTCTGGTTCTGGTGTGATAAAGAAGTGGGGCATTGTGTTATGCTGAAGAAGGAAGAAGATGTATTGTGGCGGGGTAGGTGAGTGGGAGGGAGAGATTGATTGGAGGGCACCACGAGATGGACCGACCAGTAGGTCCGATTCGAGGAGTTCGCAATATGGACACTACTTATCGTGAGAAATTAAAAAATTTCGTGATAAAAACAACTTTGATCATTTTAAAAATGGTATTTTTGCACAATTGTAGATTACATCAGTTGGCTCATACAGTGTATTTGCTCTCTTCTTATATATATATATATATATATATATATATATCTGATCCTTTTTTTGAAAAGTCCAAAGAATTGTGTTCCCACCTTGGATATTAATAAAATGGTTCAAAATGATATATATAAATGCAATATGACATAAATGATTATTACCGATTCAAGTCAAATCGTTGAATTTACATCCAACGGTGAGTGACCATAAATCTCTTGGACTACAGGGGTCCAAGAGATCAGGACTATATATATATATATCTTTAATTATAATTATAATTATACAGTCCCGATCTCTTGGACCACAGGAGTCCAAGAGATTGTGGTCACCCACCATTGGATATTAATCCAATGGTTCAAAATGATATATATAAATGCAATATAACATAAATGATTATTATCCGATTCAAGTCAACCGTTGAATTTACATCCAAAGGTGGGTGACCATAAATCTCTTGGACTACAAGGGTCCAAGAGATCAGGACTGTATATATATATATATATATTTCTGATCTTTTGGACTACAGAGGTTCAAGAAATTTATAGTCACTTACCGTTGGATGTAAATTCAACGGTTCACTCACTCTTACACTTCTTTTAAGAAATTTTTTTGAACCATTGAATTAATATTCAATGGTGAGTGACCACAATCTCTTGGACTCCTGTGGTCTAAGAGATCAATACTGTATATATATAATTAAAAAAAAAACCTTTTGCTTTTCATTTGATATAATTTTCTCTTTTGTGACGTAATTTGATGTGTGTCGATCAAAACAACTTTGATCAAATTTAGAATGTGAAATCATCAAAGAGTTAAAACCTGATACAATATCTAAATGAGAAACATGTGCCACTCACAAACAAAATGAGAAGCATGTGTCACTACTAAAAAATGTGTCATCAATAAAAAAATAAAAAAATAAAAAAATAAAAAAATAAAAAAGAATTTGGACCATTGCATTGCATCACCCTTTTTATCACATAACATTTTGGATGATACAAAATGAAACCATAAGTTTGTTTGTTTTTTATTTTTCAATTTTTTTTTAAGTATAAGCGATAGTTTAAATTATAACTAAATTATATGAGAGGAGATTTTTCACAAACACACAACTATGAGTCTATGATGATGTGGGGATTCGAATTTGAAATCTCTAGTCAGCAAGTTAAAGCCCTTTTTCATTAGGTTGGACCTCTTTGATAATTTTTATTTTATTTTTAGGGTTAACAATATAAAACCCCCTAAACTTTGGGAGAAATATCAAATTCATACCCAAACTTTAAAATCTTGCAAAACAATACATGAAGTCACATAAAATATATAAATAAAACCCTTTGTTAGTAAGAGTGTTAGTAACTCTATTAAATGTTAACGTGGCAAAAATAAAGATCAATCTTTAGATGAAGTGGACTCCATTTTTATGTAAGACATTTACAACTCCAAAGTCGACGTGGCAAAGGGAGGTTTTAGAAAATAACTAAATTGAGGCTAGTATTTTGGAGTTGGGCTTAGAAAAAGACCAACCTTTTACTTCTGCCGAGTCAATCGGCCCACTACGATGAGACAAAGAGTCCGAAAACCTCACAGGCCCACTACGATTATAAATATCCAATCGATGAATCTAACGGCTCCGAGCGTAGACTTACGAATTTGCTACTAAAAGTCGATGCACCGGAGCATTACCCCATTGGCTTCTCCTCGACGCCTTGCCATTCTCACAGTACAAAATGTGACAAAACCCCGCGAATTTTCGAACCCGCGAAACCAAACCTCTCTTCACTGCCAGTGCCACTCCACCCAAAATCTGGCATTTCAAGCTTTATTTTTGTTCACTCTGTTTCATTTCACGTTCAAAACGCAGCGTTTAGGCTCCGAAGTACTTCGAAATCTTCTTTCTTCAACGATTTAGGGTTGTGCATCTTCTCGAGCTATGGAGCTACGAGCTGGAGGGATCATCGTCTGCACAAAACCCTAGGAAATTGAGTTTTTTGTTGTCTTTGTGATGGGGAAGAGGAACACTGTGGTGGTCTTGTCATCGGACGAAGAAGATAGAGATCTTTCATCGAGCGCCAATCGGAGATATACACCGACCAAATTGACCTCTACGGTTCCGCGCACAAACCCTAGACGATCCAAAAGGGCTCGTGTTTCGAGTTCTCGCGCTAGCTTGGGCACAGTACCAAGTAATTGGGATGAGGTAATTTGTAAATTTCTTGGTTGTTTAGTATCTATATACTTAATCGAATATGCAGCCCACCACTGTAGAGATAAGTTTTATGCAATTTAAGCGACATGGTTTTTTATGCAGGTCAAGCTGTTCTGTGAAGATTTTGACGAAGTGTTTAGTGGGTTCAAGGTATCTGATGGTACGCCATTGATGTAACTATAGTTATTGTTCTTCATGTGCTGGTTTCCTTTTTGTTTACACTCAACACTGGTTTCATTGCTTCCATTTGCCTCTGTAATCTCTGTGGCTCTGACAAATGTTGATTTCTGTTGGTATTTTATCCTGTGCTATTATGGTTACAATTACAACTAATACAATAAAATTGGCCACAGCTAATATTACTAATTCTTGAAGTGGGTAATACCTATAATAATTGTGGAAGTATGAATCAGGTTCTGGAAGAAGCAACGTGAAGGAGTTATGGGTCGATAAATACAAACCCCGTTCTTTTGAGGAGCTCGCTGTTCACAAGAAGAAGGTTGACTTTATTGGCTTTGTTTTGTAAATAATGAATATCTGATTACCAGATTGATCCTATTTCTTATTCCATCTTTGTCTTTGTAATTGCAGGTGGAAGAAGTTAAGTTGTGGTTTGAAGAAAGATTAACAAGTTCAAAGGTTATTATATTTTTCATTGATCCTTTCCTTCAAAAGACTATCAGCAAGTCCAATTTTACTTGGAAAATGATTCCTTTAATTGGTAGACATCTTTGATTACTTTTCCAATATTGATTACAACTATGGAGTTTTATTTCTTTTTATGTGATTTTTTTTCTTCCTGTTCTTGATTCATTTTTCACAATTTCTGTTCTTTTCTGTTTTACTTGCAATTCATTATTGTGGATCTCAATTTTTTTTTTCTCTCATAATGTACAGGGTTCATCTAGTAATCATGTCCTTGTCATCACTGGGCAAGCTGGTGTTGGAAAATCCGTATGTGTCATAGTTTCATTCATGTATTTATTCTTGAGATCTTTTGTTCAGTTGCTTTGTTAGTTTCATGGATTTCCATTCTTCAAAATATGCAAAAGATTTCTTGTGTCATCCTTTCCAACATTTAAGTTTAAAACAAAACTTCCCCAAGAATTTGATTAATGGGCTTATGACCTGCATGATTAATATTATTTTTCTCAAGTGATTGACTTGCTGCTTCAGATAATTTATGTGATGGGCTATTTACTATATTTTTAAAAATTTGCTTCTTGAATGAACTCTGCTAATAGAATCAAACACTTGACTAAAAGTTCTGCTTCTTCTCATCTTGTAGGCAACTATTCATGCGATTGCATCTCACCTTGGAGCGACATTGTGTGAATGGAACACACCAACTCCTGTAGTTTGGCAAGAACATTTATACAACTCCAGTGCAGGTACTTTGAGTAATTCTTAATCATGCAGCCAAGGGTTTGTTAAATAGAGTGGAGTTTAAATTTCATGACTTTGCAGTTGAGTATTCTCAAATTGAAATCTAACTTTACCATCAGTATTTTTGCAAAAAATAAAAGATAAAACGAAAACAAATTGAAATGTAAGGCAAGAGGAAAAACCAAGCTTCAAAATTACAATACATAAAATCTCCGTAAAGGATTTGAATTTGAAGTGATCTAATGGAGACTATGCTGTTGTTGGCATATACCAATCTGCTACTAGGAATACGCTACATGTCAAAGTTGGATGAATTTGAAAATTTTGTGGAGAGAATAAGGAAGTATGGATTGATCCCATCATCCCTTAATGAGGGTTCAAAATCATCAATCATACTCTTAATTGATGACCTTCCGGTGACAAATGGTAGAGTTGCTTTTGGAAGACTTCAAAACTGTTTGCATCTTCTTGTGCAATCTACTCGGATACCAACTGCTATATTGATCACCGACTATGGTAAAGCCGATTCAGCAGATCACTCCACTGGATACTTAGAAGAACTTCAGTTGTCTCTTGAAAATGTTGGGGCTTGTAAGGTTACCTTTCTTGGACAATTTCTTTTTCTTTTTAAAATTTTTAAGGTTATTATTGAATGCTTACTTTTTATTATGATTTTGGAAACTGTCAGGTCTCCTTCAATCCTATAACAGATAATTCCATCAAGAAAGTACTTTCTAGAATATGTAAAGAAGAGCAGTGTAATGTGACTACTGAACAAGTCAGTCTAATAGCAAAAGCAAGTGGAGGTGACATTAGACATGCAATTACATCTCTGCAGTTTTTCTTTCTGAAACCAAATCCGAGGCATTTGTTGTCTTCATCAAGTCCTACTACCACATCTGCTAAAGAGAAACCATATGAAGTAAATGCTTTGGACGACGGGTTTTCCTTCCAGTTTGGCAGAGATGATACACTTTCTCTATTCCATGCCCTTGGGAAGTTTCTGCATAACAAAAGAGAGACGGAAAATGTCATGGCATTGGGTATGTTCTGATGAAAGTAGCATGCAGCTTTGACCTTTTATTTTAGTCAGTTTTTTGGTGCATGCATATTGTTAAATGTTTTTCCCCATTTAAATTCTCAAGAATATATTGCTCGAAAGTTGGGAACAACTTAATCCCTTATATATATGTATTATACATACACACATATATACAATCGTTCAAGTGTGGATACCCACCTGAGGGTTTAATTTCACTTCTGATGTTCACATCTGTGCTCATGTTCTTGTTTTGTAGACGGAGATGCATTTCATGTGCGGGAAGGATTGTCTAGACTACCACTAAAAATGGATGCTCCAGAAAAGATTCTATGCCAAGCACATGGACAAGCTAGGCCTGTTGCCGACTTTCTACATGAAAATGGTGACCTTTTTTACCTATAAATTGTGACTTCCTGAATGTAATCACAATTACTCTTTGTCATACATGGATGCAAAGTGCATGCACACATGCATACACATGTGAGACACAGAGCAAAATGGTAGCATATTGATGCTGCTGTTTTCTGTCATAAGACTGCTGCTGATTTCTAACTCTTCCACACAATTTTCTTGCAGTTCTAGATTTTCTGAGTGAGGAGGCCATAGATGATGCATGGGCAGTTGCTTCATATTTAGGTGATGCTGACTTGCTTCTTGCTACTTTCCGTGGAATGCTAAGTAGACAGTATGAGGCAGAGAATATTCTACAATCAGCTGGCGCCTCAGTTGCTGCTCGGGGTGTCCTATTTGGAAATTTTCATCCATTGCCTTCCAGGTATTCTCTATATGCTTCAATTAATCCTAATGTGTGAGCAACGACTCATGTAATTTCAGATAATATCACCAATTGTTGCAAGTACGCAGGTGGCATGCCGTTCGCCGGCCAAAGGTCTGGCAGGTTGAGCAATCATCATTGCGTAACAAGGTTGGTTTTGAATTTAAATTGCATCACTTTCGATTGCGTGCTGCTCTGTGTCATATTCGAACTTAATGAAATAAATTATATGGTTGGTAGTACTAGGTCTTTATAGATGATTGATGTGGTTATGTATAATATTCATGTCAGTCACTTTAATGGCTTGAACCACCATAGTACTTACTCTCCGCTGTTTGTGACGTTTCTTTTTTATGTGCCATTGCAGAAGGAGATGGTAAAACGGAGATTTGGCGCTTATAGTGGAATGTGTGCATCCGATTTGACAGTTATTGCTACTGAGTACACACCTGTGTTGAAATGGCTTGGATTTAGGACACTGCAAGGCTACAAGGAAGAAGACAATGTTGAAACGATAAGTTTTGACGGTCAAGAAACCGAAATTTCTGATGATGAAATAGAAGAATGGTAAGACATAGGGAGTACTTGAGAAGCAAAACTTAGTTTAGATTGGCTTGTTCCTGTAAACTAGTTCCTAGAAAGTAATCATTAATTTTTTTTTTTTTTTTTTGGGGTAATGTTAAAAAAAAATCTGGTACCGAACGAAAGTTGTACAACCTTTTGTGGTCAATGCCAGATTTGGAAATCCGAGTTGTTTGTAGTCACTAGTGGAAGTTTTGTCATATAAAGAGCTAGCTCTAGTCTTCTTAGGAGCTGATTAAGTGCTTATAAAAACCACTATTTTGAGAATTGTATTTTTTTTGTTTTTTGATTCTCTTGAGAAATTTCTTGTGATCAGAATAACAAATGAAACTTACAAATATACTTGAGAAATAATAAAAATGCAAATTTTATCTCCGACAAAATAATATGATCTGGTGTAAGAAAATATAAATTAAAATATAACTATGGACTGTAAAGTCAATGTCAAAACTTGAAATTATAAATTTTATCTCCTAATTCTCTTTATTGTTGAAACTTGAAATTACTATGGACTCTATGTAACGTCAATGGTAATTTAATAAATTTTTATTTACCCTTATTCAAGATGACTAAAAAATAAATATGATCACAGAAAAAATTAACACAGAAAAATCTTGGCTAAAAAGACAAAAGCCAACAAAAAAAAGTCTTTAACATCTAATTCCGACTTATAGCAAAATTACTCCTCTCCTGAACATACGAAGGCAAAGCGAGAAATTTTTAACTTTTTTAATTTTTTTGGAACTGAGAGAGAGTCTTGTTTGGGAGCACGAAATTGTTCGCCGGAAAAACGCAGTTCTTAAACTCGGAGGAAATCGGCGATTCTTCGGATTTTTTTTGTCTTCAGACTCTCCCTCTACTTTCTCCTCCTCCGCCTCATCATCATCATTGGGTATATAGACTCCTTAATAATATAGCAGCAGTTCATTCCTCAACGGAGAGTTGGGGCTTCTTCAAAGGTACCTCTCTCTCTCCACTTCTTTAGGGTTTATTCTTGGTTCAGCTTATTTTAACACTTTCAATCTTTTAATTTTGAAATATGAATCATTTCAAATTATTTTTGTACTTAATTTTTCAGTTAATATGTTTTTTATTTGGTGAAAATTGCATCAGCGAAAACTATTGTCTTAATTGTAGAAGTTTTATCAATTGAGGTTGTATTGTATTTTGCATGTTGTTTGTCACCCGTACTCAAAGTCAAGCAGATGCATGATTATCCCAAGTGGGTCTGCATTTTGATGTAAAAATTGTAATGGGAATGTTCTGAAATGACTTCTTGAATAGAAGTGGGGTTATAAGAAGAAATGGGTTGCCATCAGAATCCGTGCAACCATCCCCTGGTCATAAAAAGGTGGTTCATTTAAGTCAGTTCAGACTTCAGAACATGATAATTTTGACTTCTTTGAGCTTGTTAGTCAACTCATTTGTTGCTTTTTTGTCTATGTAAAGTTGACAAAATTATAAAATGTAGGGCAATATTCATTCTTTGGCATTAGTTGTTTGGGCTTTATACCTGCCTTCTAGTTTGAATCATGTTTTGTGATTTCAGATGGCAAACCGTCCTACTCGGACACGGGGACTAACGCTTCAACATCAGCAGCAACAGTCAAGGGCTAGGTGGACAACACATCTTACTGAAATACTTGTAAACTTAATGGTGGATCAAGTACACAAAGGGAACAGAAAAAATCATAATTTTGGCAAGAAAGCATGGAAGTATATGTGTGATGAGTTCCATAAGAGAACAGGTCTGAAATGGGACAAGGAACAACTGAAGAACCGAGGCGCAGTTTTGAGGAGGATCTATGTTACAGTTACTTCACTTCTTGATCGAAGTGACTTCAGTTGGGATGAATCCACAGGAGCTATTGTAGCCAGTGATGAAGTGTGGGCTGAATATGTCAAGGTATGTTCCTCGTCATATATGTTGCTTGTACAACACAATTCTAAACCTACCTGATATGTAGGATTCTTCTTTAAGCAGGAACATCCTGATGCCGAGACTTTAAAAGTCAGTGGCTGCCCAATTTATAAAGAGCTGTGCACTATA
This sequence comes from Prunus dulcis, assembly GCF_902201215.1. Classification (NCBI taxonomy): domain Eukaryota; kingdom Viridiplantae; phylum Streptophyta; class Magnoliopsida; order Rosales; family Rosaceae; genus Prunus; species Prunus dulcis. Next base: position 16,115,587 of record NC_047656.1, on the reverse strand, counting down.
TTTTCAGAACCACCAACAAACGGGAAACATGACCATCCAGCTGAACATGAGGGTGGGGATCCAAAATCTCGTCCACTGGAGCAAGAAGTGTCCTCATCAGATTCTGAGGAAGCAAATGACGCCGTCAATGATCAAGAAACAATTCAACCTAGTACACCTAGCACTACTGGCATCCGTAAAAGAGGGCGCAAGGGTATTGATGATGCTATTGCAGGAGCTATATTGGAGATGGCAGCTGCATCAAAGCTGAGGACAGCTGCTACACAGCAACATAATGCTAGATACACCATAGCTAATTGTATTGCAGAATTGGATAAGATGCAAGGTGTTGATGAGCAAGTCTATTTTGCTGCGCTTGATCTGTTCAACAAACCCATTGCAAGGGAGGTGTTCTTGTCTCTCAAAGGTGAAAAACGCTTGATTTGGTTGCTTAGGAAGTGCACATCAGATCCCGTTCTCTAGATTGATTGATAAAAAAACTTTCATGTAATTTTGATCTTTATCTTATCTGTGTTGTGTGAATATTGGCTTTGTATATATATTCAGCAGCCTGGTTTTACTTTTAACCCATTTCGTCAAACTTCTGGTTCGTAACTGCGTTTACATTCCGAATCTCAGGTATGCAAAATTTTTTCTGTAATACACAAGAACTGTAAAGAAACATGAGGTCCAAATATAATCCCTTGAATTCTAGACTTATATTATGCCAACATGAACAATATCTTGGCTTTAGCCCAAAACACAGAGAATATGGGCAAAGATGCTATGGAAAGCAACCTGTTGTGCCTCCTCTTCCGGATATGAAAATCTAGTTTTAATGAATCTGAATATTGTAATCAGGCTTAATGTAATGTGTGAACACTAAGAAGAAAAGGTAACCTACAAAGCCTTCTCTTTCTCCGAACTTGAATTTTGCTTGTGGTTCATAACAACTGCCATAGTACTTTAAACAAACGAATTAGAAAACAAACCAAAAAACACCTTCATTAAGAATAATTAAATAAAACTGAACAGTCAACCCACAAGAAGAAAAGGGAAACTATCAAACTAAACAAGGGAAGAGTAAATAGCACTCCGGACGCCTTTCATGGGAGAAAACAGAACAAACCTTTGAAAAGTTGCAAACTAACTAGAATATCCTTACTCTGTTGCATTCCAAATATTCAACCACTTCTGTTTCCGGGTCGGTGTTTCCCTACTCTGCATAATTGTGTCAAGGTTATCTTAAAAAGGGGAATCCTGCCACTGATAGTCTCCTCCACTATGGTTAATGATAACTGAAAGGATGTGCATCTATCTATACACGAAAACTGATTACAATGCTGTCATTCCTCCAGAACTTTTAAGTCTTTTCATCGATTTAGTAACCCCTCAACATCCAGCTTACTGAAAGGATGCGCGATATACACAGAAAACTGATTACAGTGCTGCCAATCCTCCTGAAATTCGAATCTTCTCCTTACGGTAGTAACCTTTTAACGTCAAGCTCCTGATTAGCACTTTTGGCTTGGTTATATAGTGACTCGAATGCCTGCATACACACACTTGAAAATCCCACCATCGCCTCAAAGACATGAGGAAACCCCATCTGCAAGTTATTTAGTGTCATGACTCTTGTCACACTCACTGACTTTTCATGCTTGCTCTTCTCCTCTTCTGCTTTTGCCCTCAACACCTCCACCTTTGCCCGCTTCTCAGCAACTGGGTTCTTTGTAGAAGTGCTAGCGGAATCAGGCATTGAATATGGGCCATACTTGGACTCCACCGATCTAAGCACAGTTGCCTTCTTCTCAAGCTCTTTAAATGTCGATTCTGACTTCTTTTTTTGCTTATATTCCTCTGCTTGTTGAACTACAATAGCATGAACTACGGTTAAAAAGCTCTTGATTCCTTCAGATGCTACTTTGTCCGGAATCCGGTCAACTGCATGGTGCCATTCTTCACAGAGCATGTAAATTCTTGATTCTTGACTTGTCTTTGATATTGGATGTCTCCTAAACTGGAAGAGGCTAAGCCGGAGCCATCCTGTTAGGGACTGGATGTAGTCCAATTGAGCCTTGACCAGGTTGCAAAATGACTGGTGCCATTGCTGGACTTGAAGCTCAAGCTGGAGTGTTGCTTGCCTGTGAATCTCAGATGTAGGTTCAGTAGATGGTATTGTGTTCAGGTATTTGAGCTGCTGAACAATGTGCTTTTGGACCTGGTGGCACTCATACATGCTTCTCCACATGCACATCAATCTGTAAAAGCAAGCAAAATATGGTATTGTGTTAAGGTATTTTCAAAGTTTACATGGCTGTACGAATCAGTAAATCTTTCTAAGGAAAAGCAAACAAAGGACACAAAACAACCAGTCAAAAGCAGTCAAACGAAATTTTTTACTGCTACCCCAAAATATCAGAGCTTTGACTTTCACTCTCTTAAGCCAGATATTCAAAATCTATGGCTATTAATTTGAGATGATATATTTACCAAAAAGAAGATAAAGAAAATGAAAACTCGTGTATGCTCAAGACTAACCCTTAGTATTGACCAAAAAAAAGACTAACCCCTTGACAAGCTCAATGAGTTGAGGGTACAGCTCTGTCTCCCTGAGTTTGATGATTTCAGCAGAAGTTGTGTCAATGGCCTGTGAAGCAACCATCATTTGTGACTCCAGCTTTTCCACATCATTCTTGGTCTTCTCAGTCTTCACATAGTCTGCCCTCTTCATCTCTAGCTTCTTCAAGGTAGCCACCCTCTTCTCATGCTCTATCTTTATTGTCTCAGCATCCTAAAACCATCCCCAAAACGAAAACATAAATCTAAACTAAATGAAAAAACACACACACACACACATATGGATGTGCATGATCTCATTGAATAACTTTAAAACTCCAAAGTTCATATGTCATGCTTGTGCCCCAAAAGTAAAATTAAAATAACAAAACAATATGATTGTGTAGGGCAAAAGCTCCACCAGGAGCCCACAAAAGATATGGGAACCAAAAGTTTACCTTGACTTCCTGGTATAGTTTCTTTTCCCAAGCATAAAGCCTCTCCACAGTAGAGCAATGGCTGCTACTCACAACACCCTCCTCTCCAACCCCACTACCTAAATGGCTAAGCACCATCTCATCACAACCCATCTTTCCAAACCCACCAAACTTGGGACTTGAACCTCCCCATGTCCACAGTGAGGGGCTCAAATTACACCCATGGTTATAAACTTTACCTGCCCCAAAAAAAAAAAAAAAAAAAAACCAAAACCATTCATTACATCAAAATATAAAACAGTAAAAATTAAAATTGTTCTCTTTCCTCTCATTTTTCCCCAGTTTTCTCAGCAAACAAACAGAGCTAGAACCCAAAAAGAAAATCACTTCAAACATTAAAAAAAAAATAAAACTTTACCCCCTTTATTTTGACAAGAAGAAAATCCAGGGGTGGGAACTTCCAAGAGCAAGGAGAGAAGTCCGCCAGCATCAGCAGCCTTGAGGAAATACTCATCAAGTTCCTTTATAATCTCAACCAGATCTTTAGCATTTCTCGAAACCACCATGGCAAGCTCACTTGTAGGCGCCCCACTCTCTTTAGAAAACCCACTGACGACAGAAAGCGGCGCCGCCGTGCTCGCAGCCGTGACGGTGATCACCGCCTCGGAGGCGGTCGTGTTGTCCTCCCACTCTTCTTCAGTCACTGGCCTCGAAGAAGAAGCCACAAATGGGTCCCAGAAATCCCATGTGGACGACGGAGGCGGCGGCGGGGGAGGCGGAGGCGGGAGAGCTGTCGAGGCTGTGGTTGATGTTGTCCATGTGTCAGAGCTTGAGCTGAGTGGCGGCGGCGGCGGCGGCGGTTGTGGGGTGAGAGGGGTTTGTGGGGTTTGCGGTTGTGGTGGCGAGTGGTGGTTGTTGTGGTGGCTGTAGTGGTTGTTGTGGTGATGGACGGTAGTTTCGGCATTTGAAAATTGGAGCAGAGCAGCACCAGTGCTGCGAAGAGAACGAAGATACATGGTGTGAGCTGCAGACCAAGCTTGTCTTGCTTTCACGAGCTGCTTCATGTACCTCTTCCTTGATTTGCATCTCGAAACCATCTCTTCTCTATCTATTCTCGAATAGCAACACCCCATTTTGCTCTTGATCAGCTTGATTTGCTGCTAAAAACCAGAGAGAAAAAGAACAAGAAAGAAAAATGAGAAGGGTTTTTTGGAAAAAAAAGAAAATGAAAAAGGAAGGTTCTTTTAGCTATATATTAACAGATGAAGCTTGCAGTGTCTCCATCAATGGAGGGTCTTTCATGTAATTGGGGTCATGGGTTCTGCTAAAGGTGGTCTAAACTCTAAAAGTGGTTGTATTTTGTGCACATTTTAAAGGCAAAGTTGGCTGCTTTGGCTCTGTAACTCTTTCCCAGATGGGCACAGACACAGAAGACAGAGAAGCACACACTTACCTCCAAAAACCACACAGTTTTAGTAGCTGCAATGTTCTTCTTGTAGGATTTTCTGGGTTGGCAAAACAACATTTGCCCAGTTTGATTTGATCTCAACTCAGGAGCTTTCGATCTATCTTTCTCTCTCTCTGAAGTGAAGATGTAGGTTTGGGACTTATCTAGGATGTGGTGGAGGGACAAGGGACAGGGCTTGAGCTGGAGCAGAGACACTGGGCTTTGGAAAGCGAGCCAGAGAGCATTGTATATATTTGAATTTACTGACCAAATTACCCCAACCATGTTGTCTGTATTTACCATGAGCTGGTGTGTCAGCCTGGAACTCAAAACCGTCAGCATCCAAAGTTTGAGTTATGGCTTCAACTCTTCAAGCTTCTTTTCATTTTTGTGTTTACCACCATTTATTAAGTTATTGGATTTGCCATAACTGACTCAAGTGCTGGAGAGCTTTTTGTGGCAAAAATAAATTCAAATTCTAACCTCAACATTTTACTCATAACGTTAAGTTTCCTTTTTCTCATAACCTCAAACTCTAACTAACTCTAACATTTGGATTTTGGGACACTGATGATTTGAATCCCAAGTGAACAAGTGGTGTGTAAACAAATTGCACGTTTATGTTGACGGATTTTAAAGAGAAAAGCATATATATATCTTGTTTCATACATCCATGTATATGAAATATATTACATATAAGTTGTTCTCTTCATTAACAGTTGAGTCAATTCACAAATCAAACGGTATGGTGATGCCTCGGGAGAAACATAAAAAGAGAGAATGACTTAAAATAACAATTTAAATAAATTAATGTTAATCCGATCAAGGAAACCTTAGATTAATACTAAAAGAAGACAGCATTATTCTTCTCAAAATAAAAAACTGTACTTTAAGTATATTCTATTACCATATGATATAAACAAAAATTTTGTTTGATACGGATATCAGATGGGTATCAAATTGGAAGTTAAAATTTGTTTTGTTTTCTATCTCTTTGGTTCTTTTTGGGAACCGTGGTGGATTCCACAGAGAGAGAGAGAGAGAGAGAGAGAGAGAGAGAGAGAGAGAGAGAGAGCATTTCATTTCAGGGTCACCTCATACACATATATAAAATGTTAGACACAGTCTTTAACGTGTGCATCAACAATTATAGGCCCTTGATCGAAGTGAATGTGGATTTGTTTGGGCAACTATAAACCGTTGATTTCAAGTGACCAATGCATGTGTGGGCCATTGTCGTTGACAGAAACTCATGTTTAATCATAATATTATGTGATGGTTTTACTTCACAAACTGAAGCTTCCTGACTCATCTCAGCAATGCAATTATACGTCTTCTGTTTTCTTTGACAGAAAATTATTAACTGATGAAGAAAGCAGAGAGCTTTTGAGCTTGTTACCATCTAGGGTTCTTAATTTGGCCTGCACCACGTATATCACAAACTTGAAGCTAGAGATGGAGACCAAGTGCATCAACAATTGTACGGACATATGCTAGCCTTTGTTTTAAAATTAGTGTTCAGTGTTCAGACTTACTCGTACAATACTGCACCACATGCACCTAAACCACTATGCACTTGAAATTCAACAATAAGTCAACAAAAAGAAATGCGGGTACCAACATGGTGGCAACATAAGTGAGCAAATTTGAAGTACACATATAAGTACGAAAGGATAAATATTTTCCTGTTAGATAGTCGGGTACGTTATGTTGTTCACCAAACATCTATATCGTGTTAAATTCTAATAACCAACATAAAATACAAACTTTTTAAATATAGAAACTTGAAACACTAGCTAATTATACAAAAACACCCTTTACAATATAACCTAATTGCTAATTTTTCTCACAAGAACATCCCTTCTAGTCAAGGTAAGAGAGAATGAGTGCAACATACAAGTCAGTTTCCAAAAGGATAATATTATAGAAAGAAAGAGTTAAGAACCTAACTTCCACAAGCGTTGGGAGGAGAAAAACTTTCATGAAACGGTTTCATATTCTGTGTCTATGTCTCATATCACCTAGGGTGTAGACAGAGAATTGTTATAAAACCGCCTCATGAAAGTTTTTCTCGGATTGCGGTCATTGGCAAGGCTTGGAAATGATTGGGCTACAAGAATCACAGTACTTTCACCAAAAACTCCCATCCTTCTGAAAGCCTTTTAGGCCCTACTGGGCCAGACCAAAACTGCGGGCGCAACGTAACGATAAGCGTCCTTCCGTATACCCCAAGGTTTTCGTCAAAATAGTTCGTTAATCCGTTCCACGACCGCACTGGTAGGTCCGAAGCCCAAGAAAGATAAGGAGTTTCTCCTCCACACGCGCTCACAAATCATTTTAAATCCCACGCTCCACCAGCACCTCCCAATAGTTCACTTATCGTGCTCTCCAAGCCCGGTGCTCCACACGCGCTCTAATTACGCTGCACCATAATCACCTTCAGTAATAAAATAATAACGAAAAATAAAATTATAATAATAATAATAAAACGCTCAAGCTTCTCTCCCGCTGATCCAATCCAGTATATCCATACACACAGAGCGAGCCAAAGCAAAGCAAACCAATCGTTGCCTTCAATTCAATCGTTTGGTTCGTTGGCGTCTTCGCTTTTGATTTTGCTTCGATTCCGCAAAGCCTGCGATTTCGTCGGCCGATTCTCTCATGGCGGAACCAGTAGTGGACGCGCAGTACCTCAAGGAAGTGGAGAAGGCTCGTCGGGACCTTCGCGCTCTCATCTCTGTCAGGAACTGCGCTCCTATCATGGTTCGATTGGCGTAAGTGCTCTCTTTTCACTTTCGTCTTTACTGTTTCCACGTTCCGTTTGGCTCCCGAGAAAAACTAGGAGAAGGAAGGGGGAATGAAATTTATATCTAGTGTCTAGTTCTAGTTTTGAGTAAGGATGAGTTTACTGTTTAGGTTTTGAGTTTCTTTTTTTCTTTCTTGCATTTTCCGTTTGACCGAACAGCTCATTAGTCTGTTACTGTTCGATCACCAAAGTCAATGAATAAAAGAAGAACAAAGTTTTAATTTATTCTTTCTTTTTTAAATTTTAAATTCTTACTAATCAGAAGTCACTTTCAATCAATTGAGGCAGGTGGCATGATGCTGGGACATACAATGCTGAAACGAAAACCGGTGGCGCTAATGGCTCCATCAGGAATGAGCATGAGCTAAACCATGGCGCAAATAGTGGTTTGAAAATTGCTGTTAATTTTTGTGGTGAGAATTTTTGGGAACTTTTATCTGTACTGAAGTTCTTAAGCAATTCATTGATAGTTTATGCTGATAATTTTCATATTAAAAAAGCAAAAAATTTGTACTGATTTTGATGAGGTCAACTCATAGGCGGAGCTTATCTATTGGATTCTATTGTTTTTGCAGTATCCTAGAGTTAATTCCAATTCTGAGTTGTTGTACTCTTTGAAATGACTGAAATTGGAAACCATTCGGTCTCCCAAGAAATTTAATTGTAGATGCCAAACAGTTGAATTTTCCCCTAATTCTTTTTGTTGTTCTGTTTTGATAACAGAGGAAGTGAAAGCCAAGTATCAGAAGATCACATATGCCGACCTCTACCAGGTGGCTGTAGTTTTTTAATCTCTCATTGTTTTGTTGTGAACCTTTGGCTTTATGTTGTACTTGTTGTTTGGTCCTTGATATATGCTATTTCATAAGGAAAATGTTTGTGTAACATAATACACTGCAAAGCTCAATGGACTCTGGTAGATTTCAAGGGCCATTGTTTTATGAATTATGGTTCCGATGTGTGATTTTTTGGGGAGGATCTCATCTCTATGGAAACTTTCTATCTCATCTACCAATGTAGGTCTAGTTTTTATTTATTTATTTTGTTTTATGAATGGAGCAAGTTTTATTTTGATCAGATAAAAAACGTCACACACATTCACCAGTTAGGGGCTTTTATTTTTTTCTGTAAATATTGGATGAGCTAGTTACCTAGCTCTATGTGAGAACCAGATTTGAGTAACTCGTAATTTTTCTGTCTTATGATCTTAGCTTGCTGGGGTTGTTGCTGTGGAGGTCACTGGTGGCCCTACTATTGAGTTTGTTCCTGGTAGAAAGGTATGTTCATTCATGGCAGTTGTTAATAACATATTTATCATGTATGTTCCTTGCAGTTGTTGAACTTTCTTTCTATCTCTGAATCCAGGATTCACTGGAGTCTCCGGAAGAAGGACGGCTTCCAGATGCCAAACAAGGTATGCATGCCTATAAAGTTTCAGCTGCTTTAATACAGAAACTTAGGTTCTCTCTCTTCTTCTTGGGTTATATTTTATTAGTGTGCTAATGGAAGATGAACAAATCATTATTCTGATTTCCTTCAATGTTGTAATGGTTTGTTATTTCGATTTTGCTGCAGGTGCATCACATTTGAAGGACATCTTTTATCGCATGGGTCTGTCTGATAAAGACATTGTGGCATTGTCAGGAGCCCACACATTGGTAGCTTTTTAATGGACTCAACAATGTGCAAAATACTTTTCAGTTATATAAAATATACATATATTGAATACTTCTTTGTTTCTGTAGGGTAGAGCACATCCAGAAAGGTCAGGCTTTGATGGCCCTTGGACGAATGAGCCTTTGAAGTTCGACAATTCATACTTTGTGTAAGAAATCAATATTATACTTAACACAATTGATTTTTAAAACTTTCAATTGGTAGGACCAAATGCAGCACACATTGACAATTGTTTATGTTGTAATTAAATTTTTATCAGTGAGCTACTGAAGGGGGAATCAGAGGGGCTGTTGAAACTTCGCACAGACAAGGCTTTATTGGACGATCCTGAGTTCCGCCGCTATGTTGAGCTTTATGCAAAGGTAACTAATTTGATTTATCTTCGGTAAATCAGTAAATAAATTGGAAGGAAATTAAGAGCTTGGGTGAAATCAAGGCTTTACCTTTTGGCTCTATTACCTTGCAGGATGAGGATGCATTCTTCAAAGACTACGCAGTGTCACACAAGAAACTATCAGAGCTAGGCTTTGCTCCATCGTCTAGTGTCAAGGAAGCTGTAAAGACAAGTACTTTGGTGGCACAAAGTGCTGTGGGAGTTGCCGTTGCTGCAGCTGTTGTGATCCTGAGTTACTTATACGAAGTTCGTAAAAAAGTCTAGTAAAAATGTAAATATTTTAAATAATATCATGAGAAGCCAGTGAAGCATATTCTGTCAGGGGAACATATGTTATTAGTACTTAATTGTCTTACTGTTCTGTAATAAGTTCTGAAATTCTAGAACTGAACTTATAAAGGACATGTTTCTAATAGATATGGCCCATATATTGCTTGCTTTTCGTAACTTCACCAAGAAATTTGAAAGCACAAGAAAGAAGGTGCAAGATGATGCTTCCCTGGCCTTCGAAACAGGGAACCAATGCTTTTCTTGTTCGCTTGCAAAACCCTCCTGCCAGTCATTCCTTTATTCCGATTCTTCTTTTAAACCTCCCCATATAAACTGGAACAAAATCGTCTTCTTTGTAAGTGTGACTAAAATAAGCCCTTCTCTCTCGAGTCATGGCCGCACCAGTAGTAAACAAAGAGTACCTCAATGAAATCGAGAAGGCTCGACGAGACCTGCGTGCTCTTATCTACAGCAAGAAATGCGCCCCTCTCATGCTTCGTTTAGCGTAAATGTTCATTCTTCATTTTTCCCTCAAACTTGGTCCTCCCATGACCTTACGTTTGGTTGCTCAAGAAAACTGGTGAAAAGGAAATGGTCTTTTGAATTTGATGTCTTGTTGTCGCCATTTTCATCATTTTCTCAGCAACCAAACAGGATCATTAGCTGTTTTCGTGGGGGTACCCGATTGTTGCTGTTAACAATTTGGTCCCTTCTTAGGCTTTAAAGATACCATTTTAAAAATCTAGTCTCCAACTTTTATCGAAATGGTAACTAATTAATGATGGTTCAGGTGATCTTAAATCAATCAGAAGTTAAGTATATAACCATTATTTTGATAGGTGGCATGATGCAGCAACATACGACGCTAAACCAAAGAATGGAGTAGCTGGAGGGCCTAATGGCTCAATCAGGAACGAGGAAGAGTTAAACCGTAGTGCAAATTTGGGACTGAATATTGCGGTTAATTTATGTGGTATGCTTTTGCTTTTTTACTTATTCTCAATTCACTTTCTCTACGTGTTTCTGATTGTGCTTTGATTTTCAGAAGAAGTGAAGGCCAAACACCCCAAAATTACATATGCTGACCTCTATCAGGTTGTTATGCAATGCATAGTTTGACATGGATAATAGCTATTATTGATGAAACCCTCAATTTGGCTAACTTCAAAGGTTTGTCTTCCAGCTTGCTGGGGTTGTTGCAGTAGAGATCACTGGAGGTCCATCCATTAACTTTGTTCCGGGCAGAAAGGTATGCATATCGGTTTCGAAACACCTACTTAAAAGGTGTTCTTCTTTCTTTAAAAAATGTATACCTTTCTTTATCTCTCAATCAGGACTCAACTCAATCTCCACCTGACGGGCGCGTTCCCGATGCCAAACTTGGTATGTCATCAATCATGTTCATCAAGTTTTTCATTTGCAAATTCAGCTTGTATCACAAGAAATATGTTTGTTTGTTTCATTTTGTTAATAGGTGCATCCCATTTGAGGGAAGTTTTCTATCGTATGGGCCTGTCTGACAAGGACATTGTGGTATTGTCTGGAGGCCATACACTGGTAACTTTCTCCATCCATATACTAAAAGTAGACAATGTTTTCGTTGTACGTAGAGTTCATCTCTTCTTTTCTGTTGGTTCTGTAGGGAAGGGCACATCAGAACAGATCTGACTTTGATGGCCCCTGGACAAAGGAACCTGAAAAGTTTGATAACTCATATTTTGTGTAAGACATTCATGAAAGCTGTCTACTTTTATATGCAATAGTGAATGTTCCCTCTGGTTATAGATATAAATTCTGTGATCAGGGAACTGCTGAAAGGGGAATCAGAGGGACTGTTGAAACTTCCCACAGACAAGGTTTTAGTGGAGGATCCTGTGTTCCGTCGATATGTTGAGCTATATGCAAAGGTAAATAAAGTTTCCAAGCCAAAAATTAAACCAAAAACAAAACGAAGTCAGGAGAATGCAAGGATTTCCACGCAGTTAGTCGATACCGTTGATTGTTGTGGTTACGAAACTTATCTATTTTCTGCAATTCCTTGTAGTGTTCCATGCTTACGAGAAGAAAAAAGATTGGTATCACATCACAGGCTGTGGTAGTTGATAATTTTACCATATTCACATCTGGCAATTAACATGAGTGTTTTGTATATGAGCAGGATAATGAAGCATTCTTCAGAGATTATGCAGTATCACACAAGAAACTATCAGAACTTGGCTTTACCTCACCTTCTCTGGGTCCGAAACTAGTAGTTACTCTTAGCATTGCTGCTGCAATAGTTGCAGCGCTAGTGTACGACAAATGCCAAGGTTTCATCCAAGACATGAAGACCCTCAATTAGAGTGGAAACTACAGTTCACTGGGAACCTGAGACAACTCAATCACCAATATTTCCAAAATATCCCTCCTTTAAACCCTTATGTTTTCTTTTAAATTTTATTGTTGTCCAGATTTTATGTAAATTGTCATGAATAAATATGATGGTGTGACAGTTGATTTTAAACTAGCCAGAACAAAAATGATTTCACACTTCACAGTATTGAGAGTTGTAGAAAAAGAGCCTTTATTATTATTGTTCTGTTAAAGATTGGCCCTGTTTACAATTTGCAAGGCATATATAGAATAACTCTACCCGTACAACTTCAACTACATACTCTATTCTCTCCCAGAAGATAAGATAAAGAAAGGAGAACAAGTTCATCTCCAGCCTAAAAAAACTATGCAATTCTTCAAATTAAATGAGTTTAAAGGTAAATGATTAATATAGAAGACTAAATAGATTAAATTAGTTCAGGCCCTTGGACTCAAAGAGAGAGTAATATCTTGAAAAACTCTCAGCCTCTTTTCAATCTTCTTCGGAAAGATCCCGGAACTGTTGCTGGTACCAGTCACCTTCCCAGTTTCATTAGTTGGGTCAATAACCGCAGAGATGATAGCCTCTTCAAAGTCCTTGTTGTCGGGCAACAAATTTGTTAACTCGTCCCCTGTTTCTTCAGATGTAAGAGAGAGCCTTCTTCTGGTCTTGTTCTCTGGTACACCCAATTCCACAGTAGGCTTTGTGATCTCAGCCGTATCGGTCACTCTCATTGAATTGGCAGCATTTCCAGACCTTGTTCTCTTAAGGGTCTCAGCAATTTGATTGCTAGTTGGGGCTGGCATGAACTTTGCGTAGTAAGGCTGTGCAGCAACATTTAGTGAGTTTCCAAAAGGAGGAGGAGGGGCTTGAGGAACTTGCTTTATACTTTTATGCTGAGGAAGCCCCATCTGGTTTGTGAATACGTTTATGTTTGAATTGATATTCTCATCAGCAAACTCATCTTGGTGAGTTTTGACAGAATCTGTTGTTACTGGCAAGCTGCTATGGTGGTGGTCTCTGCAAGGCTGAGGCTGCCAAATCGATGAAGACCCAAGGAAGGCGTCGAAAAGCCTGCTCTGCTCAACCCGGTCCCCGCCCTTGTTCATCATCTCAGACTCAAGATCCTTGAGCATCTGCTGAGCCCTTTCGTAGGCTTTGAGATGGGAATCCGTTCCTCTTGGACCATCTGCAACTGCGGGTTTAACACGGCGAAGATTTTCTTTAGCCTCAGAAATTCTTCCTTGCTTCATTAGACAAATCCCAAGGTTGCACATCTTGTTATTATCTGGTGCAATTGTTAGAGCACGCCTATAAGCATCTTCAGCTTCAATGTAGTTGTTCTGCTGCATTAAAGCCCACCCCAAGTTCCCCTGAAAATACAAACACAGAATTAGTCTCACTGTTGTCACTAATTTTGAAGTGAAATAACAAATTTTTGGTTTTCGTTTGCATATCGAAATCTTACCAGTAATCTAGTGGCTTCTTGTTCCACAGAGACTTGAAATTTCTTCCCCTGAGATCTGGCAGTTTTGGTGCGCTTTCCATTGAAGGCCATCCCTTGCTGAATCAAGTACAACTTGTGCCTCAAAAGTGCTATTTGGTCATCCAATCTCCCACATCTCTACAGAAAAAAAAAAATTTCGCCCAACTTATCAGTAACTGCTTGTTAGTCTCATCTCATATCATTATTAGAATTTACGAATATTTTGGGGGGTTTTCATACCTTGTAAAGATCCAAAAGAATGTTGTCAAGAGATTCTTGGGCTTGATCCGAACACCGGTGTCTCAGTGACTTGATGGCTTCAATGGCTTCTTCAGCCCGGTTCTGTTGCTTCATCACAATAGCCATGTCTTTCAAAGCACTGTCCACTCTGTCCCCAGAATTAATGGCAGCCCAAAATAGTGGGATCGCCTTTTCTGGATCCTTATCCACCAGCTATTGGAAAACAAAAAGCACCCATCAATTAGAACATGAACCAAAACAAGAAAAAAGAACAATTTCCAGATTTCTGATCCAAATTTTAAAAAGAACCCAGAAGATTTACCTGAACATTCTTGGCTCTAACATAAGGAGTGTCGCCTACTGGGACTTTGTGAGTCACATGAAACGACTCTGACCGGGTCCTCGAAACTCCAAGAGGCTTGGCTGGTGAGGAAGGGGCAGACTTGGTGGGTCTGAAACCAGGCGGAGCATTCCACATATCTTGCAACATCTTTGAATTTGAATGATATATATAATCTTATAGCAGAAGTGAGATCTAAAGATGAAGAAGATATACGGAAGGCTTTTTAGATGAAGAAGAAGTCTCAGAGGAGAGAAGAAGAATGGGGAAGGACGGTGAGAGAGAGGGGCAGAGAGAATGAAAGAAACGGTGTGGTTTCGTGGGGGGTAATATGAGAAATTATAGAGATTTGAATTTTTTTGACCGTTGGGGTGTTACCGTTCGACAAACTAGCCGTTGCGGGTGTTTTTCTATATTGTGGCGGAAAATGGAGTATGCGCGTATCTGCGCCGTTGTCCAAGTTTTGCTAATTATTATTAATTTCCAATTTCTATATTCGATGCTACATGCCATACATACGAGATTTACATAAAAAAATATTTATTGACAATTTTGAACGAATATCCCCTTTTAATTACATATTCAAATTCAAGAACATATGTGATTATTTTCAAATTAAATTCTACCCTAGGTTCAAAATGACCAAGGAGATATAAACGTCCAATTATATGGATGGAGAAATATTAAGTTAAAATTTCATTTCTTATACAAGGAAGTGTTACATGCTCCGACAATAGATATATTATGTTATAAAGATGTTAAGTTGTATTAATAATGCTCAAGCACTAATTCATTAGTAATTTAATAAGTTCAATTGAGTTATTAGTGTCGTATTATGTCGCTAACCGATTATTACTTAGTGCTTTTGTAGATCATTAATTGAGTATATTCTTATTTGATTATGCAGTGTAACAGTCCCGCTCATCTAAAAACCTAAACATGAAGTCTTGTGAGAGCCTCTTTAATACATGCCATTGGATTAATCCAATGACACATGTGATATAGTAATTTAAACCCTCACTCGTGCTCCTTACCTTACCCAAACTCTTTTAATTATTTATTTTAATTGGTCTAACCCAATAAATAAATAAAAATTAGGGTTGCACGTTCAAACCCAGGCATCTTCTCCCTTCTTGGTTCATTTATGACATGTTAATGCCATATATCCATCTTTGGACTTGAGGCCATCATATTTATTTGCAAAATATTTAAGAAATTTATTGAATTTAATATTTTGACTCACGAAGATATTTTGGCTGTCAATGGAATGAAAAGCCGCCAGGGAATCGCTTGTATGAATTTCTTCTTCTTTCCTAAACTTAGAACGACAGAAGGAAGAGAGAGAGAGAGAGAGAGAGAGAGAGAGAGAGGATAATGAGAAGATAGTTGGGATGAATGAAGACAAATGAATGTGTATCCCTAGGTTAGATAGAAAGGGAATGAAGATGCTGAGAGGAAGAGCGAGAGAAGGGATGAGGGAAGAAGATGGCTGGGGTGGAAGACAAATTGAACGTTTATCCTGATTTTTATTTTATTTATTGGGTTAGAAATAATAAAATAAAACTACTAATTATATGCGTCATCGGATTAATCCAATGACCGGTATTTATGAGGGACCTCACAGGACTCATTTTTAGGTAATTTAGATGAACGAGACTAATATTTGGATTAACAAAACTGTGCATAATGGGCCCACACAAAAAATCACACTAAGGTGATGGGCCATAATATTGGTCCGATAGATGGGTTGTCTGAGTTGCCCCAGACCTTTGCCCGATCAATTTTTACCAAACTAACGCATAAATTTGTTTCCAAAAATTCAAGTAATCATAGAGACAACAACATTAGCGAACAGAGAAAGAGAGAAGCAAGATCTACCCCAAGTTATGATCACAAGTATAGGTAAAATTCTGCTATATCGCAAAGTAAAATGAGAACATTACATACATAAAGGGAATGGGAAACCAGGGTGAGGCGAGGGAGCCATACAAGACAGATAGCCTTGAATATCAAATAAATAACTGCCGCTACTTCAAACTATAGCGCCCGATCCCGAAAACTGTCTGTTTTATCAAGTCTAGCTGTACCCGAGCTTGATGATTCGCCCATTGCATCAGGAGAAGCTGCTCTCTGGGCTGAATCTTTCTTCAGAGAAGTTGGTATACCTGAAATCTCCTGAAGAATGAAAGGAGTAATCACCAGAGGCAAATATAAGTTAACATGTCTATACACAAGGCAAGAATCCTACAGGCTACATCTATTCTCTCATCAGATAGAACAATATAAAACAATCAATTCCTGATTACCTTCATTAGATGCAACCTCAAGTCACAAGGTCGAACTTGATTTCCAATGCACGCCATCACAAATTTTGAATAGTTAAACAATACATCAGCAGCAGCTTGCTTTTTCTCATCAATCTATATATAAATAAAGCCAGAAAAAAAAAACAAATTAAAGTCGGTTCGGCAATTAAGAAGCATCTCATCAAATCAAACTTGCAACACCAAGCACCAGCTGATCCAAAACATAAACGAAAGAAATTTAAGTACTAAATAAACCTCTATCCGCCTGAAGCGCACAAATGATTTAAGTCATATGAACTTGAGAAGGCACCAAGGGTTCAGTCACCTAATTTAGTATCTCTATCAGCAAAACCAACACGATCATAAGCATAATCTGATGTTAACCTCAACAAATTTCTTCTGCCATTCACTTTATCTGTGCATAATGATAATGGAGTACTATCACTCCCCATTGGAGCAAGGGGCACAAGGTAACACTAGACTGACAAAGCAAGGAAAAACTATCACTTCCTATTTTCATTTTGCCTTTTGCTTTCTACAACTGTCACCCAAAACAATTCAGTCAGGAATTATTTTATTTTTTTGCTTTTTACAGAACATAACATATGCAAACGTGATTTATCGTCCAAAATCCACAGATCACTGGAACATGAATTTCTAAGATTTATGTGCCCAGAAAATTCCAATTGGGGACATCCCCAATTCTTAATCTTCCAATACGCAAATTCTACCACAGAGTTCATAAAATTGATTGACCCTCTAAACAAACACACAAAAACTTTCAATTTCTGAAATCCAGCTACAAGTTTTCACTGCACAAAGGTCGCCATGATTCAAAATCTGACACCAACCACGCCTACAATCCATAAAATGTCCAATAGCCAACGTAAAACAAAAACTAAATAGATTAAGAACATGTAAACTTGCGAAAAATCAAATTTTGATGAGGTGGTTGTGGTTGGATTTGGGTGTTGTTTCGAGCGTTAGCCAAAGAGAGAACAGATGAAGGTCGTGTTTTGGTTTTGGTTCTGGTTTAGAGACGGTGCAGATGTCGATGGTATCAGAATTGAAACGAAATTTAATTTCTTCTAAATTAAGGAATAAAAGAAAAGAATTGAAGTTCAAGTTTTGAAAACTGTACCTCGTAATCTTCTTTCATGGCGGAAACTCTGCGTCTATGTTTTTTTTTCCAATATCGGGGAAAAGAAGAGAGGAGAAGTAGGAAGAACCGCCACGGAAGGCATGAACAGAGTTAGATAAATAAAATGCAGTTGAAATAAAAAAATAACGAACGAAAGAGCAAATCGGCCTATTAGCTCAGCTGGTTAGAGCGTCGTGCTAATAACGCGAAGGTCGCAGGTTCGAGACCTGCATGGGCCAATTTATGTTTTTGAGTAAATTTTCTTTTCTGGCTTTTGTTATATTATATTGTTGAGTACTTGTAGGCCCTAAGTTCGCGGGTCAACTAAAACTAAACCTAACAAATGTTTTCGGCCTCATCTGAGATTGGAAACCATTTATAGAAAGACTTTCATCCAAGGGGATAAGAATTTTTGCTATCTCGACCAATAACGCAATGATATGTGAGATAACTTTTTAACGTGTCATTATATTATTGGTCAGAGATAACAAAACACTGCTATCCCCATTATAAGTAAGTTTGTTTTTCTGTACTAATAGCGGGAAAGTTGTAAATTTTGGTCTTATAAAGAGATATCAAACGCAAAGGTGAAAATAGGATTTACCAACTTGGAGAATAAGGCACTATAAACAAGATCAAATCTGGATCCGATCACTCTTTACAGGACCATTTCCTCCAAGTAAGTTTTAAGCCATTAATTGGAGGAAAGCCACCAAATTTGGAGGACACCCAAATTAAGTTGGGTGTAGCAAATGGTAGAATAAACTGGACTGTTGAATCTTCATAAATTCCCCGAATTAATCATCACAAATTAAAAGACAATGATTCTACCAGTCTCAATTAAAACTTAATTAAGCAAATCCCAATCCATTTGAAAATATAACCAGTAATAACTAGCAGTTTTGAAGCTCATGAGCATACTAAATGCTGATGACAGTGATCAGTTTAAGCCACAGCAAGTGCAAAGTACAACTCCAAAAGAACAGCAAGGTGGAGGACATCAACCAGAGCTAGTAAAATAAACTTGCAAAATGAAAATAGGATGATACAAGATCATGTTTCCCTAGGAGGGCCCTTCTTTGCCGCCTCAGCAGCCGCTTTCTCTGCTTCTATCTCAGCAACAATAGCATCAATTTCAGCTTCTTCAAGTTGCCGCAGACCATGATCCTTAGTCATCACAGCCACTTCTATGTTTTTTCCCCCACTTTCAACAACCTACAAATGAAATTTTACACAATTTGAAAGTTTGGCTTCTAAAGAACAATATGTAAATGTTCAGCATACAATAACACAAGAACAAATGAGATGCTAAGGCCTCAAGCAAAACATCTAAACTCACAAGCACAAACAACATACCTCAAGCAAAGCACGGATTGCAAGCTTTATGGTTTCTTGCCCAGAAGTTTCTTTGAAGTTCTTCTCCAGAAATTCCCTTATCGAATTGGAGTTTCTTCCAGTTGCATTAGCTTTCCATGCTGAAAAAGTCCCAGAAGGATCTGTCTGGTATAGTGATGGTGAACCCGTGTATGGATCAAACCCAACAATCAAAGTTGAAAGACCAAATGGTCTCACACCACCACTTTGTGTGTACTTTTGCTGAAGACCAGCAATGTAACGCGTTATATACTCAACTGTTACTGGATCCTCAACAGTAAGCCTGTGGCTTTGACATTCAATCCTAGCCTTGTTTATCAAAACACGAGCATCTGCTTTGAGCCCAGCACAGGCTAGAGCAATGTGATTATCCAGGTTCACGATCTTCCTCACTGATCTGCACAGCAGAAGCAACAAAATGGTTAGAAGACAGTCAAAAGCAGGACCTCTCTTTCTGTTCCCTGAGAAGCACTAGATTCTATTATGAATTATAAGGATACGAAAAACTTATAAAGTTAAACGGCTATTGATTTAAGACTTGAATTGCATCCTAATTCCTAAATGAGTAACTGATATGTGGTTGGGAGTCCTGTCAAAGATAAAAGCTTGGAATACTTGAAAAGTGTTATTATACGCTCGTCTCAAGGCCAATGTAACAAAAATATAAGGTCTATCATAATTCATATCTTAGAGGATGCAGAGTGCACAATCATAATACAGTCTTCTGAAAAATTCTTCCCCATTTTCATTAAAGTTTTCATTTGATTAGGACTTCAAAGTCTCATTACCAAAATTCTGAATAAAAGGGCGATACAAGATTTCAGAAACGAATAAATAAACTATCTTTTTTTTTACACTGGGATTTCCAAAGTAAAATTAACATCATGTTTGTTTAAAATGGCAAGGACCCAATTAACATCTTACATTTCCTTAGTTCAATTTCTTTACAAATGCAGAAGCATCAATCAACCGATTGCAGAAATCGAAAGCAAAATTAGAAATCGATGTCATATAAAAACCCTAACCCTAAACCCAACCTCATTTTCAATCTGTTAGATCAAAGCACAGAAAATCATTGTTTGAGAGAGAGAGAGAGAGAGATGGACCTGGAGTCCTGGAGCTTGGCAGTGGACTTCTTTTCGACGCCGAGAACGATGGTGTCTGTGCCACGTACGCCGACGGCGGCGTTACCCTTGCGCACAGCTTCGAGCGCGTATTCGACTTGGAAGAGATGACCATCAGGAGAAAACACCGTTATGGCTCTGTCGTACCTCGCCATCGTTCCACTGTCTTCTTTCTCTTCCTCTTCTGCTTCTTCTGATCTAGTAGTATTGGTGCGAGCAGGTCTTTTTGCTTTTACAACTTCGCAGTGACATTATATTTTGCAATTCTCAACTTAGGCAACAAGTCACTTGTTAAATTTTCTTTTCGCACTATGGGCAAAATGGTCATATAAGATTTTTGCTCTTGCTTATTTGGCTTATATTGTATTTATTTTTGGGGCTAAGCAAAAGTCTCCTTTAAATT
Organism: Prunus dulcis; assembly: GCF_902201215.1. Classification (NCBI taxonomy): domain Eukaryota; kingdom Viridiplantae; phylum Streptophyta; class Magnoliopsida; order Rosales; family Rosaceae; genus Prunus; species Prunus dulcis. The sequence goes on along the minus strand of NC_047656.1, from coordinate 16,095,251 downwards.
AAGGGTTGGTTTGGTAGTGATTGAATATCAGAGGTCGAGGAGAAGAAAATATAGATCGAAGGGACGAAATTAGAGAATTCTAGGAAAAGGTTTACTCAACATTCAAATCTAAATTTTAAAGAATTACATGGGGGTATTTTTAGCAAACTAAAACCTAGACATAATAGGATAAAAATCTCTTACTTAAACAGAAATCATAACCCAAAAAAATAGGAAGCTTAAAACTAGAAATTTGGAAATCTGGAAAAGTAGAAATCCGACTAGAATTTGAAAACTAGAGAATCTAGAAAACTAACAAATACATTAGGAAACTAATAAATTTAGGTCATACGCGTCCTGCATCATCTCGGTCATTTTTCAGTTGATTATCTGGTTTTTATACAAGATATTGTTAAAATTATTCTAAATTATAGAGAAGATGATTGTGCTCGCCATAACCACAAATAGTACGCAAGTCTATTTTGTCTTTTTTGGGGGTAATTTTTATAGTATTGTACAAGTTTTTATAGGATTAGAAGTTTTGTTTTTCTAATTTTATCCTTTCTAACATCTGTTCATGAGGATTGACAGCCTATCTCATGTCTATGCAGAAAGGAACTTTGCTTGGCCAGCCTTGGGTTATTATCTTTGGACTAATTAGGCTGCACAATGTTCTTTGCTCCCCTCCTCAAGGTCAGGATGTTCTCTTTGAAAGACATGATTGGGGCTTCTAGGCCTTGGTTGATTTGTTTGTAGTTTCATTCCTTTTTTGTGGGATTTGGAAAAAATAAAATAAAAAACACCTTTGCTTTCCTCACATCAGAGCCAACCTTTATATTTCTTCCCATAAGAACCACATCAAGGAACCAAGAAAGCAAAACACAAGAAGAAAATGGGAAAATTGGAAAATTGGAGCATGTGACCTTTTGGTCTGCACAACTTAAGAGGAAAATTGGATCTACATATCTAATGTACAGGTTATGTTGTATTTTCCAAAGCACCATTAATTTCACATTTCTCTAAGCAATTTGTTTGCTTACATCTGATTTGCCTGAAATTGAGCTTGAAAGTTAGGCTGTCACTTTAGTGAGTGAAAGAATGGTAGACACCATCAACTTGTAGTCAATAGGCTTTGTTAGATAAGCATCCATGCCCACCTCCAAGCATTTGGCTTCATCTGATGACATTGCATGGGCTGTTAGAGCAACAATTGGAATGTGTAAACCAGTCCCTTCTTCTGATTTCCTGATTGCTTTTGTTGCCTCATAACCATCCATCTTTGGCATCTGATTCAAGCAAACACACAAGTTCAAACAGGACGGATTTGTATCGCGCAATTTACACTTATCCAAGGTCAATCTGAACTCTAAATCCTAGATATTCTGTTTGACACTAGTCCAGTTAAGCTCAATCCACAAGTTTGAACTAAACAAATTGAGTTCCAGACAAGTTCATTGCAATTGACAGTCATAGGGGTTTCATTAGTTTTAAGTAAGTTTTATATCCTTCAACATGAATAATTTAATGATCAAAGACAGATTTAAAAGCTTCAGAAAAATATGAACTATCTTCTGAGCTTTGATTCTTACCTGACAATCCATTAGAACCAAGTCAAACGGACGGGGGACCCAACTTTTGTTTTCTGCATTTGTATCTCTATCCTTCAAGCGAAGCTCCCTTCTACTGTCTTCTGCAGTGAGCATACAGTTTAGAGCATCAACTGCCTGCAGCCCGTCAGCCACAGCAATTACTGTAGCCCCCATTTTTTCTAGCATTATAGTTGCAACTCTCTGCAGCACTGGTGTGTCTTCTGCGAGCAGTATGCGTAGGCCTTCGAGAGATTTCTGTTGATTCACAGCTCTATGTGAGTTACCATGCTCTTTACGTCCGTTGGCAATCAAATGCTGTTCTTGAAATTTGGAATTTCCACATTGAGATTTATGTTCTTCATCTTCCATGTCACATAAGTTGGACCTTATCTGATATGACTCTTCTTTCCTTGAATTTTTTTCTTTTGAGCATACATTTGTCAGTTCAACTAAGCAGCTGTTAACCGTCTGGTATTGTGAGGAACTAGGTTTTGTGTTCCTGTCTCTTTGGTTTTCTTCAATATGAAGTGCATTTTTGGAATTGGGGTTATTCTTTTCACATATATCAGAATCATCAGAGCTGGCAACATCAAACTGAGTAGAATCAATCTCAAGGCATTCATGCAATTCACCTTCTTTTGTGGTACTTTTTGCAGTTCTCCTCTCTGTTTCAAGGTTTCTCTCTTTTATGACATCTTCCAAAATCTGAACCATCTTTGCCTTGTATAGAGGTTTGTTAACCATCAACACGTACCCTTTTCTCCGGAGCTCCGTCTTTATGGCGTTGGAGGTATCATGATTCAGCATCCATGCAAACTTTGCTTTCCCGGAGTACTTGTCAAGGAAGTTAAGCTGTTCCTTCCATATATCTGTGCTCAAGTCCAGCAGCCCTATATCGACAACCATGACGAAAGCTGGGTTCCTTATGTCATATATGCTTCGAATTTCACCTCTCAAAGAGTCGCTTAGTGAAAACTGTGTTTCAAAGCTGTTACTGTGACCTGAATTCCTGCTTTGAAAGAGTTCTCGAAGAATTTGTGTCAGTTCATTCCACTCGGATGTTGCCACAGTGAACACTCCATTTTTACGCAACCACTGGGACGTAATCAATCTACCCATGCTGCCATGTAGTGCAAGTAGCACCTGCATTCACATTCAAAAATCGTAAGCAGATAAGAAACCAAATACAAGAAACTTACCAGTTTCTACTTTCTAATAACCTGAAACCCCAATGAAAGCAACTTAACTTACCACTACATTGTGCTTTGCTAAATCTACTTGACAAAGTTGCTCTGTGCCATCTGCAGGCGTATTGATAACCAAGTATAATTGCATTAAAGTTCCAGGCCCATCCTTCTTTACAACCTTGATTTCTCCACCCATCTTGTTAACCTGTCACCACCAGTACAATTGTTCAAGTGTAAAAAAGGAGATTCAACAAGAAGGAGATTTTCTTTGACAAGCACGACTATTCTATATACTTGAGAAACTGAACTCACCAACGTCCGTACGATGCACAATCCAAGTCCAGTGCCACCATGCCTGAAAAAGATAACACACTTAAACATGCCTGCAAATAAATGATTCTAATCTAAACCACAGAAAGTAGGCCTAGTCCGAAATGATTAAGCTCTTTCTTGAGCCAAATAAAGTCAAGCATATGCTACATTGGTATGCATATGGTCTGGTGGGTGGAATTGTTCACAGTCTGAGTTGCACTGCTTTCTGAAACATCTGTCATCTCAAAATTTAATAAAACTCATCACCTAATTGTGGTCAGTGGAAATTGTTTGATTTACTTACGTTCGAGTTGTTGAGGGATCAGCTTGCTCAAAGCTTTCAAAGACAGACTCCCATTTACCAGGATCAATTCCTGCATAATATTGGACAAAGATAAATGGTACAAGTTATCATGGATTAAAACGGTTTTTTGTGTGAGTGTGTGCTTGAAATGAGCTAACTTTTCAAAGGTGCGTACCACAGCCAGTGTCATCAACTTCAAACCAAAGAATCATTTTGTCGTCTTTCTTTGGGGCCTTCTTTACATGGTTCCCTTGCTTCAGCTTTGCCTTATGAGAAGGCCGCAAATTTTTCTGATCGAAAGGGATTCTCCTGATATCACCAGAAGTGTTCTCACATGATCCTCTGAGTATAACATGGCCCGCTGGAAACATTTGCCAAATTTAACAAATCAAATATAACACAAAATTGTTTTTTAAACAGATCTTGTCAAGTCATCAGTATGGAAGTTGTACTTACATGTAGTGAACTTGATAGAATTGCTGATTAGATTAGCAAATATTTGAACAACTCTTGCAGAATCTCCTCGAACTAATTTTGGCATGTCATCTGAAAAACAGATTGATCAGAAAAATATTTGCTTCAAGTTAATCAGTTCTTTCCACAATGAAATTAAAGTCATACCAGAGAGATCTAAAACAGTCTCCACATTGTGGTTAATGCACTGCACAGAGAACATATCAAAGAGCCCCTCAAGTTCTCTTCCCAAGTCAAACTCGGCTTCTTCCAACACCAGTTTTCCAGATTCAACCTGTAATTCATATTTCAAAATTGATTTTCTGAGTCAGAAATGTTCATAACATTTTTGTCAAAAATGGAAAATTAAACAGGAATATATTTTCTTTCAAGTTCACTAGTCAATAAATTTCTTTTGGCTGAATGGCTCAAAATAAGATAATCAACCTCTTTATATCTCACCTTGCTGATATCCAATATGTTGTTAAGAAGCCGAAGTAGAGCCGTCGAGCATTTCCTAATCTGAGTGACTGTGGAATATTGTTCATTTGTAAGGCAATCATCACTGATAAGAATGTCCAGCAGCCCAATCACTGCAGCCATTGGTGTCCTCAGTTCATGGCTGCAATGCAACAAAGTAAAACACAATAAAGGGTTAATTTTAGTCTCTCATGGGTTAGTTGTGGAGAGATTTAAACATGATTATGTCATATTGATATACAATTAGTAGCTCCAAATTATGATAACCTACCTCATATTTGCTAGAAATTGGCTTTTGTAGTTGCTAGAGGCCTCTGCCCTTCTTCTTGCATCAAGATGACTTATCAGCTCTGCCCTGAGTTTCATTTCCTTTGATACTCCATTCGTCAGTATGAAAATGCAAATACATCCAGTGACCAAGATACAAAATGATGCAGAAATCAGTATAACCAATGTTTTGAAGGCTCTCTCATCTACCTTCCCCATTATATATTTTCTTGGGATGATAATAACCCCTACCTGCACAAAGCTTAGCTCAATTTAGTTTTTTGTTAGGTGCTAATTTGATTAGTTTAGTTTCTTTCTGTCAAATAATATATGTTCAAGATCAAGACTTACGAGAGGGAGTCTCTTCAATTTTAGAAAAAACGAGTCGATGTAGTATTGCTGGTGTCCAAGCCTGGCATTCTCAACATGAACCTCATGACTAGGAGGGAACTCATTGCCATAGGCTCTCTGTAACCACTCCGCTCCAGTTCGAATGATGTGATCCTCAGAATCGACAGCCATCATAAGCTTAGGCCCTTCTGTTGAATTCCTTAAAAGAGGAGCATTTGTAGAAGTAGCAAGCAAGTAACCTTCTTGAGACGTTAAGTAAATATGTCCACTGTGAAACTCAACCAGTTCTTTCATCAGCTGCCCAACACTATATAGAGCTGTAGTAACACCCACAACAGCCACTATGCTTTTATTTGAAGGGTCAGAAACTGCCAGTGCTGCTGACAGCAGTGGTGAATCTGAGTACTTGCTCACCGCCACGTGCCACGTGGCCACACCATCTGGTACTTGTGAAAGCCCTGCTATATTGATCAGATCATCTGGCTGGATTTGGCTTGCTTTTCCTATCTTCTCACCCGTGACAGGATTGAGGGGTTCGCGGTACCATTTTGCAGAAATGTTGCCATGTATGGTTTGATCACTCCACCCCTGATGTGTTGACATCATATTAGCATCGTAAGCTCCACTGGCACTGATTGAATAGTTTGCAAGATCAGAGTAGATGTAGTATGTGTTGTTGCTCCTGTGATCTCTATGAAATGCCTGGACAAAACCATTTCTGTAGTTGATAGTAATTGCATTGAGAGCTTTACGACTTGCAAACATTGCCCATGTCACAGCCCTCATCGATTCGTATAGCTGCTAAGAGTAGAAAAGTATCAAATAAAGAAAATTGCAAAATGGTCTCAACTCAATCATATATGACATTACAAGAACAGGACAATTGCATAACAATCAACCTCAACTTGTTCTGCTTGAGTAGTAGGCTTGCTGTACCGTTTGATTACATACTCCGACAGCTTAACCTGTGCTGCTGTTATTTCGGCTGTAGAATTCAAGATGTTCCACATCCGTAAAACGGGACGCTGCAGAAGTTCATAACGTAGCCCGTATGCTAAGTTGCTCAGTGATTTTGCAGTGTAGATCCTTGTGAAATGCCAAGTCAGTATGGTCAATAGCCCAATTAAAATGGCTAGCATAACCTGCACACAAAAACCATCAATATAAGGCAATGCATGAATTAGCAAAAGTGATATCTTTTTATTTATTTATTTTATTTACAAATACACATGTTAATATTCACTTTGAAGAACAGGGTTTTTTCAATGACTGAGACAAGAGATAAAAAGAACAATGCACAGACAAAGTCACCACCAAGCTTACTATTTTAAGTACATATTCTGACAGCCCAATTCAACCTTTATATCTTCATCGACGCGATGAAATTCTACAAAAAAATTCTACTAACCATGATAGCAAGCCGGGCCACGAAGACGCTGTAGTATGAGGAGAGGCAATGAGCATTTGCATACTGAAACTGGTCTCTTTCAACATCCCTATGAAAGATTCTTCTACCCTGAGGAATTGTACAGTTTTTTCTCCAAGGTGTAGCAAAACCTGAAATCTTATCGAACACCTTTCTTAAAGGAGTTCCCATTGGTGTGCTTCTACTTGGTGAACATTCAGAACTATCAAAAAGGCCTTCCTCTGCTTGCTTTGCCATAACAAGCCTTGTAACTAAAAAGTATGCATTAGCAACAATAGAAAACTTGTGTTTATGTGTGAGAGAGAGAGAGAGGGAGAGAGAGAGAGGGTTGTTGGGTGGAGGTGTGTTTATAATATACTGCTTTCTTGTGTCATTTCCCACTTTTTGAAGGCAAGAGGCACATCTGGTTATTGCAATGGCTGTGAGTGGGGGGTTGTGGTGTTTTTATTCCTCATCATCCACAGCATCAATGCCACATCTCTAAGCTCCTTTTCCAAATTGTGCTTTGCCAAATTCCACCTCTGTGTCTCTGGTGTGGTTTTGGATTTTATACACAGTTGTTTAAGGCACTAGTACTACCAGACATAGAAGTGTATATTGGTACAGCCATTACAGCTATTTGAGAATTACATGAGGTGGGTTAGCCAGGGCCCACACCCCTCATGCCCTTGTAAAGCAACCTTATCAACTGGTACTTAAACACATTAATTTGAGTTTTAATCTGCTGGGTGTTAATTCTTGTTAATGAATCTCCTTAAAGCAAATCAAGTTTGTGTGAAAATACTTGATCTATGGCGCTACCAATAAACTTTGCGAAATTTAAACAAAATCCGAGTGAGTAAAAGGCGCAAGTGGCTTGTAGTTCAATCTATATCTTCAGTGTTCGTTTTCCCTCTTTTATTATCGCTTGTAAAAAGGAAAAAGAAAAAAAAAACTGAAAGGTACATAGAGGTGGCTTCCCTAACTCACTCACCCTAGGATGTATGCCAATGGGTGAAAGTTGGAAACTGAGGACATATTTACTGAAGATGGAAGTGGTCCTAGAATGAGCCTCTTCTAGAATTTCATAAGGAGATTCTCGGATGAAGGATCTTTCTATTTTGTCAACTGTCATGATGTGTTTTCATTTAGTTGGTAGGTTGAAATGATACTGAATAAAAAGCCTATGGACCAGATGCTGCAAGAGTCAAAGTCCTAAATTAACTCCTTTTTCTTTTTGCTTTTCTTCATTTTGCTCATAAAACGATAATTAATCACTCCCTGCACCTTGGACTCAAATTTTCACTAAATAAGTCTATCATCATTTGGTTTTTTTAAAATATATATATTTAAAATTTTAAATAATAGAGAATTAGACAAAATACAACTACTGAATGACACAAAATGGATTCGAACCCGACTTGCCTACTGAAATAAAGGCATTAAATAATCATCATTTGGTTTAGCGATATTTAGTTTCTATTTCGATGACTGTAACCACATCAACCTGGCAAACCCGGTTTGATTTGCTAAAAGGATTTCATATTGTAATCTAGTGATTATAATTCTGATTATTAGGTGAGATTAAGATGTTTGTAACCCAACCTTTTAGGGGATAAGTAAAGAACAATATCTCAGTAGTCGTAAGTTTTTGGGGCAAGTTGGGGTAGCTGCTGAGTGCTGATAAAATTCCTTTTTTAATTACGATAAGACTAAGATGATGAAGGCGGCTTAATTAACTAAGTAATTAAGTAATTAATTAATTGATTGGAATTAATTCATACAAACATAATATGGGCGTGCAAATGGATTTTGACTTTGCATGGTTCATCCTCTAGAACACTGGTTTTGTGATCCACCTCACTACCCATGATGATCTTTTGCTAATATCTGACAAATTAACATTATTTTTATGTTATAAACTAACATCTATATATATAGCAAAGGGCAAAGAATGGTGAAACATTCAAAATATCAGAAAATGTCCTTGGTTAATTCAACCGTAACAATTGAAATTATTAATTAAATGAGGATAACATGATAAATTCACATTTTTTCATATTTAAAAAAATTAAAATTAAAAACAAAATTTGATAATAGGTCCTACTTTTATGGAACATAACTACCCATATTATTTTTTCTTAATTCTAAAAATAAAAAATAAAACCAATTGACACATGCCTGACAAATGGCCAGTTATTCTTAAGAATCAAGATCTTGGATTGACCTTCAAATTTTACACTTTTACTCCATTTGTTTGATTGGCTAAAAGGATAACCTACTAAAAAAGTTTTCTACTAAAAAAGTAGGAAACGATATCATTATCTATTTCCCATTTGTAGTTTGTTCACACTAAAAAAACCATATAGCGCAAAGGACCTACTAATATAGTAGTTTGGAGTAATTGTTCCCTCCAAGATTTTGGATTCGAGTCTTAACATTAGTATAATGTATGAAAATTTAGTATATTATTATCGCTCCTCTCAATAGAAAAGATCCTTATAAAAAATACCAAATAGTGGCTCATCCTCTTTCTCTAGAGATATTGATAAATGAATTTTTTTTTTTTTTTTGGTTGTAGTTGGAGTTACAGCTGTTTCTTTTTGTGCATGACAAGTGAAAGATAACAATTAATCTATATTTTCTCTTCATTTACTTTGTTGATTTTTACCTTTACACAAAAGAAAAGGTATAGATTTTGTAGTATACACAAGTGAATGGCCCTGCTGACCAATTTAGAGTTACTTTATGGCTTCCAGCTCGAAGGTCTTTTGATATATATGTTTCCTACTTGGAAAAACATGCAGGTAAAAAGTTGAAAAGATTAGAATTAACTTATTTCTACCATGATTTGAATCTTAATGAAATCTACTGCGAGTCATGGCATTTGATATCACAGCAAGTTTTGCACCAAAATGAGCTAAAGTCACAAATATGGGGACAACTTATATGTCGGATTCAAATATGTTGGTTAGCTCAATGCAGTCGTAGTTTAAGTAGTTAAGAGTATCTGATGTCTTATTTTTGAAATAAAATACTGAGTTATTAGGTACATAGGATTCACGAAATTTGTCTTTTTTTCATCAAGCTTTTTGAGTCATAATGATGAAAGAATCTTAGGTAAGATTGTTAATGTCAACAAGTGGAAATCTATAGATGAGAAAAAGAAAAATATTGGATATGATTGTGATGCCGATTACAAAATATTTTTTTCTTAATGTGGAGAGATAAAAACAAGCACTCAAATTAATCATAAAAGTTAGAATGAGTATATATAATTGATATCTAGAATCAGACAAACAAATCAAGTGGAGACACTTTGATGTAGAAGTTGGCTTTGGAGAAGAATATCATCTGTGGAAGGATTTACACTAAAGAGGGATTTGATTCGTTACTTATGACTTGAAAAAGTCCATGAGACCAAGAATAGCTAGTGGCCTAGAATTAAAGGAAATAAAACAACACATTTGTACCTCTCAATCCATTTAATTTAGCGTACACAGAAATGCATAATCTTTGTTTGTTTGTTGTTTGCCATAGAGGACGGAAAAGTGGTGTACACATGGCAACCTCCAAGAGCTGTTTGGGTCCACCATTCATTCATTATCTTTCGAGCAATTTTTTGATGTCACGGTCACATTATCACACTGTTATTTATACACTTCACTTCACGTATACACCACATCATCCAACCGTATCATAACGCTTTAATAATACCAGAATTTCTCATTTTGTAAATCATACTAGTTATATAATTGGACACTAAAATATGGGGTACGATAGGATGGGGTCCACAGGTTGTTTGGTGGGTGCAATGGTGCTAACTGCACTATGGGTTTGAATCCTGATGAGGGTGGGTGCCACTCGAAGTCCATGAGCATGATGACCTAGGTAGTTAAGGACAAAGCTTGAGCTTAAAGCACGTATTATAATCTCCGTGGGTGGGTGGATGGTGCCATGTTGGTTGAATCTTGAAGGGGGTGGATGCCAGTCAAAGTCCATGAGCAAAATCATAGTGAGGAAAAGGATCAAAAACCCTTTCATTTCACAAAATCGGACTAGAATCGAACTCAACATGTTGTGTTTTTTAGAATCGAACTCAACATGTGTTTTCGCTTCATAATAGGCATGTCGTATGGGATGAATATTTTATTCTCTTTACTTTTATGGACGAATATTTTTTGCGATAGTCTTGTGATGTTCGAATTTGAGTGATACAAACCATGCGATGACAAAAATGGCGTTCCATACTCTCTACCAAACAGATAATCCTACCTACGAGAGCACTGGCGAAAAATTCCAAATATGAACGTCAATTGGTATGGGAAAGAGAGAAGAAGAAAAGAGAAGAACCAAAGACAGCTTTGTGTTTTGTGCTGCTAAGGCAACAAATATGAACATCAAATTTATAAAAACAAGAATTATATTACAAAGATAAACATATTTTCATGGTTCGCCTTACCTGTAGTACAGCAACAGTATCAACAACAGCAACAAAGGCCTTGACGTTCCATGCAAGTGTGTAACCTTTTGGGAAAAAATGAGGGATGAAAATTTTTTGGGGCTGCTAAGTCCTTCAAATGAAGAATTTCCCACAACCAGTTATTTGGATTTCTTAGTCCTTGCTTCCTCAGCCGCTGACTTAGCAGCAGTCTTGGCTAGGGTGGAGGATTTGAAAGCACTTTTTGGGTTGAGTGCCTTGCGGATCTTAAAAACAGTCCACGCAGTTCCTATGGCATGTCCAGCTGCATCAAGCCCGTCGTTCGCAGCCTTACCAGCTTGTTCACCATACCTGCAGGACAGACATACTCCAAAATTTACACACTATTACAGAATCATAAACATCATTCATCTATAGAGTTTCTAACATCGCAAATTCTTAGACGGTCAACTATTGCTTCATAAAGATGTGGACAGAGTACCCCTTTTATTGATTCCAGCCACAAACATAAGTTGGGTATGAAACTGGGGTTAACTTGTTAATAAATGTAAATCAACACAAATGTCAATAGCTCCTGGTCAATGCATCTTTATTTAAAGTGAGCCAAATAGTAGGTCTGCATGAATCATGTTTATCTTTCAGTCTTACTTCATTTAATTTACTGCTACTTTACTCTAGCCTTATTTCATTTATTGCTGCATCTGGTGAAGCTTACCTGTGGGAGACGAGCTCGGTTGTTACAGTAGATGACGTTGACATGACATTTTTTCCAGCTACTTCGACTGCATCACACACCTTGCCTAGTTACAAGAATATATAAACAGTTAAAATACTATAAAAATAAAACACAACATATTAATGGACAACTGGGCTCAGACCCAGTAAAGAAACAAATCTAAGAAGGCATGTTGCAACCCTAGTGTACTCCGAGGACAAAAGTTCTACCATCTGATTGGAATATGATCATATAGTGATTGCAGAAATAGAAAAGACGAAGACACTTAATAGATCATTTATGATGGCATGTTTGCATCTTAATCTACAGACCACTCAAATACATGGTAATTTGCAGCAGATAATGGTTTAAAAAAATCTCTTAGCTGCAAGAGAATCCCACCTTCTACAGTGGGTTAAAAAGAAAACTTATGTTCTGAACCTACACTAAGAAATAGATTATCTTCACCACTCTTATAGTTTATAAACCAGCTCACTAACCCTGGCATGCATTTAGACAATCTACATATGATTCAGAGTGGAAGCATAAATGAAATTAAGACAAAAAACTGCAAGATAAGAGTTACAAACAAAAGATTTAGTATTATCTGTTATTAAATAAGCATCAAAATCAAGAAAAAGGGATAATCAACATACAAAATCCATCCAATGATGCTAGCAAAATTTCCCCAGGCAGAAGACGGAAGAATTTCTTTCCTACTTTGGAATTTACCACCGAACTTGTGAAGTATCCAGAAACTTTCAAAACCCCAGAAAGGACACCAGCTGCAACTTTCTGTGTCGTTTTGCTCACACTCTTAACCCTACAGAAAAAGTAAAGATTAGGTTTTTACTCAAAATATTATCCTGACCGAAAAGAGAAAATTGCAAGGACACAAACACTCAACTAGAAAATGATATCCTTGTTGCAAAATGTTCATAGACACACAGATGTGGTAGAACCATAAGGGCATGTCAAAACATTTGCAACTAATATCTACCCAGCATCCTACAATAACATATGAAGATAAAAGACCAAGCTCCAAAAAGGGATATTGGGTCTGCGGGCATGGCCGTAAGATCAAATTCATAATTTTCCCATAAGTAGCCTCAAAATCTAACCAGTTTCAGTGGAAATGTGCATTGTAAGTTACAACACAATTTTTTTATAATTTCAATGGAATATTTCACTTGCCCTTATTATCCCTCAGAAAAACAACAACCAGAACAAGACATTTAACATTTATTAATCAGAAGCAGACAACCAGGATCAAAGAACCAAACAACATGAGAGACAAACTACATATCAAACTCAAAAGTAACAATAAAAATAATCACAAGGGCAAGCAATAACACAAGTCATTGTACCTTTTAATCCTCCTCATGGTTTGGGGACTGACTTCCTTATTCGAAAGCGGGTCCATCTTCTTCTTCATAACCTCATTTCCCCATTTCAACCTCTCCACTGTCACATCACCACACCACAAAATCCCCTTGATCAGCTGGCCCGACCCGGCTGCAATCAACTTAGCCGCCCTCCCATTGTAGTCCTCCACATTCGGAGCCAATGTGGTCCAATACGCAGCGCTCCTCTCCTCCAACTCCTTCTTCTTATCCGAAATCAACTCTGTCGGTGATGTCTCCAGAGCCATTGTATCGTCCAACGCCTCCCCCTTCTTCTTCGCCTTATCGGAAACTTTCTGCTCCGAAAAACTGCAGTAACTCTTCAAAATCTCATCCAATTGCTTCACCAATCCCCCTTGTCCTTTCGACGCAATCGTCAATCCGTAGTTCAAAAAATTGTCCGGATCGTTCGTGGTCGTTTTGGATTTGGAGTCCGACTCGGACTCGGAATCCGGCGGGGCGTAGAGCGAGAAGAAATAATGCGAGTCGTCCAGCTTCACGGAGGCTTCCTCCTTCGCCAGAGGCCATTGGATCTCGTCTCCGACTCGGGCGAGGACGGCGACGATGTCGTCGCCTTGGACGAGGCGTATGATCGTGAAATCGCCGGAGGCGAGCTCGACACTGTAGTGCTTGTCGATAAGGTTGACAATGGCCCCGGGGATTTTGATGAGGACCTCTTCGGTGGCCAAGGCCGGAGCGGACGGCTGAGATGACGGCCGATCCGAGGGCTGAGATGAGGGCGGAGCAGAGGGCTGAAATGACGGTGGAGCTGAGGGCTGAGCCCAGTGTTCGTAATGGGAGGTAGGGTTAATGTTAGAGTTTTCAGGGAAAAGATTGTCGACGAGGTCTTTCATGTCGAGGGAAGGGTAGAGATTTCGGGATGAGGAGGTAGGGTTAGGGATTGATGGGGCTTCTGGGTTCGACTGCATGACCTCAGGGTACAGGGGATGTTTGGGACTAGGGTTAGGGTTAGCCATCGCTTTTCCTCTGTTTGGCTCCGATGGAGAAAATGAGAGAGAATTTAATGGCGATTAGGGTTTCCTTTCAGGTGAAGCGAAATGACGAAGAAGAAGAAGATGGGGCCTCGGCGCTCGCGCTGTATTTTCTCGATCTTCGAGTTGGTGACCGGAGTTGACGTGGACACGTGGCATTTGTACGGTGATTCCACGTAGGACCAGCAGGAGACGAGGCTTAAAAGTAGATTAACTGTCTCGAGGCCTTCCCGCGCATATATACCGGTTAACGATTTTTCGTTTTTATTTTCTATTTTTAGAGAAAAAAAAAATAAAAATTGAACTGACGGTTGAAGAGAAGAGACTGGATGAGTTTTACACCTGCTTTCTATTCAGATTCAAGATTGTGATGATCTCTAAGGCACTATTTTTGCTGCTTCTCAACACAAAGGACCAGCTTGTTGTACACATCTAAGTGATTTTCTTTTTTCTGCCCATGATTAAGATGATTTTCTAAATACAATCTTCGAGATTGCAAAGTGCTTATAGTTAAGTGGTAAAAATATTTACGATTACATCCAAAGTCTTATGTCCGGAGTAATTTTTCGCTACATTCGCAGTTATGTGTTGTTGCTATGTGCCGTTTAAATCTGGTGGTGTTACATTTGCAAGTAGAGAAAAAAAGATGATCAAATAATTTATTTATTTATTTTCCATTTTTAGGCTCTTAATACTTATAAGTTAAAAGAACATTTCTTTTTATTTTATTTTTCATAGTCTTGATTTTTTTTTTTTTTTGGGACAAAATTTTCAGTCTTGATTGATCCCCTGAATTTTCAAGCAGTCAGGCCACATAATAAATATATAACACAAATTTTCAAGATAAATATTGTGAGATGTAAAATCTGGACATAAGAAAGAATCTTACGTCTTAATAGAAAGTACAATTCTAAATCATTTGATAGAATTTATTCCAATTCAGAATTAATGCAACATCTACTACAATCCAATGGTAATTGAATTATATATTATTTGCAGTTCAGACGTTTTATGCAATACCTATACTCTATGCTTGCGCTGCAAACTATAACAAGTTGACCAAAACACTATCTAAAATTTCAACAAGAAAGTGCGTATCTCCATGGGTCCAAGCTCAACAACAAGAGTTGAACTACTGACGGCGCCCCCTCTAATTGGTGTAGGTTTGTCGCCTTTGTCACCCTCAACTTTCCATGTCATCTTCTTCATCTCTGACTTCTCTTGGTTTGCTGACAAGCTCACTTCCTTCACTTCCTTAATCTGAAAGTTCAAACACCAACAATCACATTAGTACTAATTAATCACCAACATTGCCAGTTAATCTTATCATCCTCAGGATTCTAAGTGTCAAATTCAGACAAAACATTGTCCCATAAAGCATAGGTTGGGCAAAATGTACCAAGTCTGGACTAAAAAGATGATGTGCATACCATTTTTCCGGTAAACATCTTCTTCAGTTCAACTTTGGCCAATGTTGAATATTGAGGATCTTCAGCTGCCTATTCAAATCAACAGCATAAAAGCAGTGAATGCAAACTAAATTATTTTGCTTAAATTATGTTAATATAGGGTCTTTAGTGTTTTCAAGTATCTTGTTACCTCATATAGATGTGCTAGACGAAGGAGCACACTTCCGTCATCCAACTCCTGAAAAACTAGGGTATGAGAGAGAGAGAGAGAGAGAGGAGTAACAAGCACTTATTTCATTCTACAGTGATTTACAGTCACCTGAAGAGTAATCAAAGCAACATTGAGAGGCAAGCTGTAATTCAGATCCATGGTAGATGCTTTTGTCAAATGAGATGCAGTCCAATCCTCCAATTTCTGAACAATCAAAATCATCCTTTAAAATCAAGAGCTATGATGCTTCACAGAATCTGGAATTATGTTGAAGTCATACCTCATGAGTGAAAGCTAGAAGAAGTGGTGAGTAAACTTCCTGGCCAGTTGTCCTGCGCCAGGGGGCACCATCCCCTACCTGGTTTACGCACATATAATAGTTTCCTCGAACCTGCAAAAAAATACGTAACAGGATTACAAGAAATGAAGTCGGTGAGAACCATAAAGCAGTAAGATTAAAAGCTATGTCTAAGTATAGAAATAGAAACTACTCTTGTTATGTAACATGATACCGTTAGTCCTTCACAAGTTTCTCCGGCGCACACTCTTTCATCAAGCGCTTCACCCACCCCTCTGGAATCATCATAGAGTGTACGCCTTGTGTTTCAAAAGAATAGTATTAGATTAACATATCCACAGCCACAATAAAGCAATTACTTGACCTCAATGCTGAAAATCAGTGTATCAAAATCAAACCTATGAAGCATCAGCTCTACTTCACCATCTTCAATGCTGGATCCTCCAGTGGCACGATCAACCAGGACTGAGAACTCTGATTTCTTATCGAGAGTATAGATTCCAAGATTTAGCTGAAAAGGAAGATGACGCCAGTTTAAAAATGGAAATAGTTAGTTCTGATGTATATTTGTGTTTGTGTATATATACAGACACAATAAAGGCCATGTGACTAGTGTTAAGAAAATTACTGGATAATAGTTTCCTGCTACAGGTTGATTAACCGAAAGGGGCCAGTCTGGCCTAAAATCTCGTACCTGCAAAACCATGATGTAAGCATTACTTTCTTTTTCAATTTAAGAATTCACAGGATCGATCAATATCATTGAGGGTGTAGGAAATATACGAATACTATTAAGTGAAGGAAAAGTACAGGCCAGAGGAAGACTCGTGTAAAGAGAAGTGATACCATCTAATGTTGATATTGAGGGGGTATTACAATATGAAATAATTGTCGGCCTGCATCCTAACAGTTAAATTGTTGGAACATTGGTAAATCAGCAAGCTTCATAATACTAATTTGTACGAGAAACTGATATATGGAGTTACCCGTTTAATGAAATCCCTTCCGTTGGAATCGGTGTAGAACACCTTGTTTGTTTCCATGTTTGCTGTCATTCTAGTGATGACCTCTTTTCCAACACCATCTTCTGTGGGAATTGGACCAATCTTCAAAATAAAAATATGTCAGAACTACATGATTTGAGTCTAGGGAGATAAAAATTTATTGCTTCCCAGCCAGTAAAGAAAGCATTCACCAGCCAAGATGAACAAAGCTGACTTCAAAGTAAGGGGAATATGTTTCATTCATCAAAATCAAATGGTAGGTAAATCACTCACAGTATATTCGACTTCGGCATGCTCTTTGTCTTTGTAAAGTCTAGTGACCTGATAACAAATGCAATTTTTCATTTAGCAAAATGCGGTTGGTTACACATAAAACAATGTGGTGATTCTAACACCAAATATACAATGGTGATGAAACAGTCATTCTATGTTCACAAATTATAAGGGATTTTCACTTCTGTGTTATGTTTAATATGGGTACAAATGATGTTTATAGCTTCCTAATTGATGTAGAAACTCACATAAACAAATTACATAAGCTATTTAAGAATTTCAGAAACAAAACCAGTTCGACCGGAGAAAGCAATTTGAAAATATGCCAATAACCTGATAGATCCATGAATTGAACTGCTGGTGAATCTCATCAACTAGTGGTCCACGAAAAACCTTCAGGGGTACCTGTAGAATGAATAAAACATTTAAAAATTTATAGTGAAGAATATCGTATTTGTGTTATGTGTAAGCCTGAATCTTGATACTGTTGGACCAACTTTGCAACCTAAAGGTTAAATTGCTAAGAAATATGTCGAATGATGTATGGCTAAAACACTCTACTGGCCAAAACATTGAAAAGCTAATGCAGGTTAACACCAAAATTAATGTATAAACAAATCTTTGTTCTAAATTTGGGAATTTTAGTAAGCTGTGTGTACACGGTGAACACCAAATGAGAAAATGCAGAATAAATAAATAAATAAAAGGATACAGTAGTGGACATACACCAAATATTCTCTCTCTATTTTTGTGTGACATATTGAAATAACATGTAATTTGAAGCTTGGAAAGTACATAATAATAAGCAAAAATAAGGCTTACCGATCTTGATACAATAGTCGCAGGGGAGCCATTAGGCCGGAATATGTATGCACCAGAATGTTGCTGGAGAGATCATATAACTGAATGTTAGTTCAGCAGGAACTTCATTGACTTGAATTACATACTTAAGTAAATCAAAATCCTAGCAAAGAGATTGGACACCTGAGAATTGATATCACCTTTGCTTGAACCATACCAGAGGTAGCTCTGCTGTATTGGTACATCAACCTGGTGATATATGATTATTAATTAAAACTGATGTAAACTTCCACCACATTCTTATGAAATAAAGAAGTAAACCCGCCCTTCTTTTGTCTGGGCTGTGTGTCACTTGCACAGTTCTCTGATTTTTAGTTATGAAGCTGCTATGGGACAAAAGGCTTTACGCAATACCAAGGAAAATGAAAAATGAAAAATAAAAAGAACCTTCTGAAACATGTACAGTAAACCACACCATGCAAGCACCTAACAGTCTGAGGAATAATTTGTGCAAGGCTACTCTTTGAAACTGTGAAAGAACTTACTCCTGTTTTAGAATTATACATCCGTTTGAGTTGTCCGGAAGCAAAAGAAAAGGACATCTTCAGATCTCCGGGTCCAACTTCAATGGTCTCGTTTTGTGGACTGTCCATCACAGAGAGAAATCTATTTCCATTTTTCCCTACAAAAGTTAGGGGCAAATAATAAGTATAAATCTTGGATGTATCGGTCATAAGAATTTAAAACCTGTTTTACTAGTGTACGTAGACAGTAGAGATAATTAGGAAATAAAATCAAAATGAATTCAAATAACATTTAAGAATTTCCAAGGCCCAAAAGGAGAGAGCAAAGAGGTGTACATCTACGTTTGGTAGCTCCCCTTGAAATGAAGTAGGTGTTCCAACCAAGTGGTGGCACAGAGGCTTGAAAGATTAGCCAGTACTTAGGAACTTGTTTTGATGACTGTCCCAAGTAGGCTTTTGTATAGAAGTTTCTTAGATCTGCTGTAACATTATCCAAATTTACATATTGTACCTCAAGAATATTTCCAGAGGAATCTCGAACAGAAAGAGTGGCATCGTTAACCTGGTTGAAATTGTCACTTTCAGATCACATGGAACAAGAAGTCAAGTTTATTATCAAATAAGAACCAAAACTTGCTAACTTAAGCTAGACTCATTTGTGGACATACGGATACTGATGTCAAGCATGTAACATATAGCTTGACACAATGATCAGAGGATTAACATATGCATGGACACAATGATCAGAGAATGTTAAAAAAAAATTTAAAAATTGAGCAAACCTACGCTATGATAGCATAAACTAAACACAAAGCACATACTCACAGGTATCCTAACAATCTCGGTCCGATTCCATCCAAGAGGATTATATGCTACAACAACCTGGAATTTGCATTTAAAGAGAATGAATGAAACAAAATATTTCATAAGCGTATTATCCATAAGTAAATTAGAAGGAAAAAGAAAGAGATAAATTACCAAGCTTTTCCCTTCTGGAATATCTTTTTCTGTTGGAGGGCAGTAACTGATATTGAGTAATTGACACTGTTTAAAAAAGGGAGGGAGGAGGAAAAGCAGCATTAGGCCAGGATGAGCAACTAGATTGCTTATTGCCATTTTGTTAAATGCTGCAAGCTTAGAAAAATATTAGCTTATCCAGAAAAAGGGGCACCAACTGATCCAAAGCAAGGAGCCACACCGAAATGAGTAGTCACCTGGCTAAAAGTCGATGTTGGCTCCTTACATTGGTCTCCTGATTTACTTTTAGTTAGGCATGATAGAGCAGCACTGACAACAGCTTCTGCCTATAAAATGTCATTACGTTATATAAGATATGTAATACATAGTTTAGCCTACAAGAAGAATAAAAGTGTCAGAGGCAAATGCAAAACAGAAGGAACAATTTACAGAGATACTAGGTGGAGACCTCAAAGGCGCCAATGGACAGGCGCTTTGCATAGTCATTGGTTGTATGTTGTTTAGCAGTGCCGGTGACAGCATCATGGTGCTGTGCAATTCCTAAAGCATCTCCAAGGATATAGGTATTGGAACCATTTGCTCTCTTTCCAATCAGAAATTCCAGTTCTCGTGCCGCCTATTTTACAAAAGTAGAAGTTAACACCAACACACCACTCAGTTCATGAAAGGAAGAGTAGATCCTCTCCAGAAGAAGTGATTTAAAGCATGGCCATTCTCAGTAGATGTTCAAGTTGACAAATTCTTGTGACAGCAGCAAGCTAAAGATAAATAAACTATCTTAAAGACTATTCCTATAGGATATGGTGACTAAAATACCAATATATTCAACACAAAATCACATGGCACAGGACTATCTATTCTGGCTATGGATAATTACTATTGTGGACTGATTTGATGTCATACCAAATAATATCCACTCAGTGACCGGACATATCCCTTCAAACCTGGGCGACTAGTAAAAAATCCAGTCCAATAAGCATCTGCCGTATCTGCATACCTGTTGGAAATCATTGGGAAAACAACGTATGCAAAAGATTACGTCAATAAGTCCTGTTTTGTCAACAAAAGGGGGAAAAGGGAGAGAAAAATATACTCACGGAAAATAATCATCAGTTTTCAGTGGCCACGACTGGTTTGCTGCATTTTTAGCATCAGTATAGATAGATGGTGTAGAATACAAGGCATTAACTCGACCGTCCTGAAACAAAAGGGAAAAAGAGAAAAAATATGATGGAAGGCTCTTAATTATACATTAAAATGAGAGAGAAAAATTAACAATAAGCTCAACGATGAAACTTCATAATTGTAAACCCATAAATGGTATGAGCCTTCTAATTAAACTCCACCTTATTAACATAGTGAATTAATTTGTCCATTTGTTTGAACCAAGACTCAGCATATTGGTACTGGAAATCATCACCCATTGTCCACATAATGTGATTTGTCCTCGTCACATTTGCCTGTACATTAAGATGATTCATTCATTTATCAAATGGATATTTCAGCCTTCACCATTAGTTAAATGAATGGTTAAAAAGAAAATTAAGAAGACCCTTTAGGTCAAAGATAATAATCTAAAAATATATATTCAAGAAGATAAAAGATTACTTGGGTAATTGAAGCATTGATAAAATCACTAACACGCTTTTCAACATTGTAGTCAAAAAGAAGAGGGTTATCCTGCAGTTTTATCATTTAACAGATTAGATGATACATCCACTTTGAAAAAAAAACATGTAATTTTTTATGGTACAAGTTACTCTTGTTAAAATTAGAACCTGGACAGGGATGAAGTCATCGTTTACTTCAAAATGGAAACCTGGTGGTGGACTATAGTGAACCGGAAACGCATTGGCAAAAATCTACAAAAGGCCCGGGACATTGTATAGTAAGCACAATATTACATTATTGAATGAAGAAAAAAAAAGGGGGTAACGCTGCAGGAGTTGCAGTTCTAAACCTGCGATGATGAACCAAAAGTTCTGGATCCACGCCATATAACTTCAAGAGACTTATCCCCCTTGCGCTTTGCTCTGTCCTGATAATCAATCCTTGCAAAATGTACAGAATCAAACCCAAGCTGCAAGAACATTGTAAGAATCAACACTGTCAGAATTATACAATACAAACCGCTTCATTAACATTATAACTTATGCAAGTGATGTTGGTATGAGTCTGAATTCAAAAAATCAGTGACAAAGTTAGAGATTCAGAACAAATATGCAGAGCAGATTGGAAACTTGACTTAAAACAAACATGTATGGGAACAAAACCAACACGGTAAAACAATGGAGCATTCAATTGCAGAATAAAATTAACTGAGTGTCTACCTCAGCTCCAAGTAAGTAAGCTTGCACAGCAGAGTGTCCGAATGGATCAATTTGCCATCCGGCACGAGGCGTCTTGTTGAACTGCTGCTTTATTGCACGGTGACCTAGAGTTGTTTGGTCAATCATGTCTATGTAATGGACTGTTGCTTCATCATGCATACACCAACCACCATTTCTATACAAATGCTTATAACAGATTTAAAGATGCAAACACAAATAAAACTACACAAGTCAAAGATACAAATTGATTGCTAGCAACATACACAAACTCTAGCTGCCCAGCATCTACTAGTTTTCGCACTATTTCTTGAATTCCCGCTCTTTGTGTTGACCACCATCTTTGAAAGAATGCCTAAAATTCATACCAACTTTAAATCAGAAAATAAAAATTAAATACAAAGTTGAAAACTTTAACTCGTTGTAAAGCTGAGCAGCCTACCATCTCAGCAAACACAAATTTCCTATTTGGATCACGAACCAACGATTCGATAACAGAGTCCAAAGTATTCTCGACACAAGCACCCTAAACAAGTTCACAAACTCATTAATTAATTAATGACTCAAGTAATTACTAATTAATCCACTAATCACCACTCAGTTGTATGACCTGAATGCTATTGTTTGATCCAACATAGTACTGATCAACAGTCTTCAACCATCCAACGTCGTCGTGCGAATGCGCAACCAAATGAACATTCAACTTGCCTTCCACCACACCACCCCCTGTCTTGTACCTCACATAACCGCTACCAACGGCCTCCTTGCACAAACAAACAGCAACAAAAACAAGCACAAACTGAAAACCCGAGGCTAAAGTTTCCACCTTTCTCATCCTGAAACTCTAGAAACTGCTTTTCCTCGCTCTGCTCCGATAAATAGAAACAGTGGCCGTGGCTTGCTTCCACGGCTGTGAATCTTGCAATTGCGATTTTTGGGCAAGCGAGGACAAAGGAGAAAGGCCTCGGTTTATCCTTTGGAGCATACGAGAGATGGCCATTGGCCGGCCTAATTTTATAAAGGTGGGAAGGAGAAGGACCACTCGGTACAAGTTAAGTAACTGTGTGTATGGGTCTCCATCTTGCGAATTTGACAAAGCTCGCGTCTTTGATATATGAAATTTTAATGGCGGAATCTGGGAACTGGGAGCCGTTATTAAATTCAATGACGCGGGTAATTGTAAACGGCCGGGTGTAGTTGAACGCGAATTTTATTGGCCGTTGGATGTGGATTTGTGTTGGCATTTGGAGTAAATGGATGGCTAGATTCGCATCAATTATTTTGGTAAAAAACACGTTTGAGCTCACTCTGTCTGTAAGCATATAATCACGTGCAAGTTTTTCTCTGTTTTTATAAAAATATATTAAGTTAATCTTATACTGTCAAATATAATCTCAATACTTAAACCACTAATAGAAGTTAAAATTAGGGATTATATAGTTAAGTTTTAGTAATTCTCTCTCTTTCAATGTAGGGTGCTTCCTTTGTAACCTCTTTTTCGATGCACAATTTTAAAATTATTAGTATCATATAATAGTAGGATCATCTATATATATAAAGCAAAAGGGCAGAGAATGGTAAAACATTCAAAATACCAGTGAATGTCCCTGATTAATGCAAACATTAAGAATTGAAATTATTAATTAAATTAGGATAATATGATAAATTAGCACTTTTTCATATTTAAAAAAATTAAAAAATAAACAAAAAAATCAGATAATGAATCCTATTTTTATGAAACACAACTACCCATTATTTTTTTTAATTCTAGAATAAATTTCAAACTTTAAAAAAAAAAACCTCTCACAGGCGCGGAAACACGTGCGAAAAGGTTAGTATAGTAACATACCCACACATAACATGTGACATTCATTTAGTTCATATTATTATCCCTCACTTCTTACTTACACAACTTTCAATTGTTCTTTTTTAAGTATAAGAACAACTAAAGGACAACTGGAGAAGTTACATAAAACTTTAGAAACAAAAACACCATAATTTTTTATTTTATAAATTTGTTCTTTTATAATTGCATAAAAGAACAAACATTTAAAACATAACACAAAAGTTTCTTAGTTAAAACGGGAATAGCACTATTTTGCAATCCTCGCCCAATAATATTTTGTCATGTGAAAGTGTTATCACGCGTGTCATAGCATTATTGGCTGGAGATAACAAATTAGTGCGGCTATCCCCGTTTCATAGAAGTCTTTCTCCCATTATTGAGTGTTACATTCATGGAGCAGCACGGTAGCATCTGCCTTTGAGTCAGCACCTTTTAAAATTAACAAAAATAAAATATAAACTAAAGTTTTTTTTAAAAATTTATAAACTTTGAAGGGTATTTTAAGAATTATAGGTAGTTGAGATGAGTAGTTTGAGAGTGACAAGCTTCAGTAATAAAACACATCAATTATTTTGGTACTTATCATTTTTCTCAGAGGGCAGAGGATTGGTAAACATGTAACTGTCATACTTGTGTACGGCTGATGCAAGTGAGTTCTATAACGCATCAATACGCTACAATCACTTACTCGCAACTGATACTGGCATATAACTCTCTCGCTCCCAATGCCGTTGCTCCAATTTTCTTTTCTTTCAACTTCTGGGAGAAGCTTGAATAGAGAGCACATATGTGCCAAAATATAGAGAACACTTACTTTGACCATAGCAACAACACCAACATGTGCGTTTCGCCATGGTAGAGTTGTAGTCGCGACTTCGAATCTCTGGAAGTGACTCTAATGTTCTTGCACCAAGGTTGCACCTGATAACGTGATGATTATCTATGTATATGATAATCTGTTTTTTTTTTTTTTTTTTAAAAGTATCTCCGAAAGAAAACCACAAACTAGTGAGTTATTATGAAATCAGCTCAACTATCTCTAAATCTCAAAATTTTAATGTGAGCACCAGCTAGTATGAATATAATAGAAGAAAGAATGATAAATTGATGAACAAAAGAATGGAATTTTGTTCCTTTTTCCAGGAATCGGAAACCACTATGCTTCTGATTGAATCAATGGACGCCCCTCGAGGCTTTGGACTGATGGAGATTCAATCTACTCTTAGCCCCTTGTAACAATGTGAGCACTGTTTCATCTTTGGACATATAAGATTGTTCGGTTTCCCATTCAAGCATCGGGAGCACCCCAGCCTGGGCAAGTTCTTCCATTTCTGGTACACATACTGGAATGTTGAACAACAATTTGTCCACTTCTTCATATTTGGTCATATAAGATAGCTTGGATGCCCACGTAAGCGCAGCAAGCACCTCAGCCTGGGCAAGCTCTTCGCTGTGCTTAACACCTCCAGCACTTATTATTGCCTTGGAATGGTCAATGTGGAAACAGTTGTCTGTACAAGAAAATTTTGTGAGGGCAATGCAAGCCTCCTCAGTAACATCATATTTGCTTCCATTGAGAAGCTGCACCAATCGGTTGATCATCCTTGTCTCTCTTGACCCAAATGTCTTTGCCAAATTCCCAATAGCTTTTATGCAAAAGACTTGGAAGTCTGAGTTTTCAACATTCTCAGTGATCTTCAGTAATAATTGATCAGCAATATATTTCCAAGTGGGAGAATTAGGACTGAAGGCACATCTTCTCAAATCAGCATCTTCCTCTGCCACTTTCATGATCACCACTAATGCAAGGACAGAATAAAGTTGAGCATTTTCGGAACCCTTTTCCAGGAGCACACCGAAACTATGTAGTGATGTTGATTCTGCGAGGCTACGGCAAATGGCTGAGTCCCCTCCGCTAGTCTGCAAAGGGCTTTGGCTGCCATTGCTTTCATTTTTTTCCCTGGTGGCTGGGTCTTCATTAGCATTGGCATTGTCATTGCTATGGGTTTTGCTGCTATGCACTTCAACAGTTTCGAATGCAAGATGGCCGATGAGCAAGCGGACAACATCGTGCTGCGCAAAAACATCTTGCAATTCGGGGTGTTGATATGAGAGCATTGACACCGCCTTGGCCACTGCAACCTGAACTTTCAAGGAGCCTTCTCTGAGGGTTTTTGCAAACACTTTACATACATCCGCATGAAGGTGTTCGACGATTTCGCAGGAACGTCCCAGCCACCCAAGCGTCCTGGCAGCGTTCTCTTGGCCTTCCATTGGACCCTCCTCCATCAATTTCAACAAGGCTTCCACTCCACCCTCCCGGATTATCAACGTCATGTACCTCTCGTGGTCCCTGGCAAGCTGACCGAGTGAAGCTGCAGCACTACACCGAGCTTGGACGGATACAGCCGGGTGATGAAGAATTGCAACCTCTTCCCAAACAAGCCACAGAGTGGGCTCGTTTAATAACATTGGAGGCCGTCTCAAGTCCTCGTCCGGGGGCTCGGGCCTCCAGAAACGGATCAGCCAAGACACATCCCCGATTGAAGCGTCTAGATGCACCGAGATTTCGAGGAAACAAGTAATGGGGATGAAGGTGGAGAACCGCTTCTTGATGATCTTGATAATGATGCATTTGGGATGCTTGAGCAGCCGGAACAGACACCTGTCGAGGGTTTCTTCGATTTGGTTGATGATCGCACGTGCAGGGCGATCATAGGTGCCGAGGTTGGAGCAGCTGAGTTGGCGGAGAAGTCCTGCCAGCTCTTTAGACTTGGATTTAAGCTGGTGGGGGATGAAGCTGTGGTCCCTGGATGTCACAACGGCCCTGTCCAAAGCCTTTGTGAATTGTTCAGTCAGTTGGATGAGCCTACCCAATATTTGCTTCACCATCTCTGGCCTGGTTTTGTGCTTCGCCGCGAGCAAGCTAGAAACCGTTTCATCCCTTGTTGATATAATATATAAGTTTGGGCATTCCTTTCCTAAGTTATCCTCCTTTTGCGGCATTTGAAAATTTCATGCTTTTCATTAGACTTGAATTTGATTGTGTTGTGATCATCAGTTTGCACGCACGTCATATCCTAGTATGCGGTCAAAGACATGACCCAAACAAACCACACCAGCCAATATCGTATACGGTATACATACATACATACTCGTATGATTTTGCAACAGTAGCCCGTGTGTGGGGCCACAAACACGAAGGTCTACACAACAGTTGAGCTAGCTTCATGCACGCATGCATCCACTAGCAACTGAACTGATGCCATCCTCGCACATGACGTTTATGCATCCGCAAGCCCCTCGATTCAAGCGGGCGGACGAACGAATGGATAATTGAGCAAAACTTATTGCATCAGGCAATTATTATCTTATCGCAACCCAAAAATTTAACTTGCATGTAGATTTATAAGTTAGAGGATACACTCTGGAAAAATGCGGATCAATCAATGGACTCAAAGGGGCAGCAAAAATGAGACCAACAGCTACCATTCAAAGACTGAAAAATGACAAGGGCAATTCAGGCATGGCCAAAATAATCACATTGACAACTAAAAACAGAGAGTAAAAATGTCGCCATACGAAACGTAACAATATGTAAATATAAAATTGAATGCAGAGATACATTTCAATGTTGCACATTGTTTTTGCTAGAAAGCCGTCCGTTTTTATCACAAGCCCTCTCAAGCAAATGATAAAGATCAATGTACTGGTACGAAAACAGAGCTTTATGACCTGCCGGACAAACACTGATCCAAAAGTCAATCTAGAAGCTTAAAGGTCACAACCAGAGTAGAGAGAGATAAGCACTACTAGCGGTTGGAGAGAGATTGCATCTTCCAACACAAGTTGGCAACGGACATGAACTGGGTGTATTCAGCAAATGAAACTGCCATTGAAAGACAACTCAGGATATGCATCATTTCTCCTCCTCTTTCGGTGCTTTGTCTTCATTCTTCTTCTGATCAGGCTTAAAAAGACAACATAAATATAACCTAATCAGAAAATATTGTGGAGCTCATACTCTGGCACTATTGGTTGGTACCACTAAAATGTTGATCAGATACCACTGCTATGCATGCCAAACTGTTAGTTCAAATTTCAATCGCACGAGAAAAAATTTCATGTTATTCTAAGAAATTCCTTTCAGGATAAAGAAGCATGAGGTCAAATTTCTGTTACACATTAACTCGTGCTTATGCTTTGGTAGTGCAGCTAAAGCATCCATGGTTTTTTCCAAGTGAGAAAAGTGTTATCATGAGTAATTGGTGCGAGTCTGTATATGGTCAAGCCAGTAGCTAATATAACTGGTCCACAAATTAACTAAAGCATACCGAGCGCTGCTCAGTTGGAAGCACAGCTAAAAGTGTTCTCATGAGTAATTGGTGCAACTCTGTATATGGTCAAGCCAGTAGCTAATATAAATGGTCCACAAATTACACTAAAGCATACCAAGCGCTGCTCAGTTGCAAACACAGATAAAATGCTTATAAAAACACTGCTCATATTAATGTACCTAGAGATAGGGATGGCCTAGTAACTTCCATGAGCATTCATTTTAGAATTTATTTTGGCCGGAGTAACAGAGTAACTTAAATAACAAGGTAACTTAAGACCTAGATAACTTACTATACGCTGCCTATAATTATTTTCTTCTATTCATAAATCATAATCAGAAGTTTGATAATCTCACCTCTGACTGGTTTTGCATGGAAGCAAGCAAATCTTTAACTGAAGGATCATTTGGGTCAACCCCTGGAAGCTGCAGAAGCATTTAAGTATCATGTCGTTAGTTCACTAAAGGAGATACTTTTATGCTGCATTTCTGCTTAGAAGGGAAGTTAAGGGGGTGTGGTTGTAGGAATACCGAGGCAAGGATGGAAGACACAAAAGATTGGTCAGCCAATAGTTTACTCATATCTTTCTGGCTACCAGAATCTTTTGCACTCTCCTGCACAGACAACTGAAGAGCTGCAAGCACCAAATATTAGGAATTAAAGCCAAATACCTACTTAGAGAACAGTCATATTGTCAGTGGTAAATTTTAGAATATATAAGCAAGGAGTACTATATAAATTGAATTCAAGAAAGAACTTCTATCCATAATGTGCTTAGAATTTCAGACTTTCTGGCAATTATTAAATGATCAGAGCGAAATGATAAGCAAGGTGAATTCACATAACATTTTCTGAAATGAAATGACTCAAATTGAGGCACCATGTGCTTAACAATGGTCAAAGCTTGCATTTTTCGCAATAGCACCTTAAATTTATTTCCTATTCCCAATGAAAAATTGCCACCAACTAATGTTGTTATTCAACCAACCCACCCATAGATGAATGGAGTATGGTCAAATGACCAGAAGAACTCACCTAGAGCCAACTCTGGATCCTCTCCAAGTGCCTCAGACATATCTGCGTCTCACATCTCATGGCTGGAAGCGGGTTCATCCATTGACATTGCAAGGGCCTGTTGTAGCAGAGCATTCTCATCATCCTGTTGTCAAAAATATGGTCAGTTTACATCGCACATTGGTTTTCTTTCGAGCTAAGGACAAAACCGAAGATAAAGCACAAGGAAGAATGAAAGGGATTTTAAACATACAAGAATTCATGGGTAGAGTGAACTGCACGGAGGACATATTTTATTTGTAATGCTAGACACACCCCGCAACTCCTTATTTACAAAATAATGAAGAAAAAGAAACTCAAGAACGAAAGAAACGACACTGACCATGAAATCATTACTCTTATTATCGGCTTCAGAAGTTCCAGCACTGGCACGCTCCGGCATAGTTGCATCTTGTGAGCTGGATTGTGCTTCCCCTCCTTTTTCCTGTTTGGAAGCATCCTCAGCAGCCTTTTTAGCAGCTGCTTCTTGTCTGGCCCTCTCTTCTTCCATTGAAACTCTAAGAGCAAGGGCAAGCTCAGGATCCAGGTTTGGATCTACACCAAAATCAAAACCAGAGACACCACCAGCGGCAGCTGCTGCTGCTGCCGCCGCAAAACCACTCCCACCTTCCCCATCACCGGTAAAGATGGGTGTACTGCCATAGGAGAAGGGCAAAATATGTGTTATACAAAATATCTAAAATGGGTAAATTTCATTAATGCTCCATCAATTGTATTCTGTATCCTATATTAGTCTTTAAACTTTAAAATTGGCGCTTAACCCCTAAATGACAATGGTGTTTTGGTTGGTTCGAATCCTAACTTTTGACCAATGTGGCCTATAACTAAGAATTGTGATGTGCCACTCACATGAACACTTCTGTTTAAAAAAGATACACAAAAATAAAGATTTGAACCAACTAAAGACACCTTTTTACTCAGGGGATTAAGTTTCGCATTTAAAGCTTTTTTTTTTCCATATAAAAAAAGGTGCAAGATTTAAAGTTCAGGTCGGTAATTTGAAATGCAAGTTAAAGTTCAGGGGTATTATCCCAATTTTTAGTAATTAAAACATCAAATACTAAATTGAGGAATCAAACCAAACACTGACCTTATAAGTACATCAGAAAGAGCACTTGGACCAGGTGGAACATGAACAATGTGGCTGGTGTCATTATTGTTCAATGTCTTAAACAGGGCTTCTATCCTCTCTGACTTCTCCCCATCTTCTTCACCAAAATTGAAGATATCGAGGGCTACACTGTTCTTCTTTAATCTCCTTCCGATTATCTCCAAAAACTTTTTGTCATGTTTGACAATACTGACAACACATAAGTCAAAGTTATTAACATGTAAGAACTAGCAAATAATAAAACGAAAAGACAAGTGTGACGAGGTATTATGAACCTTCCAGCAAACACAATAATCCTTTGTTGCTGTTTCTTGTTCTGGCGATGTTTGAGGGCCAATTGAGCCACCTGAATGCCAGCTGCCAGGTTCATCTCACCACCTATTTCTAAACCTAAATTTCCAAAAGGAGAAGAAATATCAATGATGAAATCTATTATACACAACAAGCAGGAGTTAGTAACAAGGGGAATGAGAACACAGACAAAGATAGTTTAGTCCTACTTTCAGGATCATTAGTTTATTTTATCTTGTAAGTTTCAACACACTTCTCCTATAAAAACTGAAATGCTGGAAACTAGAGGTGCAAACAATAAAACACTTCAACTTCTTTCCTGAGACCAATATTCTTATCACTTTTGTTAAGAGATTTGCATATAGTTGCTATTTTCTTAGTTACTTCATTGTTTCAAAGTTCTGTCAAACATAAATTGACAAAGACACTAATAAATCCATTAACCTTCGAGTTGATTCTCAAGAAGTAGTGTTTCATTGTTAATAGAAGGTTACTGGGTTGAACATTGTGTGCTTCAAAACATGCTAAAATCTTGCTCATGTGAAGAGATCACAGTTAGGCATATTGGCAAGCTGAATACCAAGTACCAGAACCTCTGGAAACAAGAAAGATACTGAAACACCAAATTCTTGGAACAAAGGCAGCAATAAGAAAAATATGACTGCACTGCACTCAGTGCTTCTACTGACCTCCTTCAGCCACAAAGACTTCAAGCTATATCAGAATATAATTATTTCCAGCCATACTTTCCTTAATTTATTGAATTATTCAATGCATCTAAAACCAAAGCTATTTCCATCTGTAAACAATAAATCCTAGTTCCACAACTTACTTAAATTAGTTCACACATAACAGAAAAACCTCTTTTTTCTTCAGAAAGTTCTGGTATTAGAGAAAGTGCCAATATTGACAACAAAATCATTACAAGGAGTTGAATACTTCCATCAAATTGAAAAATAACAAACTTCAATAACACTGCAACTTATGTATTTGCTTGTTTGTTGGATATAAAAAGCAAGTACATAAACTGACCATGCATGCATGCCAGAATCTTGCCAAGATCACTAGTAGGAGTGACCAAAACGCGAACACCTTTCCCTGCCATGGTGAGAACTCCTACTGTATTCTCTGGATTACACTGCATACCCGAAAAAAAAAATGAATTCACTTTAAATTACAAACCATGAGCAACATTATGATCTTATATCCGAAGCAACAACCGAAACCCAACCACAAACAACTGCTTTCTCCCCTCTACACGCCCACAAGACAATCAAATAACAATCTAAAACATTATCCAAAACCACAAAACGAAAATCAAATCTCCAAAAGTATATGATTTCAATGAAGAAATATTGAGTAAAATATATTGGATGATCAAATAATGCAAAAGTTACGCTAAGCTCAACCAGATATGACATGCGAGGTTTTCCTAACTTACGCGGACTTCACCAACAACCAAACAAGAAATAACATAACAAATAAGAGTACACCTTTAAAAATACCTGGGTTTTAGCTCCACAAATCAGATTGACAGCATCGGCCTGAGCTTGAAACCTCGAAGGAGCATAATCACCGTTTCGCATCCATTCCGAATTATCAATGCAGATCATTGTCGCCTGGGGAGAAAAACAAAAATGAACCATTGCACGAAAAAAAGCTAACGGAAATTTAAACCCTAATTTGCGAGATGGACGAAGAATTTGGGGAATTTCAGTAAGGAAAGCGAGGAAGTTTATGTGCAATTAGGGTTTGGATTTTTACCTCGAGCACCATAGCTGAAGATTGCGAAGAGACAAGAAAGATCGGGAGAGATTGATGTGCTTCGTGAGGAAAAAGAAAAATATAAAAACTGAGGTGTACTTTACTTGCAGAGGAGGCTGCTGCTGTGTGCTAATTATAAGTTGGATTTGTGGTTATCAGGTGCCGCCAGGATTACCGAGTAAAAGCTGTACCAAAAACTGAACCAATGAGTTTCTGCCACGTCAGGTCTCAAACCTTGGTCTAGCCCGAAAGGCCTATGATAGAGCCCAAGCCCATTTATGTCCAATCGTGTACTTTGTTGGACCTATCAAAATACAAGCCAGGCTTATGTTGCAAGAGGGGTGGGGTTCTATTAACACCCAACAGTTGTCTTCAGACACCCAGCACTCTTTTTATTTTTTATTTTTTCGAAAATTACAAAGTTTTTTATTTTTTTTATTTTTTATAACTAAAATTGTTTTGGTCCAGACAGGGAAGGGATATGTTACTAAGCCCTTGAAAGCGTTTACCCCCGAATTCGAGTTCTAAGTTAAATCCCTCCTTTCTCAATATCTCTTATATTAAAAAAAAGTACATGTTATTACGAGGCTCATTCTAAAACTTTGTACTCGATGAAAGAGTGAATCAATGAATTTTGCACAAATTAAAGTTCATGTCTATAAAATTCTTTGGTTATAATATGAAGCAAGTGTCACTAGCCAAATCAATCTAGGGAGAAATTATTAGTAAAGTATAGTGGAGTGGGTACATGTCGGGGTTGTATACAAGCCATGGATCTGAGTATGGGTAGGCATAATCTCACATGTGAAGAGTACCACAATAAGCTACAAGTTAAAAGTGAATGATTCACTACTAATTGCATTGAGACCTTTAATTATGGGTATGCTTATGCATTTGCATCGAGACCTTTAATTAAGGGTATGCTTATGCATTTGGTATTCGACATCTTCTAATCTTACTTAAAAGAACATCTTCTAATCTTATAATCTTACTAACCATATGTATCATATAAAATAGTCCTTAAATGAAGATAACTAAGCTCAAAAGTGTATACAATCTAGTCTCCAGTGATATATGCTCCAAGAAAAGATTATGATGGAAGGAGACACAATTCATCTTTTACATCACTACTATCATGATCGTCACTATGGTAATCAACCTTCTTGTCATCACTGTAACTGTCATAAACTGGACCAACACACAGCGGAAATTCCAACTTCTCATCTTCACCCTGCATCACATTGCCCTGCAGATGCCGGAAAGATGTATTTTGTTTCTTGAAGGAGCTTCTCTCTGAAGAGTTTGACGAAAAGCTATCGATTTTGTGCATTTCATCCACTATAGAATCTGAGGATGTTGAGGTTCTCAAGAGTGCAGCAGTACTAGATGAAGTGCTTTGTTTGGCCTTCACCCTCCTTTTCCATACAGATAGTGAGTTTCTCACATTTTCGGAAACTACAGATTTCTTGAACCTCGCTCCCATCTGCAGCCACAGAAAACAATTAGCAACAAAGAGAGGGATTAAAGAGAGATGAAAATTAAGAAGCCAGACCTGTGTGATGATGACATAGAGTGGAAATGTAATGAAGCTACACCAGAATTGGGTGACAACCCTGCAATGATATAAAAAATTAAAATAAAGTCATCAGATTTTATATCTTTGAATCGCATTCTTGACGTGAATGTTAGATAGCCAATAGACCAGACAAACTTAAGTTGCTAGAGAATAAGCCAACAATGTACGGTAAATACCCAAATGTCAAGCGAATCACAAGGAAAGTATTGTTGTCCATGAAGCATGAAGGTTCCTTAATTTCCCACTGAAAACAAAAAAGTTGAAACAAGCATCATAACTAAAGTTGCCTATTTACAAAATGAGGTAGCTAATCTTTTATGCAGGCATCGATTTCTTTCTGAACAAGTCATGAGGTCCATACCAGAGACCAGATAAAAGTTGCCATCTCAAGGGCATTCTGAAAAACAAATGCCAGTAAAAGATAAGGACAGTTGAAAAACAGAATTTAAAGTACAAAATGGATTGTTAGTGTTAGTGTTAGTGATTCTCACCTGGAAGGATATTAGTTGTATTAAACGTAAAAGAAGCCAGGGCTTCTTAAACCAAAAGAGCTCATCTCTTAGCTTAAACTGTTGATTTTCCATATATGGACTTTCTTCCGTGATTTCAACAGCCAAATTTACCACCACTCGATGCAGTTTCGTCCCGATAAGCAGGATCAACTGATGTGCAAGTCAAGAAATAATTTAATTATGTAGTGTGAGTGTGACTTCGAAAGATGATGAACTTGGAGAAGCTCAAGGAGATGGAGAACATGGATGGCTTACTATGGCTGGAAGGAAGGAAAGCCAAAAGTAAATGTGGCTTCCTGAATGGTAGAAACAACAATTGATGCTGTAAGATTAACTTTTCCAGGAATTTTCACTGCATAAAATTAAAATTTTGGAACTAACAGAAAATTACCATGAAAGTCTAGAATAGTGCAACATATGGTGTATATCCAGAGAGGTAAACTGCAAAAGCATCCCAAATAATATAACAATGTTAATAATGTAAAAGCAATCCAAAAGTTCACTAAAGCCTCTATTGACAGGAATAAACTAGAGAGGTTCATCATAGAAATCAACTTTTTACACGTAACGTAATACCTGATGCCAACAATATCTCGAAATTCTTCCTCCATGCTCCGAATCATATAATTGTGGAAATCATATGACAAAGGAAGTTTATGAGTCTGCATTAAGGAGGGGAAACACAGCAGAGTCAGCAATGCAAAGCTAGTCCCATGATCTTTACTGCCACATTCTTTTGCACTGTGAATGACTAAATAAGATGGAAACAAATAAGAACCTAATATGACTTACTTTTTGCAAACATATCTAATCGTACAAAACTTAGAATCCAGATGTCACACTAAAGCCAACTTTTCTACTATAATCGGACTCCGGAAAGAAAACTAAATAGTAGATCTCAGATCTCCTTGAAAAGTTAAAACGTACAAAGAGGAAAAAAAAAAGAGGTACTAGAAGAAACATACAGTGATGAAGCCAAAGCGCAAGGCCATGTAATCAGACCGGTTTATAGAACTCCAGAACTGGCGGGTGAAACAAAGCTGCAAATTGGGGTGAACAAAGTTGACGGTAAATAAAACCATTACAGCAGATAAAGCAACTCTGAGAGATAAAAGTGCTAAGAAAGTGCAGCAAACATAGGGCCAGCAAATTTTGTAAGAAGCTGAACAGAATGACATCAATTGATTTGATTGTCTTAAGTCTAAATGAAGGGCTGGGTAGTTTTCATTTCAGCAATATTGTAGCATAGATAGCATCCAATATGCAACCTCTGGCCCTCTTATCTTCCCTTTCTTTCTGTAACTTTAGTTCTCCTCATAAATCAATACAAGAAGAAGCACAAGATTTATTTTAGCAGGTAGAGTTATCCAGAAGAAGTTCAAGTTCTACATTGGCTTATTGCTCTGAATCACATTTGACTAAATTATGCTGGAATCTGTTTAAGAAATACTGGAAGTACATAATTTAGATTTTGAGCATACAATTATGGCCGAATAAAATAAAATAAAATAAAAAAGAAGTGAGAATACCAGCCAAACAAGAGCTCGGTGCTGGCTCCATGGATGGGATGCATGATGAAAAATGAAAGTAGACAATCTCCTTATTCTCTGAATACTTGGTTTAGCTAGTGGGGTATCTGGATACAGAAAATTTAAAAATGATAAGGCATGCATGACATCTACAATTTCTAAGGCATCTAAAGTCACTCATGAGTGACTCATACGAACAATTTTGCACCTTGTAAGGCGTGAATTGCCAAAGCTTTGGCTTCATTTTCCCATACTCTCCAGCTATAAATCTGCTTGAACTTAGAACAGGAACTTAGTTTTTTGTACATTGGACACCGCAGAGCATTAGAGAACTTCGATTGGTGACAAAATATATTTACCTTGATCATGGCCAGGACAATTGCAACAAAGCTGTAAGAAACATGAGTGACACCAAGCACAAAAATCAAACGATGAAGCTGTTCGAGACTTTCTTTAGAAGCAAAGGATTCATGACCCTGATTAACATATAGTCTTTGTTAATCACACAGACTAACAAGCGATTGTGGTCACATGTGACAGAATCATACTTCTATCATCAAAATTTCCAAAGGAACGGAAATTTGTATTAGACAATCAAGTTTATTATTGGCATATGCATCAACAATAGCTAACATCTGATCTCTAAACATGAGCAAGCAAACTTACCTCAGGACAAAAGTCATGAGAAACAGCCTTCACCTGCATCTTCGAAACCGACTTATTCAAATAATTTGAACTTGGAACGAATACATGTTCAACTGGATGTAAGTCACTCTCCAATGCACATGGAAAGAATTTGCTGCTCAAGAGCGATGATTTAACACAAATCTTGGCCACAATAAAAATCCAGTGACCCATCAACAATGACATAACCCCAAAAAGCATGAGCTCTGCTTGAAGAATATCAAAGACGAAAAAATGAAATCCTCTGAACAAAAGAACAAATGAAGCAAAAACATACATCTCCAGAAACCCAATCCCTTAATTAATTACCTTCTTTGATCTTATCCAAAGCAGCAAATAGAGACTTCCTTTTAGTCTTATCCAACCACTACCAAAAGAAGATGCATAAGATAAGAGGAAAGATAATAAACACCGAAACAATATCAAACAATGAAGATTTGAATATCAAATTGAAGAAACTGCTAATTGTAATGTGTACCTTTCCAAACCGTTCCAAAGATCCATTGAAAAAGAACCCAAAAACAACCATGAAAGTGATTACAGAAGCAACTGTCCATGTTGGGGTTTCAGCCAAGGATCTTCCTTCCCTCTCCTCCATTTCTCTGATACAAAAAACACAGAAGCCCGGGACAAGTTCTGCTTCTGATTTTCCTTTTGACTAGTGGTTACAATGGTTGATTCTAAGGTAGAGCTAGCTCAGTGTAGGCCATTAATGGCTCCAAGTAGGTGCTGGGTTGCTGGGTTTGTGGGGGTTCTCTGTGCCTAAAACTGAGACTGTACCATCAGAAAAATTTAAGAAACATGCATGGATGTCACAAAGTCACAGACCCCTTCAGCACGAGGACCCTAAAATCGGTCCCACCAAACTGACATCTCAATGTGCATGTTTTGCAGTTGTCTTTTGACCAGCAGCATCTCTGGGAATTTGAACGTGTCTCTGTCTTTCATGCTGACCGTTTCGTATAGCACATTTATTTATATAAATTGATTAAGATGTCACATTTATTTATATAAATATATTAAGATGTCACATTTATTTATATAAATAAAATAAATGAAGGAGACTTGTTATGACAAATTTGGGACCATAATTAGTTAACAACCATGGTGGTTGAGCTCTGTTTATTGTTATGGAAGGCGATGTCATGAATCCTATAATTGAAGTCAAAGAGGCAGTGTGGTTGGATAATGAATGAAACTATTAACCGTTTGGCATTGCTTATTTAGAACCATAAGTAATTTTTAATTTTTTTTTTAAAGTCCAACTATTGTGATCGATGGAATATATACGCGAAATGGATTTCAATTTTGATGCAAGATGTGCTTTATAATCAGTTTTTACTTAATTAAAAAAAATCTGAAACTGCTTTGTATTTGTTTTCTGATCTATGTGGTAATGTTGGTTGAGTTTGAATTCATGCTGCATATAGCCTTTGTGCAATTTAATGTAAATAAGGCTGATATTGTTGTACGAGAGGTCTTTAGGACTGTTTTCTATTGATTCTGTTCTAAGTCCCTAGGCTCGTTTGGTACACAGGACTGTTTTGGCATGGACTATGCTTAGGGACTGGCTTGGCTTGGCTTGGATTGGTCTAAGTTGGATAACACTTATCCTGCGTTTGGTGTATACTTGGACTAGGACTATAATTTTTTTTATTTTTTCAAAAATATCTATATATATGTATATATGCATTTTATAATATATATAATATATACATACATATAATATATATATATATAAACCCTATCTATATATATATATAATATTATTATAATATACTTATATACATGTATATATATATATAAGTGTATATAGGTGTATATATGTATATTATAATATACATGGGTATAATACATATACATATATTTATATATATGTATGTATATTATAATATATAATATATATGAGTATGTTATAATAATAATAATAATAATAATAATAATAATAATAATAGACATGTATATACGTGTATATATGTATATTATATATGTATGTATATATACATATGTATATTATATATGTATGTATATATACATATGTATATTATATATGTATGTATATATACATATGTATATATAATATATGTATAATATATGTATATATATTATATATTATAATATACATATATATATACGTATATACATGTATATAATATATGTGTATATAGGTGTATCTATATATTATAATATATACATGGGTATAATACATATACATATATATATATATGTATATTATAATAGATAATATATATGGGTATGTTATAATAATAATATACATGTATATACATGTATATACAGTCCTGATCTCTTGGACCCCTGTAGTCCAAGAGATTTATAGTCACTCACTGTTGGATGTAAATTCAACGGTTCACTCATTTATGACTTGAATCGGGTAATAATCATTTATATCATATTGCATTTATATATATCATTTTGAACCATTGGATTAATATCCAACGGTGGGTGACCACAATCTCTTGGACTCCTGTGGTCCAAGAGATCGGGACTGCATGTATATATGTATATTATAATATATATATATACACATAGTATAAATATATAATGTATACATGTATATACGTGTGTATATGTATATTATAATACATACATGGGTATAATATATATACACATATATGTACATATATATATATATACATGTATGCTATTATTATAATATTAATATGTATGTGTATATGAGTATATTATAATAACAATATACGTGTATATATCTATATGTATTTATATATTATATATGTATATATGTGTTTATATATATATATGTATATACGTGTATATATGTACATTAATATATAATATAATATATATTACATATATATACATGTATACATGTATGCTATTATTATAATATTAATATGTATGTGTATATGAGTATATTATAATAATAATATATGTGTATATATCTATATGTATTTATATATATATATAATATATGTATATATCTGTTTATATATATATATACATGTATATGTGTATATATATGTATATATGTACATTATAGTATATGTGATAATAATAATAATAATAATAATATAGTAGTAGTAGTATATGTTATTAGTATTACAATATAATATATGCATCTTATACATTGGTGAACATAGGACTAGCTAATCCTCCCTTTCTACATGGGCTTAGTAAACCCCTCCTAATGAGGTGTTTTTGGTGGGCCCGGTATTAGCAATCCTATCTAAGACTAGAATTAAATGAAACAAACATGGTACTAAATTTAGTCCAAGCCAGTCCAAGCCAAGCCTGTGTACCAAACGAGAAGTGGGTTGAGACTTGAGTGCACCGGACCGAACTAGACCTCGTTTGCAATAGGGGTAAAACAAATTTCAGTATAAACGATAGTCTAAATTATAGGGAATGATGATTTCTCACATACACACACAACTATGATGCCATGAAGGTTCGAACATGAGACCTCTAGTCTGCAAGTCAAGACCATTTTTCATTGGATTAGATCCGTTGACTAGGAGTAAAATTTAAGTAATCATAACAATGACATAATTCCCCTTCTTTATGATAAATTCAGCTTACACGTTCATCAAGGTACATAATTTGATTTCTAATCAAAGCATATACTATTATATACATAGAACATCTACTTCCGCTCCCTTTGACCTTGTGCACTTTGATATTTGGGGTAAAGCTCCGATTTCCTCCATGAGAGGTGCTTTATATTATGTTTTATTTGTAGATGATTACTCTCGCTACACCTGGACGTATTTATTAAGTTCCCGTTCAGATTTTCTTAACTATAGAAGAGAAGATATTGCTATGTGAAAAATTAGAGCTCATCTTCTGCCTTCTTTCGTTGGTCAACTTCTTGATTGTTTTTGCCAGCATCTTCTGGCTTAGTAACAGGAAAATGATGCTCTACCCAAGCAAGATAGCCTCCTCCCATGTTGTTCGCATGCTTGAAACCCTGTCATTTCATTCACAAGCTTCTAAAAATTTGTGGAAAAGGAAAGAACATAAATGACCATAGCAAAATATTTATAGGCTGTTTTGAATTTTGATTGCTTTCTTCAACATGGCATTAAAAAGTGCAAGAACTTATAAATTTGGGTGAAATACAAGTGTACTTACAGCAGTCAGAAGATCAGTAGTTGCAGAAAGAGATCTGACCCCACTTTGACAACCCTGTAAATATGTAATCTCACAGTCAGACACCAGAAGAAATTGATGTAGTTTGCTCCAAAAGCTACTAGCTTACCACAACAAGAAGGTCCTCTTTGTTGCAAGCAGATGAAACCTCCTGCAAAAATTGGGGATTTTTTACCCTCCCTGAAGGCCAAAACCACAATGAAATTTCATCAATTTCAAAGTAAACACAGAAATTGAAACTTAGTTATAAAAAAAAAAAAAAGGAAGAAGCTAATCAACTAATAGAAGTTACAGCCACCTTCAGGTGTATTGAACAGGTAAGGAATGTTTAAAATCTTCTCTGCATCCACATGCCCTTTCTTGTACTCCTCCACCGTCCTATCACAAACAACATTAACTCAACTAATATTTCCTTTTAATGAAAAAGAAACCCAATTGGAAGTTTGAAACAACTCTCAGTCTCTCATAAAGTTCATTAATTTGAGAATATATATATATATATATATATATATTTTTTTTTTCTTTCCGGAAAAGAGAGCCCTTTACCTGACATCCACATAACCATAGCCAGACTTGAGCAGATCCTTGGCAGCTTGAACATCAACGGTGACGACCTCTGATCCCGAGCTACAAAATAACAGGGGAAACAGAGCAACAAACCCACAAGACAACCCAAACCAAGAAAGACCCATATCAGAATGTGCAAAAAGGAACTCCAAGAAAGTAATTTGCTGAAGATTTAGACTGAAAAAAGTCACCTTTCAATAGAACCCATGAAGAAAAGTTGGTGGTATATATAGAGC
This sequence comes from Prunus dulcis, assembly GCF_902201215.1. Lineage (NCBI taxonomy): Eukaryota > Viridiplantae > Streptophyta > Magnoliopsida > Rosales > Rosaceae > Prunus > Prunus dulcis. The sequence continues at coordinate 16,053,893 of NC_047656.1, read as the reverse complement.
AGCTTGGTTTCTAAGATCGGGTAGCTGTTTGCTAGCCTGGAAAACTAGCTGAAGGAGGCTAGAATACGTGGGCTGAGGATTACTGCTGGTGTAGCTGTTTGTGTCGACTGGTTTAGTGGTTCATTTTCTGTGGGGAAGAGTGCCTTATATATATGGAGCTAAAACTACGTACGGTTCCAGTCATCTGGGGCCACATAACGTCGTTCCACTGCCACCGAACCTAAGGGTGAGGACCCAACTTCGATGTGAAGGAAAACAAAATCGAATACTTTTTTAGCATCCATTTATTCGTAGATTGTGTAGTGTGTGGTGGCAATTTTGTATCTCAGTTATATCATGGAATTTTTTACCTGCTGTTTTAGTTAGAGACTTGTGAAGATTTATTCTCATTCCAATTTTGATTTATTCTGATTCCAATTTTGCAAGTTGCCACCGCAGAATATTCCTTCGCATGATATAACTGAGATACAAAATTGAAGTGACATGTACAGATATGAAGTGACATTATTGGGGACATAATGAAATTTTGCACAATTCGCATGATCTTGATGTGGTAGATGAAGAGAGCTTTGGAGCGAATCAAGTAGGGAACACACTCATTTGAACGAGGACAATGCTAATAAAATTAGCGATGCTAGATATTATATAGCCAGAGCAATGTGGATGGATTCAGGATCATTAATCTTAGAATTTATTTAGTCTAGAATAACAATGGATTTAATATGTGAAAGCCACAACCGATAGTCCGACCAATAGGCTATTTTTCACTTTATTTGCAGCACTTTAACAATGGATTTGGCCTTTGTGGAAGCCACAACCAAATCCACTAACGCATCTCTTGATAGGGCAAATTGCTCATATGTCGAAATTATTGTCGTAACCAAACTCTTGGACCACATGCTTGTATTGAATCGAAGCCGACTAACATACTAGATACATTTAGACCTAAAATATACAACAGTGCAAATCCTAGTGTGCAAACCATTCAAGAGCAGTGCTGTTAGCAATGGGTTCCCTTGCTGCTTTGGCAGTGGCTGGGGCAAAACTACACTCGAGCTTCAGACAATATACAGGGGCACAAAACTTTGTCCCAGTTGGCCAGCTTGTAGATCACATCAAGGATTTTGCATAGGATAGAGCACCGATGACCTTTACATTCGTGTTGCCTCGGACAAGTTTTCACGGAAATTTTGAACAGCAAACTTTATTGATACGTTCATAAAAATGCAGACAAATATCATCTAGACGTCTCTTCAATCCATGCAATGAAACGCATTTGAGTGGAGTTCATATAGACATACACAATAAATGGGAGGGAACCCTGACAAGGATAAAACAAGGTTGGATGTAACAATGCTGTTAAAGACAGAACAACCTTGGGGAGGATTCAGACTAGCAAGTATTTGAAAATCCAAATAATTTCTTTCACTTTTATACCTTAAAATGATATAGATTTGTAAAATGATTTCACTTTTGGGGGAAAACTACATTCAAAATTCAACATAATTAATCTCCATACCTTGACAAGTCATATTTTCCATTCACTAACTGTACAACCAGGTCCTCCTTTTGATCTGCAAGAAGAAAATAACCAAACTTCAGTAAATAAACCACATCAGGTATTGGCCAATAAAAACCATACATAGGTTAATAACTTATCCTCAAACCCATAGGCCAGGATCTCTTTCCTCACCAAAGAAAATTACTACTAAATTAGCCAAATATCAAACTAAGGACTGCAATTTCAATAATAATAGTAACTCCGCAGCCTGAACTATTCAAGAAACTAAAGAAGATTCAGCCATCAAACACTAGATAGTGAGGATGGACCAAATTCTCTTACCTCGGGATTCACAATTTTGGTTCTCATATCATGCTTGCACACGGGGCAGAATGTCCCCCATTTTGTCAGCCATGAATCCACACAGCTTGAATGAAATTCTGCAAGTAGTTCTCAGGTTTATTAACGGAAATGTACAAATTTTGATTGAGAAGGTGAGGAAGTAAATGCCAACTACGATCCACCCTTTGAGTAAGGTCAAAGTCAATTACCTACTATGATGATAGGCATGTCCCTAACCCTATAACCAACATTAGAATTTGACAACATTTGAACAATCAAACCATTAAGATAATACTTCTAGTTATCTGTACTTTTAATTGGACATGGGGAGAAATAGAATAGCTGCTTCTTTGAGTTCTTTCTTCTTAGATTGGACGCAACGCAATACTCTAATATTTGTCACGAGAATTACAGTTGCACATGTCCACAATGTGCAAGAGCATATTATAATACCTCAAGTTCTTCTACAATGTAATTTATGAACAGGTGGAAGTCTTCTGAGATATCATGACACATCAAGGTAAGCTGTTATCTTATGGGACTTTCCTAATATGCAGACGCAAACATACACCACACTGTCAACAGCTTTGCGGCTTGATGAGACTGATACTACAACAATGATGAAAATTCCAGGGATATCAACACGAACATCTCAAAACTTACCATGTTGGCAGGGAAGAACTTTAAGAATTTCCTCATCTTTGTAATTCTCAAGGCAGATGGCACAAGTTTCTTCACTGTGGCATTCACCCAAACCAGTGGAACTAAATGTGAAGCAAGGTAGAGCTTCCACAATCTTGGTATCCACACTTTTAGGAAGCTGGTTTCTTCCTTGAGAATAGAGCCAGTGTCTCGGAGCAAAGATGGCTATTATAAGTATACCCAATATGACAAGAAATGAGATAAAAGATATAGCTAGAACCGTCCAAGCTGTTTCATTTTGAAATGGGAAGATGCAGCATTCCCCTTCTTCCCCTAGAGCATGCTCCTTTAACACTTCACCCGATGCTTTCGAAACAAATACAGCATGAATTGTAATATTTACACTCTCTATCATCACTGCAAATAGAGGACAACAATCATTATAAATTTATAACAGTTAAACATTTATCCACATTTCATAGAAGGCAAAGGGTAACATGTACGAAATGATATACGGATTCCAATAAAAAAATTTGAAAACACATGACAAAAATTTGAAGGGACATGGCGACTCACTGTAGACCAATTTGCCTTTATCTCTATCGTCATAAACAATAGCACCACGAAATCCGGCATTTTGAGCATTTTGGACTTTATCCTTGAAAGCACATTCACCTCTAACTATCAAAGCAAACCTTGTTTTATCAGTTTCGTTTGGTCGAAGTCCATTGCGTAGAGATGAGCAGGCGTCCAAAGGGTCTGATATAAGCAAAGCTCCACATATGCCAGAGCTATTGACAGCAATAGCTATTAAACGAAAAATCAAGAGCAAAAATAGAAAGAGAGAAAAAAAAGAATAATGTGTTCAGATCTCAATGCTTAGCAAAAGTATTTAATAAAACAACCGAAAAATTGGAAATTTGTATTATAAAATCTAAAGCTGACTTCAACCCAAGAAAGAAAAAAAGGAAAATCAGATTACTTTCCCTAAATTTTCTCAGCAAGCAAATGGCAAAAGATGGAAAGTTACCAAATTTGGCGGGAAGGTCCGAGAACTCCCTGGCAAATGGTTTGAGAACGACAATAGCTGAGGTTAGTTGGACAAGGTGAGCAAAAACAAGCAAACATAATCCCAGAAAAGCTTGCCTCATCTTTCTCTTTCACAGCTCCAATTACCTAAAACACAAAATCACAACAACAAACAAACAAGTTTATTGGGTTTAGACGCTTGAATTTCTGTGAAATTTAACAAATCAGCGATCAACAATTCGAATAAACCGAAAATTTGAAAGCAGAAAATAAACATACCGATACAGTGAGGTTTTAAGAAAACAGAGACTGAAAACCCCACGCAAATGAGGAATTGCAGTCTCAACTTCTCGACAGCATTTCACTATTTGTTACTTGTATTTTTTTATATTCTGTATTGTTGAGCCAGACGGTGCCGTTTCGGCTAACCTAAATAAAGCGCGGTCTTTTTATCAGTAACCATTAGCCTAGCCGTCAAAGTAAAAAAAGCTTCGTTTTTTAAACTCTTGGATTGATTTCAGTTGAAGTCCCTGAGAAAAGCTTGAGCCTGCGAGTTTCATGGAAGAAGAAGCTTCGAACGCAGCGTTGCCAGACGGCTTCCTCGATTTTCTGAAAGCAAATGGTTTAGACCCTTCCATTTATGCCGAGAGCAATTTGACCCCTCGTTACATAAGGTGCTCTCTCTGAATTTGTACTTATTTTTCTGTTTTTGATTGTGCTTTTGTTATTGAAGAGTTCGATTTTGATGGGTTTTTTTCCTTTGGGTTTTTGCTGCTCTGTTTTTGGTGTAACCGAAAGGTTAAAGCCTGGTTGCGAAGCTCAAATTGAAGAAATTGAAGGTGAAATCAAGTGCAAGCTTGAAAAAGTGGATTGGCTGCCTGGCTTTTATGCTCTTCCTCCCGACGTTCAAATCGCTAACTCAAATGCATACAGAGAAGGGAAGGTGAGCGAAAAGATCAAGCAGTTGCTTTCTTTAATTTTTAAGCAAGAAATCCCAAATTCTAATTGCAATGTTTTACTTTTGCGTTTGTTTTTATGTTTTAGATGTATGGAATCGATGCGGCGTCTGGAGCTGCTGTTTCAGCATTGAATATCTCAGCTGGAGATCATGTTCTTGATCTTTGTGCTGCTCCTGGTAAGTTAGTTTCTGGTTTCTGTATGCAATGAGTAAACTTTAATGTGTACAAGTGTGTAAGTTTATCAGATTTTTTGCATCAGTTTAGCAATATACGTTGAGAAAAGGCGACTAATTTTTGTGTTGTTATGCTTAACTAATTATGCTCTTAAATTTTAAAACATGAACTATAGGAGTGGCTGCAAAATTGCAAAAACACTTCATTTTAGAAATTTAAACTTGAAAGGTTTAGAATTTATAAAATAGCCAGAAAAAGGAAGATGCAATTCACAGCATTCGTGTGAGAGTTTATATGATTCAGTCACACTGATGATTTTTGTTTCTGAAGGCTCACTTTTAACGTGTATAATTTATATCCAGGTGCTAAGCTTTGTCTGATGTTGGACATTCTTGGTGATTCTGGTTCTGTAACTGGTGTTGATGTTTCAAGCCATCGTTTAGCGGCTTGTAGGACAATGTTGCAGAAATATGCATTGGGCAATCGCTGCCGACTATTTGTTGCTGATGGGACAACCTTTTCCCTCATGCCCATGAGAATTCATTCTGATCCAAAATCATGTAACTGATCTGAATCCACATATACCAGAAGCTTCATATGTGATACTGTGAAATCCTTCATAGTGCAGTTTGCAAGCATATGCTCTTTTTAATATGTTATCATTCTATCTAGAATTATGCAGGTGAATCTGCTTTGGAAGAAAATGTGACATTCAAGGAGTGGACATCTCGGAGACCATGGAAAGAAAGGAAAAAAGCAGCTAGGGTAAGAAAAAGTGGTGCTGTGCATTCAGGAAATCAACTTCCAGAGCTCATTTATTATGGTCGCCACTCTGGTGTCGTTGGACGGAATAAAAGTGAATTGTACCAAACATTTCGTGACAGCGAGCTTTTGGGCTGTGGCTATGACAAGGTGAAACTGGATTTTGATTCTTTGTTTTAACCTGCATTTTCACATCTCCTTCACGTTTTTCTATTTCCCTACTTTTTTTGACAAGTAATAACACCTTTTAAATATCAGTTATGTTACCTCTTTGTAGTTTAACATCTTTTCAAGGTTGGTTGGATTTTTCTAAGCTGGCTATCTTATTTCAGGTCCTAGTGGATGCAGAGTGCACTCATGATGGATCAATTAAACATGTCCAAAAATTTGAACATTGGGGATGGGAAACTCTTCAACGACGTGTGTTGGATGCAGAGAGAAGTGATAGCCTCACTGTGCTTCAGGTATCTGATTTAATTTCGCTTAAATGTATTTGTCAACTATGCTACTTTGCTTATGTCGAAGTTCCAATTGATGGAGGAAACAACAATTACATATCCATCCAATGGAGTTTCTTACATTTTCTCATAGATTGTGTAAGACTAAATAATTCAGTTTACATCCTATGTAACAAGTTAGAAGCTAAAGCCAATACTCTTAGTAAGAGTACTGAAGAAGATAGAAGTTTGAAAGTTTTATGTCCTATAGATATCCTAATCTGCTAATGTAATTTTTCTCATATGCATTTCGTGGCAGAATTCTTGCTTTCTTATTCATGTCCCGTTTGATTGGTGTGCGTGCTTAGTAAAGTGATGATAATATGTGTCTTTTGCTTGCAGTTAAAGCTCCTAACCAATGGTTTTAGATTGCTAAAAGCTGGGGGACTTCTTGTTTATAGCACTTGCAGGTGCTTTTCGTTGGCTGTTCCTTGAACTTTTGGTAACTTACACTAAGGGGTATCTGCCTATATTGCTAATTTTTTTTCTTTTCCTATTGATTAGCTTGACAGTTGCTCAGAATGAAGACGTTGTAAAGCAGTTTCTTGAGGAAAATCCGTTTGCTGGTAAAGTCTTTTGTGCTTTGTGATATTATCAGCGATGGTTTCAAGTATTTTACAGCCTGCAACTTATGTTAGTGTAGTTACGAACTTACGAGCTATATACAATGACTTCTCATTTTACCTGTTGACTCATTGAAGCCTTCATGTTCCGCAGAGTTGCAGGCGATAGATGGTGTTGAAAATTGGCCAAGCAAGAACGGACAACTACCAAATACCCTGCGCTTTGATCCCTTGACTTCAAAAACTAGTGGACTTTTTGTTGCAAAGTTCTCAAAATTGGCCATTTAATCTGGTTTTAGATGTTCAAGAGCCCAAGTAATAGTCCATGTCAATGTCAAGTGGCATGGGGGGTTAGACATCTTTGATGGCACTTTGGGCGTTATTTTTGTGATGGAATATAGTTTGTACCTCATTTACTCTTTTTATATTCTTTTAATAATACAAGCAAAAACTTGGATTCAAGATTCAGTGCCCTACCAAACTAGTCTAACTCACGTAAGATACATGAAAACTAAAATGGCTGACTGGTTAGCCCCACCCAATGCATTGGAAATTCAATTTGAGATTGAAATTGGATTTTATTTCCCAATAATCGCACGTGTGTTTTGTGAAGCCTGAATCTGAAATGCATGTCGCCTGAAATCAGTACAGATTCAGTGACGACATAACAACCATTTGAATTATTAGCAAACCTCCAAACTTCCAACAGTCACCAATGACATCTCTTGATTAAATTGTCTAACTTAAACAAATACCAGACGATTTTCAACTCAGAAATTTAATTTAATTAATTAGACACCAGGCAGGCACAAACAGGCCATGATCGACGCCTGGAGAAAGCAACAAGATGACTAGCGAACACGAAATCTCATCTCCTCTTAGTAACAACTAACTTCACAAATTTCTTTTTCGCTTCCATTTATCTATCTCCTAACTAATTTTCCCTCCATTTTTCTAACTACCAACTGCTTCACAGTTCACAGCAACAAGATCGATGGCTCCGCTTCACGACCGCCGCCGGCGGATGAGTTTTCTGGCCACGAGAACTCCCCGATCGAGCAAGTCGCCCTCACGGTTCCGGTCACCGACGATCCCTCTCTCCCGACCGTCACTTTCCGGACTTGGACGCTTGGAGCCCTCGCGTGCGTTCTACTTTCATTCCTCAACCAGTTCTTCTGGTACCGCCGGGAGCCTCTCTCCCTCACCTCGATCTCGGCTCAGATCGCGGTGGTCCCGCTCGGCCACCTCATGGCATCGCTGATTACGAAACGCGTTTTCTTCAAGGGCCAAAAATGGGAATTCACGCTCAACCCGGGCCCCTTCAATGTCAAGGAGCACGTGCTCATCACCATCTTCGCCAACTCCGGGGCTGGCAACGTCTACGCCATTCATATAGTGAGCACTGTAAAGCTTTTTTACAAGAAGAACCTGTCGTTTTTTGTTGCGCTGCTTGTCGTTTTGACTACCCAGGTGCTCGGATTCGGCTGGGCCGGGTTGTTCCGCCGTTACTTGGTTGAGCCCGCCGCTATGTGGTGGCCTCAAAACCTCGTTCAGGTTTCACTATTCAGGTGACGTCCTTTCTTTGCTTCATTTTGCCACGTGTTGTTCTGTTAGTGGACATTTAGTTATCGTTTTGTGCACGTTCGTTGACTATTCAATGGTCTAACTAAAGCAGGTGCTCCCTATACTATCTGTGGGCCTAGCCATGGGTCTAAGCCTGGGTCTGGGCCTGAGAATTATAGAAGCCTTGTGCATAGGATCCGTTTTGAGCCCATTAAATTACCGGTCAAAATAATCTATACTTTTTGTAATTTATAAGTAGGGAACAATCGAACTTGGGATATCTCTCAATATTTGGAAGTAAAAATACTACAAAGCTTAGATATATTAATGAGTTCATCCGATCATCACTGTATCATTATATGATGTGACATGTATTTACAGTCCTTATTATAAATAAATAAGTTCTCAAATATGCTCAAATATTATGAACAAGCAAAATACTTTGTCATTTGTCAATTGGGTGTAAAAACTTAGGATAAGAATTGGTGACTCTAATATTAGTTGGTCAAAAAATCTGGGCTCCCTAGCACTGCTCAATTAAGTTTTTCTACTGGTCTTTTTTGTAGAGTAATGTTGTCACTGATACAAATGTTAATTATGAACAAGAATGTTGGGGAAAGTAACGACTGTTTCATCTAAACTGCGTGCATGTTATGTATTTGTGAGTGGACAGGGCACTGCATGAGAAAGAGAACAGGCCAAAGGGTGGGCTAACAAGGAACCAGTTCTTCCTCATTGCTTTCACTTGCAGCTTTGCTTACTACGTCCTTCCAGGCTACCTCTTCCCAATGTTGACTTCCCTTTCCTGGATTTGCTGGATATTCCCTACTTCCATCCTTGCTCATCAGCTAGGTTCAGGGCTGCATGGTCTCGGCATTGGCGCAATCGGGCTTGATTGGTCCAGTATATCCTCTTATCTTGGGAGCCCGCTCGCCAGTCCATGGTTTGCTACGGCCAACATTACTGCTGGTTTTTTCCTCGTGTTGTATGTCATAACTCCTGTGGCTTATTGGCTCAATTTATATAATGCCAAAACTTTTCCCATAGTCTCGGATGGTCTGTTCACATCTACTGGCCAGAGCTACAACATATCAGCTATAATAGACCCCAACTTCCGCCTTGACATTGATGCATATGAGCGAGAGGGCGTTCTCCATATCAGCACCTTCTTTGCTATGTACTATGGTGTCAATTTTGCCTGCCTTACTGCCACTATTGTTCATGTTCTCCTTTTCAATGGGAGGTAAGCCGCACTCTCCAGGTTAAACTGTTGCCTTAAACATTATAATGTTGTCTTTTCAGTTGTGTCCAACGGACATCCCTTGCTTATATATATATATATATATATATATATAGATTTAAATATAATGTAAGGTGAACTAGCTTATATATTGCTCTATATTTTGTTATCGGGCCTTAATTTTTCAAGCTTGCAGAGACATCTGGCAGCTAAGCACGTCTGCCATCCGCGAGAAGAAGATGGATGTGCACACGAAGCTCATGAGAAAATATAAGCAAGTTCCAGGATGGTGGTTCATGTGCATCCTGGTGGCTAACATAGTGGCGACCATGTTTACATGCCATTATTACAACGATCAACTTCAATTGAAATGGTGGGGGGTCTTGCTTGCTTGTGGTCTAGCCTTGTTTTTCACTCTTCCTATTGGAGTCATTGCTGCCACAACAAATCAGGTGGAGTATCACGCTCTTTCTCATATTCTCCCTTTTTGCGTTCACGTGGGATGTTCTTTACTATCCACTCACCATCAGCAAATGTAGCTGAACATGGAATCTCATATTCAGCCTGTGGTTAAATTTATGAAGCTGACATGCTTTGGCCCCTATGGGGACTCCCTGGAGCCCTGAATAGGGTTCAAATTCCAACTGTGCCCCTTAAAAGTTTAACATGTTCTGTTTAATTCTGGTACCCCATGCTTGTACCTAGTTTTGCATTGTTATTGCTCATGAACAATCTTTTCATTGGTGAACAGAAACCAGCGTTGAATGTGATCACAGAGTACATTATCGGGTATCTGTATCCAGGATATCCAGTTGCTAACGTATGCTTTAAAGTTTATGGATACATAAGCATGAAGCAGGGGATCGCTTTTCTGGAAGACTTCAAGCTTGGGCACTACATGAAGATTCCTCCAAGAGCAATGTTCATGGCACAGGTTAGCTAGCTTCCTGAAAATTAACTTTTGGCACTTTAAGACCCAAAAAATAACTTTGTGAAGTTTCATCAAGTTTCTGGTCCATTGATTGATGGATGAAACATGGTCCCGTAATAATTCAGGAACAATTTGTTTTCAGGTAGTTGGTACTATTATAGCAGCATTCGTCCATTTAGGAACTGCATGGTGGCTTATGAACACAATCCCAGACATATGCGACAGGGCGTTACTACCAGCAGACAGTCCATGGACTTGCCCCGGTGATCATGTCTTCTATGATGCTTCTGTTATTTGGGGTCTTGTTGGGCCTCGAAGAATCTTCGGGGATCTTGGCCATTATTCTGCCATCAACTGGTTTTTCTTAGCTGGAGCTATAGCTCCTGTCTTAGTTTGGCTTGCACACAAGGCCTTCCCAAGAAAACATTGGATTAAACTTATCACCATGCCTGTGCTCCTAGGAGCAACAGTTAACATGCCTCCGGCAACTGCTGTCAACTTCACCAGCTGGGTTCTCATTGGATTCGCCTCGGGCTTTATTGCTTACAGGTATTATCGTGGCTTGTGGAGCCGCCACAACTATGTTCTATCCGGAGCTCTAGATGCTGGATTAGCTTTCATGGCGGTAATTTTGTACTTGTGTCTGGGGATGGAACATGTTAGCTTTAAGTGGTGGGGAAGTAGCCCAGATGGTTGTCCCTTGGCTTCTTCCTCAACAGCATGAGGTGTAGCGGTTAAAACCTGCCCAATAGGAGAAAATTTGTGTGTTGTTTGATTTGAATGTATTGATATGTATAATTCTTCGCTTAGGATAGAATAGTAATTCATTTATAGAATAACTTCATTGGAGATTTCTTATTGATCATTAATATTAAGGTAAAAAGTCATTTTAGGTTCATGTGGTTTACCATTTTTACCACTAAGGTCCCCGTGGTTTCAATTTCGTCACTTTTGTCCCTGTGGTTTTAATTTGAACCAATTTAAGAACAATTCTCAATTTTTCTGAAACTTATTGAGGGTCATTTCGGTCCAAACTTGCATCACCTCCTCAACCACCCAGCAGTCCCTCCAAAAACTTATCTCTATTGTAAACCAACAACAAACAATGCTCCATTTGAATTTTTGTTGATAAAAATTATGGCCATCTATACATAAACATCAATTAACAAAATCATAATCGAGCGGGTCTTAGGATTACACAATGGAAATACATTTCTTTTCTTTTTTTTCTGAACCCAAAGAAAAACTCACAATTATAATCATAATTCATCTCATTTCTTCGTAAGGGATAAAGGTAATCTCCATCCAAAAAAGAAAAACAAAGTAACTAGAGCAAGTCTACTTCGGTCTTTTGTAAGCTTCATAAAAGTAGCCTAAGATTAGAACAACATCATCAATTGCAGCTCTTACTGCACCTTGTGCCAGTGTCACAAGCTTTGATAGTTTCTGATTAAGTAATTCAACATAATCTCAAAAAAAAATAATTAATGAAGGTTGTATAATGGTACCTCTCTTTGTACATCTCCAATGAGCATTGTTTGTTGCTGGTTTAGACAATGGGATCGTCAATGTTTACAACAGGGATGAGTTTTTGGAGGGCTACTGGCGGTGGAGGTGGTTGGGTAGGGGCTGCAAGTTTGGACTAAAATGCCCCTCAATAAGTATTAGAAATTGGGAATTGTCCTTAAATTACATCAAATTGAAACCACGGAGACAAAAGTGACGAAATTGAAACAACAGAGACCTTATTGAAAAAAGTGGTAAACCACAGGAACCATAAGTGACTTTTTGCCTAGTATTAAATATCAATTCATTTAATTTTGATATTATACAATCTAGCTCATGTTGTTTTTTATTTTTCTGTCATTTGGGGTACATGCCAATTTCGAAAACAGGCTCTCTGATCCGGGGGGTTCACCATGTTTAGGCAATGGTTTTGTTTCATTATTCTGTTTAATCAACATTAACCCGTCACCGAATTGTAAAACCATGGACTAAACCAAAACAGATTTGTTAATTTAAGCATTATCCGCATTAATGAAGGCAAAACAAATTTATAAATAACTTGGTCAAGCAGAACCAAAAAGCTCGGACAAAACTTGAGCAAACAAACATATCAAGTTCTGAATTCTGATCTACTTTTTGCCTTTGAATATTTTCTTTGAGTCATCATGTTTCCTTGGCAATTTCTCACATCCCCTGCTGGGAAATGGCTGGGATTTGTAACTGCCATTTGGGTTCAAGCAATCAGCGGCAACAATTACACATTTTCCAACTATTCTCATGCTCTAAAATCTCTCATGGCACTTACCCAGCTTCAGCTTAACAACTTATCTGTGGCTAAAGATGTTGGCAAGGCCTTCGGGCTCTTATCTGGCCTGGCTTCTGATCGTTGGCCGACCTCCATTATTCTCATTTTTGGAGCAGTGGAAGGGCTCATAGGATATGGAATTCAATGGCTGGTTGTTAGCCAGAGAATCAGTCCTCTTCCATACTGGCAGGTATACCAAAACACACATTTCTATAATGTTGTCTTATCGCACAATTTGTCACGTTATGTTGTCACACTGGTAATTAGGACGCTTGAAGCAAATTCTTATTTAAATGTGTGGTTAAAATGGAGAATCCGAAAGTTAATTACATGCTTTTTTCTTCTTTGTTATCGGGTTCTTGATAATTGAAATCATTTTCTGTTCTGGATGTAGATGTGCATATTTATGTGCATAGGAGGCAACAGCACAACCTGGATGAACACAGCAGTGCTAGTGACCTGCATGAGAAATTTTGCAAAAAACCGCGGTCCGGTTTCAGGCATCCTTAAAGGGTATGTGGGGTTAAGCACAGCAATCTTCACAGACTTATGCACTGCTCTATTCTCCTCCAACCCCTCCAAATTCCTTCTTATGCTTGCTATAGTCCCTGCCATTGTTTGCCTCACTGGTGTCCTGTTCCTCAAGGAAACCGAACCGGCTTCTATGCCATCAGAGCAGAAACAAGAAGCAGAGTTCTTCCATGCCTTCGATGTCATTGCCATTGCTGTAGCTGTCTATCTCTTGGCATTTGACATCACTGGAACTCATGGTCGTGTTCTCTCTTTGGCATTTGTCATAGGACTTGCTGTCCTTCTAGCCATGCCCTTGGGTGTACCTTTGTACACTTTTCTCTACACACCCAGCGGCACCCAACCCAGTTGCCATAATGATGATATAGAACATCAAATTAAGGAACCATTGCTTGCTAAAATAGGAGGGCCAATTGAGAAGCCACCAGAGATACAGAACTCAAATGAAGGCATTAATTTGAGAGATATTGTAGGAAAGCGGCAGCCATTGATTGGGGAGGACCATACCATTATTGAAATGGTACAAACGTTTGATTTTTGGATACTGTTTTTCTCATTTCTTTGTGGCGTTGGCACTGGAATGTGTGTCATGAACAATATGGCACAGATGGGGCTGGCACTTGGCTACCATGATGTCTCCATTTTCGTATCGCTTACTAGCATTTGGGGGTTCTTTGGTCGCATAGTCTCTGGCCTGGCCTCGGAATATTACATTGGGTATGTTCTTTTTAATTTCTCGTGTCACTTATTATCAATTTATAATACTTGATACATTATCACTTACACTTACTATTAATCTACTTAATATTGTAGATTGATACTCAATACTGAACACTTTTTTCCTCACTCATGTAGACAGGTTAAAGAATAGCATACGAAACTAGGGTTCCAAATGTTGCTAACCATATATTGATCCTTTTTTTTTTTTTTTTTTTTTCGGCAGGAAATGTGGCACCCCTAGGCCTCTTTGGAATGCAGCTGCTGAGGTTCTAATGGCACTTGGGTTCATAGCTATGGCTTCAGCCTTGCCTGGATCTTTCTACATTGGTTCAATTTTGGTGGGCATGGGGTATGGGGTGCTTCTCACCATAACAGTTCCAGTTGCCTCAGAGCTATTTGGTCTCAAATACTATGGACTTTTGTACAACATTCTCATCCTCAACCTTCCTTTGGGCTCCTTCCTCTTCTCTGGCTTACTTGCTGGTCTTCTATATGATGCTCAAGCCACTAGCACCAGCGGCGGTGGGACCACCTGTGTTGGGCCCCACTGTTACATGCTTGTGTTTGTGATCATGGCAATTGCTTGCATGCTTGGGCTTGCACTGGATGTGCTGTTGGCATTTAGAACAAAGAATGTTTATGCCAAGATTTATGAGAGCAAAAACCACACTACGACCGCATAGTTTAATCTTGCTGCTTGCGTTCTCTCCTTGTTCACGGTGTTGTGAATGATTTGTTTTTGCAAATGCTAATTAATTGTACAAATTTTTATATTTTTTATTTTTTATTTGGAGTAGATAGGAAGAGTCGAATTTATGATGTCGTATAACATTGTGAATGAGAAATATCATTAGGCCAATTGCTAATTAGTTACAAATTGTCATTCTTTAACATCTGCATGAAATCGAACTCATGCCTCATCAAAATCATAATCTATTTCTTTAGCACCTACTTTCTCAACTCCTTTTTCTGGTTTTTTTTTTTTTTTTCTTTTCTCTTTTTTCGAATAAGTATTTCTCAATTGTTATGATTATTCGTTCATACACGTGTGTGATTTTTGATTGTGAATGCACAAAAGTGACAAGCGAGCCACTGAATGTGGGCTGGTAGATGGGCCTTAACACATAAAACAAGCCGAGGGCCCAATCACGAGCCAACTAAAACGACACCGTAACGCCCGAGAAATAATGCGCACCATTTGTTTCCGTACCAACCAGCTAAAGTGAAGAGACTGAAGTAGATCGCCAAGACGGAGAGAGAGCGCGCAGAGAGTGGCAAGGCAACCAACAATGGAAACTGGAACAACAGGAACAAGTGTCAAGGCTTCGTCTCTCAGATGGAAAATTCTTCGTCAAGCTATTCTTCGCAAACCAAACGGTGCCTTCCTCTTCCTCAATCTGTCTCTCCCTATGATCAAATACAGCCTGAATTTGTTGTTGAATTTGAATAGTTTGTGAACTGTAGCAGATGAGCAATCTGAAATCGGCATTAAGCGAATTACGAGGAAGACGAAGCAGGGCTTCAACTTGTTACCATGCCATCTCGTTGACGACGCATCTCACTCGAGCGATGTTACCGTCTGCTACACCTTGCCCATCGACTCTGCTCCCAAGCTTAACCTAACGTGAGCTTTGAATTTTGTATTTTTGAAAAGCTCATCAAAATTGAATCTTTCATTTCAATTTCTCATGCTTAAACTTAAGCTTGCAAAACCCAAGAGCTATATAAGGGCACTGTCCAAGTTGTTTTATTTTCTCTACGTGGGGCATCTGAAACATGGCACAATGAGCTGATATATAATATTTTATTAAAGGTTCTTCTTCTTGATACATTGTTATAGATATCTTTTATGTGATTGGTGGAATGTTTGTTTTTGGCGCAGTCAAAGAATGGTTGACCATGCTGAACTCAGTGACTTTGAGATTTGTAATAAGTACAATATTGACAACACTGGGCTTGTTTGTAAGTTCCTATTTATACAAATTGGCTACGCATCTTACTGGTTCTGGGATTCTGAACAAACTTTTGGCTTCATGTGTCTTGTTCATGGTTTTGTACAGGTCAGTGGCCATCAGAAGAGGTTCTTGCATACTTTTGCTTGTCACACGCAGACATGTTCAGGTTGTTATGGGTTGTTTGCTATCTTCTGATACAGCTTTCAGTGTGCATTTTGCTTCTATATGATTTCTTTGCATTTGATTTCTACTCTCTAGGTCTAAGAGAGTAATTGAGCTTGGATCAGGCTATGGCTTAGCTGGTTTAGTTATTGCAGCAGTCACTGAGGCATCAGAAGTTGTAATTTCAGATGGAAATCCTCAAGTAGTTGATTGTATCCTAATTGTATCGTGCTAAATGTTAATAAGGATGGGAATGCTAGTTATATGAGAATCATTAAACAAGTTAGCTTATCTTATCTGATGATTTTTCAGAAATTTTGCTCTGAAAGATGCATAACTGAAGCAGCTTTGGGATTGGTCCTTTTCCATTTCCCTTTCAAAGGGTTGTAACTGTACACGTCCTAATTGCAAATACAAGAGAAGGTTTAAGATTGTTTGTATTCTCTAGCTGTATCTTTTATGAAAGGAGGCTGTTAAGCTCTGCTCAAGTTTTAATGCTTGCCTAGGATTGATTTGGAGGGTTTCTTGTGCCCTATGAACATGGTTCTGGCTTGGGATCTTTTCAAACCCACAAGTCCTCTCATGTTTTGTTCTGTCTTTGTGTTATCTCATCAAGGAACCGTCCATTACTAATAGAGTTTTTTTCCCTTCTCTTAAGTGAATTTGGAAATATCTACTTGTTTCTATTATTGATTCAAAGCCAATTTATCATTTGGTGAATCATAACCTGTAATGTCCAGATTCCTTAATGTTTAGATATTCAGCATAATATTGACGCCAACTCAAAAGCATTTGGTGGTACAAGAGTGAAGTCTATGATGTTGCATTGGAATCAGAACGAAATTTCAAATATCTCTAGCACTTTTGATCTCATTGTTGCCAGTGACTGGTATGTTCTTTTTGCTTTTAAGTTTCCATTTGAACAATCTGTGCATTTTCCCTTTCCATTAAAAGAAGGGAGGGATTATGCCTTAGTTACCACAAAGCATGTGGCAAGTGGTATGGACTTCCCAATGATTTCATCTTTCTATCATAAAGACATGGAATTTGGACTTAGTTGATGCCATGGTGGTTGTCTGGATAGGCCCAGCCTTTTTTTGTAGACCACTTTATATTCTCAAAAGGATATGGTGGATTCCTCTTTCTTTATATTCAATTGATATTTTTGATGAGTTTGGGAGTTTATTGGTGAGGAAAGCTTTTGTTGATTGCAATTTTGGTTGACCTGGGGAAATCTAACATCTTGGTTTTGTTCACTAGCTGACAAGAGGCATTTGTACTGAGTATGTAACATAATGCATGAACACACATGATTGCACACTAAATGGTTTCAAATATTTATGCTTTATTTTTTGTTATATTCATTGACTTGATATGGCATATTCACAGCACCTTCTTCAAGGAATTCCACAATGGACTTGCTCAAATTGTCAAGTTCCTGTTGGGAAAAGTTCAGCCCTCAGAAGCTATATTTTTAAGTCCTAAAAGGGGCGACTCATTGGACAAGTTTCTAGAGAAAATCAAAGAAAATGATTTGCGCTTCAGCCTACAAGAGAATTATGATGCAGAAATTTGGAAGCATCATACGGAGTTCATGAATGGTGCTGTTTCCTGGCCCAGCTACCAAAAAGATCACTGCTATCCCTTATTGATCAGAATTACAGTGTGAACTTGCACTCATATTCCTTCGTCAGCTGCACATATTTCAGGCAATATAGATTCATCGCGGAATCAAATTTTGCTGGCTGAGCTGTGCTGTAGCCTGTTTGAGTGTACTAATTATTGTAAGGAAATAGGAATTGCAGCGTACTGCCTGAATTCGGTACTACTTCCTCCACAATATGTGGATCCAGATCCATAGTCACTTCAACTGCATAGTCCTTCCATATCATTGTGTAGATCCTCACTGTTGTTTAGTTTACCAATGGAAGCGAAAGAATGGCATTACCCTTTTTGGTTTGTTGTATTTGTGATTTCCTTTTTAAGTCTATAGATCTTAGCAGATTTATAGTTTACCAATTGTAATGCAAGAATGAGATTGCTTTTTTAATTGATATAATATATTAATGATTGATTTCCCTTTTAGCATGATCTAGGAGGGTGCATTGAAAGTTTTATACTTTTGTCTGAAGATTCCTTATCTTTATTTGAGCATCAAGTCACATATTTAGCTTTTAAATACAGCCGTCCATGAGTAAACAAATACACGGACAACAGAGGACGCTGCTGAACAATGTCAAAAGCAATACTCTTTGGATCAATTAAACTAACATATTGGGAGTGGGAGATAACTTGTTTGCTTTGAAGTTGGATGTCACTGCAGGTTCAGAGCAGTGAACAAGCCTCGTCCGGTGAGCAAAAAAGTGACATGCCCTGGTTCAAATTCTTAGCTTTTATAAAGGTGAGTCTATCTCCTTGCATTCTCTGCTGTTTGATTCTGTTTTCATGAAATTTTGACTTTTTACTTAACCCGAAAACTATACGCAATTGCAAAGCACAACCTTTCTGAAGAAGCAATCAAAGTTTATGACTGATTATGTCTGATTCGATAATATGGTGCAACTTTGGGAATAATGATATGGTAGCCTTTTCATGTGAATACTGCAGTTCTCTTACCCATGCAACAAAGGTTATATCTTCTGCTATGGGGTTATTTTGATCTGTAAGCGTATTGACTTGAGGGGTGAAGAAAAACTCCACGGCGCTGGTCTCTCACTGTAGTGTCAGACCCATTTTTATTGTGGGTCTGTTACATTTTGTGTGTGAGAGACCAGAGCTATGTGCCGGCGGGGCATACAGAAGTTTTTCTACAAGGATGACACAAAATGGGTAAAATTGTTTTAAGGTAACATGTTATGTTCACATTTCTCTTCTTTTCTACTGTTTTTTTATCAAATGAACAACAGATGGTGAAAAAGATGTTGAAAAGATGGATTACGAAGCACCACCATTGAAAATGGACCGCAGTCATGATCAAATATCAATCATCATCTTATCTCGAAGAAAAAGTTGGTTTGTTCCTGTCTTTGTAATGCTTGCTTTGTGTGGTTCTCTCCCACTCAAGTTGGTGAAGAATCACCTCTTTGTATGCATATATATGTCCAGGATGTCAAGCTCCAAGCAACTCATTGTCACAGGGCGGCAATTTGGATCATACTTGCGTTGGCCTTTTGTAGTCTGGTTTGCTTATCTTACTAGCAATTATAATGATGTTTTAGGATCTTCTAACAAACACAAAACATGAACCATTTCAGAATTGACGTTATCAATTGAAATCGCATATTTTCTTTTGGCTTCAGGCTGTAATAATCAAAATTGGAGACCCACAAGCACCACTGCTGTCCAATCATGAATGCTCACCACTTATTTCCTATTCACGCTACACGTTCGCATCGAAAAGTGCTTGCACAAGTGAGTCGCGAGTAATTTTTTTGTCAGACCTACTGTGAGGGGCATCTGTTACAAAGGCCACCCCTCACATTAGGTCTCCAAGTATTGTTCTTTAAACATATAACATGGGGCAAAAAAGCACATTTTTATTTCTAAACAAATGCTCATGCTTTATATATTAATATATGAGTATTGAACGCTGAAAATGGGGGGATTTGGAAGTGGGTGTTGTTGTTGCTGCTTTTTCTAGGACTCTCAAGATCAAGGATGCCAATTAGTGGACTCATACTCATTTGGGACATGAGTGGCTGCCTGTCTACTACTATAACTGTGAAAATGAGAGGGCCAAAGAGATGACCAAAACCAACATGCTTCGGAGAGCCATGGAAGGTTCCGTTCTTGTTGAATCCCCTGCGGCCAAATCTGCAAGCAATGATGAGGCCAGTAAGTCCGACCCGGAATCCGACCCTGAACCATCAGTTGTTTGTGAAGAGGAATCTGTTGCGGATTTTACACTGTACAAAAACATATTCCGCGTGCCAAGTTAATGTCAATTATACGCATAATTAGCATATCATTGAAGTCAAATCACTATTTGAAATCAACCTCAAAAATACAACTCAAACACTTTAAACGAAATATTATATGGCTTCACAATTTAGTTTGTTACGTCATTAGGAGAAAGTACTTCCATGCAACGGTATATCCGAATTATACATACATTTTACGTTGTTAGACTATTAAGTCCTTATTTTGTTTTCAAAATTTTGTTACTCAAATTATTTTGTTTAAAATGAATAATAAATAAACAACATAATATTGTAAATTAGTCCATCTAATACCTTGGAAGAAGAGAAGCGCAAAATGTGATCGTATAGTCCGCACCCGTACACGTAAACGTACTGGATGCATCGTCGTAAGCGTAGCTGTACGATTTGGGGCACGCGGACTTAAACAGCTGCGAGTACATGGACGGCTTACACGTGGACGGTGACCCATAATCGCCGTTGCAACAGTACTCCGGGCTCCCAAACGCGTCGCATGCGCTCTTGCACGCGCCGCCGCCGTCGACTTTGAGCTCGGCGGGGCACCGACGGTTGAGGTCCGTAGCGCAGCCCGTGGACGCGCACGTACCGGATCCCCCGCTCCCTTCAACGATCATAGGTAAGTTATAACCGTCAACCAGGCTGACGTCATAAAAGTCTTGAGAACCCGAGCCGAGTGTGAACTCGGCCAGAGTGGCTGGCGGTGCAGCTCCGGCTCCGTTGCACTCGAGCTGGCCCGAACCGCAGTCGCCGGTCGAACATGAGCCGTGGGCCGAACCGTCGAAGTTGCAGCCGGTTCGGCCCCAGAAGCGGCCGGACCATCCTGTTGGGGCTTGGAAGGAGCGGGTGCTGCCTTTGGCGAGCTCGAAGCCGGTGCTGTCCAGCTTAGGGCTGCCGGCGCTGGCTAGAATTCCTGGCCATACTGTGAAGTCACACTTGTTTGTGAATGTGAATGTGGCTCCGGTGACCCCTGCGTTTAACCAAAGAAAACATAAACATATATATATATGGTCAAATTATGAATATTTTGATTGAGTTATGAAAATGTGAGAGGAACCCAAGTGGTGAATTGGTTTCATTGTTGCAATTTTGGGTTTTTACCTTTGGCAATGATGAGGAGGAGGAGAGTGATGCAATACGAAAATTGAGCACCCATTAAGATTTTTGTGTCTGTCAAATTTGGTGAATTTAGATTGTTTAGAGATGGTGGTTCCAATCCAAGAGAGAAGAAGGATAGAAAGGCAGGGCCTTTATCTTTGATAAATCAAAAATGTCAGAGAGAGAGCAGAGGATGGTGTTTAATTCTCTCACACAGACACTCTGCAAATGGCAAAGGATCAGTGTGAGAGAAAAGGAGAGGGAGAGAAGGAAGAAGGAAGAAGGAAAAGGTTGTGGGAGTGGTGGGAGAATCTTAACCATCAGCTGTGAGGCTCTATTTGTAGAGAATTTTAGAAACAAGGAGGATCGAGATAGCAATGGGAGTGTCTGTATCACCACCGCCTCACTGTCATGGGGGAGCACTTTTGCTCTGGAAAAATATCACCTGCCAATTAAGTTCGAGCTTAGTGTTGTGAAATCACTAAACAATATCACACTTGTTGGGTAAAGATGGCTTTTTATATGGAAATCAGCTGGAACCTGCTCGAGTGGCAGCAGCTACCTTTTCTTTTTGACACTTGTCTAATTCTTTTTACTAATACAGTTACTGAGTTTTATCCCGTCACCATGAGTTTGTTTGAGTATGATTTTTTTTAAAAAAAAATTTCTGGTAGAATAAAAAAATTATTTCTTTTCTCTTTGCTTTTTTTATCTCTGTCATGAAATAATTGTCTTCTTCTAGAACCCAACAAGAACAAAAAAAAAAATAAAAGAAACAAACCTATAGTGATAAATGATAATTATTAAGATGAAGAATAGACCATGGCAAAGGCGTGTGGGAGGCCACGTGGGAGAATATCATTGGAGTCAAATGCACTACGAGCACCATGTGTCCACTCATATTAGTGCGGTTTTAATTTGTTGACAGAAGATTTTCGTGGCTAAAATCTAAATTTATTTAATTAAAAAACAAAATCACATGCAAAATTGAGGTGGAAAACGACCTCTGTCTAGGAGGCTTGAACCCCCGTAACAAGGAGGGGATTTGGTTTAGAGGCGGTTTACCTTGCCGTCATTGCATGACGAGGAAGCCAACGTTGCCTCAAATTAGGAGGCAAGTCACATGGTCTTAATGCGGGAGCTTAATATCATGCGGCCAATTGTGGTGGTTGGTTAGTTGGTTTTCATGTGCTTGAAAAGCTTTTCTCAATCCGGAAACCTTGCTCGAGAAGAAAGATATTGGTGTGTGGTGTCGGCCAAAAGTTAGATTGTCACTCTTTATTGGTTTTACGGTTTCAGTTATATAGTTGCTCTAGTTGATCAAGTGAGTAAAATTGTCACTCTTTATGTTTCTGCAATATTGGCATTTTGTATCCTCCATGTTGTACGCGAGTGTCCAAGTGTCTGAGTGTCCGACACTCCGACACTTCGACACTTGGACTTAGTGGAGTGTCCATGCAACATAACCTCTAAATTGTCTTGATTATAAACTATGCAATTGAAACACTGCTTCACTTCCCATTTGAAATTTGGACCCATCACATTCACATGTACCATATGATATGATATATATATATATATCTTTCAGGTCGATTGTTTTGTCTGAACCATCTGAGAGGAAAAGAAGATTTGATGAAGCCAACAATCCACATGGCTGGGAAATTGCAGAACCTTATGGGAAAAGCATGGCGTGCCCACTTGTATCCAAGTTCGTTGGTCGTTTCATTCAATCTTTTTGTTTGAGTCTTTTCTTTAGCTTGTCAGTGGGGCAACAATGTCTAGTTTTCTAAAGGGCAATATATATATAGTAAAAAAAGGGTTATGCAGATAGAGTCTACCTAATTAAGGCCACACCCTATCTATCTATCTACTTTCTATTTTGGTTTATTTTAGACTAGTTTATAGCAGGAGATGACTCAAATGCATACTTTCGACCTTCATTTTAAAAAATTTTAAAAAAAAAACACAATTTGGACTTTGTATGCAAATTGTCGCCTTAAGTTGTTTTCTGACTGTAATTTGGGTTGATGTGTGCTAAACGCCAAATGTGACTATGGTTAAAAAAAATAAGAAAGTGAAAATTGTTGAATATATGACTGTATGTAATTTGAGTAACTCATCAAAATTCCCTTTTATGTCAAAATTTCTTCCCTTCTTCTTTTACTCAGCTTTACTTCCCTTTCGAATTCTCATGAATTCTCATATTCTGTTCTCAAAATTGTATAAGTAAACACTAGAATGAATTTGCATTATTTACTTATTCTCTCACAACTAAAGTTTTTTGGATTAAATCAATGAGGGTTGGTTCAGTTGGTAAGGTCTCTGGACTGTGTGTAGCCCCTATCAGTGTTCGAGTCCAACTACTAGCAGTCATCATTGGTGCTCAATCTGTAATTTCCTACATATAAATCCATACCGGTGACAGTTAGCAGTTGGGTGTCACGCGTAAGTCCTTCCAGCTTGAGGTTGTGGGTATGCCCTGGCGTTGGTAGTAAGAGTAGTCAATCTCTCCCTAAACTTTTCTTCATTAAAAAAAAAAATTATATTAGTGCCTTAGAGAAGAGTTTATCCAATATCCCTAGCCAAACGTAGAAAGCGAATTTAGTGACTGGCCTTGGGTTTGAAGGGGAGTGTTAGTATTGATTCCCGCATGGCCTAGGTATTTTTAGAATAATATAGTAGTAGTATATGAGTACATTAACACCCTTTCCTTGTAAGCCAGTTTTGCGACCATGAAAATTCTACCGTATGTGGCAAGTCATCTCCCCATTCTTTGTTGGTTTGGAGGGTGCAGGGTGAGGCCATATCTTGAATTTAGAAATACAAGAATGCCAACAAACTATCAATATATGAAGCAATGAACTGTATGGAAATAAAGATTTGATATCTAAAATAAACCGTATTTATACTCATCCCATGTGATTTTCGGTGTTTTCACAAAATTCACGAGGTTTCAAAAATTACACGAACACCCTCTTACGTCTTAAAAGTTTTTCGAGTTATTTATACTAGCTAACACACCTCTGAAGTTTTTTTTTATTTTCACAAAATATCTTTAAGTCTCTCAAGTGATAAGTTATATGCCGTGGAAAGTACCTGTGCGGATAGGATTTTTAGCTTTTTCTTTTTCATCAGCGTCATCATCGATCCACCGATCATCCTCTTGTTTTGTTTTTGGTTTCAGCACCCTTTTTTCCTTTAGTATAAAGAGAAGTACGTCACCCAACCCACCATACCACTTTTGATACTAAAAAAAACATTCTTTAAAAGAAAGAAGAAAAAAAAAAGGTTTATGCAATCGGGAATCCTTTGTTTTTTAAGCCTTGATTTCACTCTAGAATTAAACTTGCTTTTGTAATTGTAATTTTGAAGGGGAAAGGATGGTATTATGAATAATTAATGGTGAAAAGGGAAAAAGGGGAGATATTACACTAAAGTTGGCATAATCAGACAGACATGATAAGGATATATATGCAGAATAATAAGATGCATTTTGGGATATAAGAAAAAGTAACATAAACGATGCAAGTTTGCATGGGGTCAAATGAAGGAATGGAGCTAGGAGGCAATAGGTTGTAAAGAGTAGCATTTAGTTTTGCTTATCAAGATATGGTTATTCAAAGTGTTTTTCTTTTTGAATTCCTATGTATAATAACTTTGTTATTAGGTTTAGTTGTTCACGACTCACAACAATAAATATGTATAGCTTGTCAAGCAATTAAAAAATTCCTATTTGATGACCATATCAACACTTTGATTAATCCTAACGTGAAGAAATACATAGTTTTCATCCAACAATTCGTAGCTGTTATAAGAGTTTTCAAAAGACATAATCACTATAAAAATTACAAAAGTTCGGGAGAATGCGTAGTCCTAAATTGAAGGTTTTCAAGGAAGTTAAAGTTCCCTTCCCAAAATTAATTGGCTATAAGGGGGAGTAGTTAAGAGAGAAATTGCATTGCAAACTTGATTCTCTTGGCATAACAGAGGTTATAGTGAGATATTATAATGAAGGATTTCTTAATAGTTGTCCGATTTAGTACAAAGTTATTATTGGACTACTGAATTGAAGACGGGGATTAAATTTAGCAAATTTATAGAGTCTGTTGACAGTTTTGGCAGCCATCTGAGACAAAACCCACCATGATTGTATGCTCAAAAGTCCAAGAAATTGATCAAACTTGCTTTTAGACCTGAGCAAGAATAAAATTGACTTTTCAAAAGTTGGTTCTTTTCCCATCGCAGCCACCAAAATGTTCAACTTCTTTTGCTTCCATTAAAGACCTCTTAGTCAGAATGAAAGTGATTATGTTGGATGAATATGAGCAAATCTTAGAAAATCAAGTGTGAATCAATTAAGTTTCTGTTGCTAAAATTCAACATTACACCACATAAATGCACATTAGAAACTGACAGGTTTTTATTTTCAACAACAGATAAAGGGATGCTTTGCGGAAAGGCAGCCAAATTTGAGTTTTCAAGTACTTTGAGTGAAAACATCAAATACTTAAAACATATACCCACATGATAATTTGTTTGTTTGTTTTTTTTGGGTCACATCCAAAACCAAAACTTGGAATACATCTTTTTGATCTTTCTTTCACAGGGATGGTTTGTCCAAAATTTACACGTTTTACTTGCCTTATAAATTTTATGCATAGTTGTATGTGGTGTTAGTGCATGAGGATATGAAGTCAACGTAAATTATATATTGTTTTTAAATGAAAGCTCCAATTCAAAATGCCCACCTTATAAATTTTATGCATTGTTGTCTGTGGTGTTAATGCATAAGTATATGAAGTCAACGTAAACTATATAGTGTTTTCAAATGGAAGCTCCAATTCAAAATGCCCCCCGAAACAATATATGTGGATGTGATCAATCACAAGTAAAAAGAAACTTGTTTGCCCTAATTTTGGTGTTGCTGGAAATCTTTTATCACAAAAAGGAAAGTTGGGATAGTAGCCACAAAAAAAATAATTAAAGCTTTACAGCACCGGCTTATATCCTGCAACTATTTGTGGAAATAAAGTTTTTATAAAAGAAAAACTGAATGAATAGGATATGAGAAATGGAAAAAAAAGCACAGCCAAGTTGGATATGGCTTTCCTTTCCATGCAAGCAGCATTGTAATGTCTAGGTGTTAAAGCTACTTAACTGATCAACCTTTTTATCCACCAGAAAAAATGTGGAAAAAAGCAATTTTTTTTTTTTGGGTTCCTTCACAATCTAGCCAAGACCCAAGGATTATAACAGATTTGTGGCTCTAATTAATCAGAATAAGCGTGCTTCAGACATTTCCTTGTCATAATATTTTTCACTTTTTAAAAAAAAGAATAAAAGCACTTTTTAATTAAGTTAGAAAAATAAATGGCTTGGTAAGTAAGTAGAAAATCTTTATAAAAAAAATAATTTTAAAAAAAAGGAAAAAGAAAAAGAACTCTGGGTCCTCTAGCACGATGCAATGCATTAATTCAATTTCATCCCACTAATTCAAAAGAGATAAACTTGATTTGTTACCCTAATTATAGAGTTGATTTGTTGATGAAGTATTTAGCAGAAAAACCTCCAATCTAGTCTCCATTTAGCAGACTCAAAGAAGCACAAATCCACTCCATAGCAGGTTGACAAAAACAGGCATGAGGCATGAGGCATGTCGCACCACAAACCACACTTAATTTAGTGCTAATGACAACGAACCAATAATTTATAGAATTAATCTTGCCATGTTGTAATAAATAAATCTAAACCAGGAGGAGAGACAAAAGAAAAATGATAAAATACCAACTCAGCTCAAATACCATATACAAAAAACTAAACCCATCTTCTTGGATCTACCTGCAAAACAACTACATTTCCAGCTACTCTCTCTCTCTCTAGTCTCTAGTCTCTAGTCTCTACTATATATTATATAATATTTACATCACAATCTGATGAATTTTAAAATGACAAGAAAAAGATTAGGGCAGGGCAGACTCTTAATTTGTCCTCTAAATTCCAAGGACGTGGATCATAGAGTGTATGTGTTTGTATGTATCATTAAAGTTGCGCACAAAGTTGTTCTTCCAATTTGAATGGGCCATAGCTTTGCTACGACGCCGTATGGTAACACCCGATACAAGTTGCAATCTCCGATTGGATTGTGGTCTCCACGTCTCCAGTGTCGGACCAAAAAATAAGGTCAACATCTCTCTCTCAGACGATATTTTTTTGAGATATTTAGTGATATACCCATTTCTAGCACTAATATTATAAATAAACCCTACACAATTGAATTCCTATAAACAAACCCAAAAAAAACCCAAAAAATGATAGCTAGCCTTATTGAATTTAATATTAATTATTAAATTACTTTGATGCCCTATTGAGTGCTTTGGGTATTTTTATGAGATTTTGGGGTTGGGCTTGTTTTAAGAAATTGATGGCAGTTTTGTAATTTATAAGAAGTTAAAAGCTTTTTTGTTATGTTGTAAATGGGTTTTGGGTGTGTTTCTAAAGTCCATTTTATATAGGGTATTTTTTGTAATTTGGGCCCCCATATTGGGTATAATAGTGAATCTCCCTATTTTTTTTTCGGGGTGTGAAAACTGCAGAGAGGATCAAAATAGCTGCCGTAACCGCCAAGCTGCTGCCAAAACAATGACGCCAAAAACGACGAAGCTCGGTGTCGTATTACGTGAACTTGCTGAGACACCGACCGCCTCTGCGTATTGCCCATTTGACGACTTCAAACTGCACCCACCACCAATATTTCACACGAGAAATCAGAAATGGCAGCCTGAATTTGTAATATTTAATAATTATATAACTAATACTTGCATTGCAGGTCATAAAGTACGGCCGGTGCATCATGCATGTCAATTATTAATACAAGACGTGACAACCTTATCTTATTAAGTTGACAATCCAAAAAAAGGGTCGAATCCCAACCGACCCATATGAATAAAATCCAAAACATTTTCTCTAATTTCTTCAAAATACGATTTTGTCAGCTATGATATGAAAGTAACACCGAGTTGCGGTATAATTTGTGTTATTAGATATCAATAATATGATACATGATATTACCGTCACACGATTAATTTTGAAAAACCAATTTAGTGGAATGTCTAGACTAGCCTAAAATCTACAAAAATTAGATAAATTTGGATGTGAATGTCACAAGAACCAAAAGAAATAAAAGAAGAGTGAAGACGGTACCTGGTGGAATGGGAAGGGCAGAAAGTGATGAGATAATTGGCGGAGGCGCAAGTGAAGGTGCTGGTGCCGTCATCATAAGCATAGCTGTAAGCTTTCGGGCACGCATTCTTAAAAAACTGCGAATAAGAACTGGGTTTACATGTGTCTGGAGTCGCGTAGGCCCCACTACAACAGTATTGTGGGTCCCCAAAAGCCTCACACGCGCTTTTACACGCCACGCCCTCGTCACTCGCCGCCACCTTCAGCTCCGACGGGCACCCGACGTTCAAGTCCACCTCGCATCCGGTAGTCGTGCAGTTCCCTCCGGTCCCACCCTCAGGCACCACTGTCATGGGGAGGTTATAACCGTCGACGAAGCTGACGTCATAAAAGTCTAGCCCGCCAGCCCCGTTCAGCGTGAATTCGGCTAGAGTCGCTGGGGGGGCAGCCCCACCACCGGAGCATTCGACCGCGGATGATCCACAGTCGCCGGTTAGGCAAGTGAACTTGCCCGTGCTCGGGTCTTGGGAGCACAGAGTCCGCCCCCATAACCGACCAGACCAGGAGGTGGGGACGGAGAACGTGTTGGACTCCCCGGAGTTGAGAGCGAAGCCGGTAGTTGGAAGCTGGTCCGTCCCGGCATTTGATAGAATGCCCGGCCAAATTGTGTTGCTGCACTTGTTTGTAATTGTGAACGTCGCTGAATTCCCACCTGTAATGTCCACAAACGCATAAAATGCATGAGCTAGCGTTATAGAAATGTTCGATAGTAGTTAATAAAAAAAACAAGAGAATGGGTTTATGGGTTTCGTTACGTTTGTGTCATTATACCTGAAATGGATTGAAGAATACAGAGAGAGAATAGAAAGGTTGAAAAAAACTGATGAGAAGCCATGGAAAATGAATGCTTCTCTCTTCTTTTTCCTCCTCCTTTTCTTTTTAGTTGGTCATGGAGGGAGGAGGATGGTATTTATAGGGGGATGGGGTGAGGAAAGTGTATGTCATGTGAAGGAATATGGGTGTAGGTCCAAGCCCATGTTGTCACATGGAGGAGGAGGTCAAGTTCTTCATGTATAGGTTTAAGGTCGGCAAACTCACGTGTGGATTTGTGTCTCTAGTTTTAGTGGTGGCAGCAGTTATCTGTCGAGAGCCATATAATATGTTTTTAAAAAGAGCAGCATATGGTTATAGCATAAAGAGCTTTTGGAGCCATGCAAGGGATATGGTTTTTATTGATTTATTGGGATTTTCCGAAGTTTTGTATAAATGCCGCCTTATTCCTATCATTGTGAAGAAAGTGCAGCTTCGAATTTATATACTTTGGATTTGGAAGTGATCCGATAGGGGCTCAGCCCCCCCGGGAGCTTTCAGCGTCTGATTTGAAAAAATAAAGTTTCCCTCTCACTGAGAAGGAGCAAATATCCACCTTACACTATTATGTCAGAGTAATGCACCAGGGAACAGCCACGTGTTTAAGACATTCTGACACCAGTCTCCATTCCTAGGCCTGGGCAAAAAACACACGGTTACGTAACCTTGTGCAAATATCAAGTTCCTTCACGTGATAACGATTTATATGTACATAAAGGATAAGACTGTGCAATGCAAAATACATTTTTACGCAATCGAAAATAAGATGGCAAAACCTAACCAAGTGCCTCTCCAACCTACAACAATAGCAAATCTCTTGTTTTGCAGGACACAAAGTTTTGGAGCCATGCAAAGAATGTCATCTTTTTGGCAAATTACAATTAAGTGGGGGTGAAATTAAGTTCAAGACTTGAATTAAGTTGTAAATGCCGGTATACAATCCCTGTCAGGCCCGCATGTTTGTAATTTGACATGGACAGGGATCCACTTCTTCAATACCAGACTTGGAAAGCCCGGTCTTAACTTGGGAGATTTATATTAATAACATTCATAAGATTGCTCTATTGGAAAACATTTTTCATTCATAACAATGATACAACGATACAAGCAGGCAACTTGACGACCTGCTGAGGCCAGCCTTGGGGGTAAAAGCAACAGATGGAACGGCGGAAGTGTCGTCTCAAAACCTCAAGGGCCAAAACGACAGCGACCCAAAAACATTACAAACAAATGCAAGTCGTACGCAGCCCATGCTCTTTGGGTCGGTTCAAAACACAAGTTGAGGTCAACCCAGAAAATCCAATTAGATGACAACAGCCATCTCCATCAGAATTGAAAACGCAAATGGGCAGACAGATCATGCAGTTTCTGCAGGTAATTAACACTAAAAAATTGCTCCACTCAAATTTGTTCTCATTTAGTTGCACCAAGAGACTAGTTGCACCAAGAGACACACGTTTAACAATCTTTAAATGCCTATGTGTAATAAAAATTTCAAGTACCTAGATTGTGTGACAAGATTTCCAAAAATCAGAACCAAGCTAGGGTAGCAATTTGTTTGGGCCCTCGCTATTCACTACCCAAATCTATGTCCCGATTTACCGATCTGGGCCTTCATTACTCATTATATAGCAAAATTTGAACCCATCCCCGAAACAAGGCCTTCGCCCGATTATCCATTAATACTGCATACTGAGCAGAGATTACTTGATGAAACTAGGACATCAGCAGACATATAGAAAATCGATTTCACGGAGAGTCTTGAGCACACAAGCTAAGAAAAAGACTTTACAGTTATAAGCATATTTTATAGAGTTACCATACACTGGGGGGATAAGGATGAAGGAGAGCATTCATATTCAGGGCACAAGAGAATGATCAATAATGGGCAACAATTCAAATGCAGCAGCAGCAGTAACACTCTAATCAACCCTTCTACAGAAGAAAAACACAAAGCACAAATGAACGTGCTTGAGTCGCAAGCCTAACAAGACAAGTGCCATCAAGGCCGAGCTTAGGCTTGTGACTCAAGCTTCACATGGAAGGGTTCAAAAAGCTTTCTTGGCTAGAGCCATACCAAACCGAAACCAAGCTTTCTCGGAAGGGTTCTAAAAGCTTCACATTGTACAGAAAATCACCAATTCCAACAGACACATAGCATCACAAAACACATTGTTCATCAAATCCAAATGCCAAATACGTGTAGATCCTTATAAATGTATTCTAGAACTTCAATTTCAATGCTTGTCAAACATAAAAACCAAAAAGTGAATAACAGGGTAAGCAAGGCACATCGAAGCTAGCACATATTCTAAAGTCAAACTAGGACAGACAATGTAACTGAGAACTGAGGCCCTTGTGGAGCATATAAAAGGGTTGCTTCCAATCCATCATGATGATGGTCACTCCATATGAGTTCATTGGTCAACAAAAATCAAATCAGTATCATTTATGAATACTTGTGCACATTAGGATCAAAATCAATTTTTGCTACTCAATGCATCAATTACGAGCATCACGAATCCTAGTCCTTTAACTACTAACACACAAGCAAGTGGTTAATCTTTTAACCACATTCCTAATGACCGAATCACCTGAAATTGTTTTTCAAAAACCTAAACTAAGCTAAGGTGATGATGTAGAGGACCATATGGATATGCCTAAAAATCTGTAGTCCACAAGACCTCCATCTCTCAATATCAACAAGATGCATTAAATAACGATCAAATTGAAACAAAGTGCAATATCAACAACAATGAGCAACGCAAGTGGCACTTGCTAGGCTGCAAAAAGATGATAAACTGGTATACAAATCTATGGCCTACATTCAAAGTCATATGCAGACATCTTATTCAACTTCTTATACAACAAAAATAATTCAACATAATCAACCAGCTGCATCAATGCATAGGAGATATCATAAATTCACACTTCAAAAACAAATCAAGAGCATGTAGTGCCACAATAAATGAGGATCTAATTCAACTTTCCTTGAGGATCATTAACCAAATGCGCATTCAATTATAGAGACAGTAGATAACATACATTCACACTTCAAAATAAAAGCTGCTCATTTAGATAACTTATCTGAGAGTCACTGATAACAATATAGATTAATAATAATTTTTTTAAAAAAAGGGCAACTAACTCAATCTATAGCCGAACTGGAGAAAACTTTCTTGACAAAGAGTGGCTCTTATCATCCACCAGAAAAATCAAAAACAACTTTCCTTGAGGATCATTAACCAAATGCGCATTCAATTATAGAGACAGTAGATAACATACATTCACACTTCAAAATAAAAGCTGCTCATTTAGATAACTTATCCGAGAGTCACTGATAACAATATAGATTAATAATAATTTTAAAAAAAAAGGGCAACTAACTCAATCTATAGCCGAACTGGGGAAAACTTTCTTGACAAAGAGTGGCTCTTATCATCCACCAGAAAAATCAAAAACCCTTTTTGCCAAAACATCATATGTATCGAGAAAGAAATACTACTAGAAAGACTAAAATTTAACAAAAAGATAAAAGGATTTCTAAAGAGAATATTTACTATTACTCTCTTTTTATTTTATTTTTCTTCAAGCAGTAGGGCACTCCTTAGCAAAATGACCAGCCTGCCCACAGTTATAACAACCATTGCCACCTGATCCAGCACTGAATCCATATCCCCGGCCACGACCACCGCCGCGGCCACCTGTGCTGCAATCTCTCGCCATGTGCCCATATTCCCCACAGCTATAACAAGCACCAGCACTGCCGCCGCCGGCGGCACCAGAACTACAGTCCCTCGCCAAGTGCCCAAACTCACCACACTTGTAGCAGTTACCGCCGCCGCCGCCGCCACCACCGACACCGCCGCCAGTCCCATTAGGGCAGACCCTCGCCACGTGGCCATAGCCACCGCAAGAAAAACAACCGCCACCACTACCGCCACCGCCACCTCCCCCAGCGCCGCGATTGCAATCCCTAGCCATGTGGCCGGGCTCGCCGCAGTTATAGCAAGAAGCGCCACCGGCACCGCCTCCATTTCGCCTATCTCCGCCTCTCCATCCACCTCCAAATCCAGAACCGCCACCGCGACCACCGGAGCGGCCGAAGCTCTCCTTCCTGTTACCCTGCAACGGCGCGCCGTTAGGACCAGTGACGTCGATGGCTTTGGTCTTGCCGTCCTCGCCAACAGCGATTTGGAACTCGACAGACTCGCCCTCCGCCACGCTGCGGAAGCCGTCGGATCTGATGGAGGACTGATGAACGAACAGATCTTCGCTTTCGATATCGGGGGTGATGAAGCCAAAGCCCTTGGTGTCGTTGAACCACCGGACCTTCCCAGTCGATCTCTCCTCCGCCATGGTTGTAGAAATTCCCAGACAGAGAGAAAAGGTTAAATTTTTTATGTTGATTTATGCGAGAGAGTGTTCGTCTTTATATAGGAGAGAACAGTGAAGGAGACAATCTTCGAGAATTATAGTTTAATTAAAATATATAAACAAAACCCTAATCTGCCTCCGGCCCGATTCTAATTCCCTTGGGCCTTTGATTTTCCCTTTACCTTTACGGTTTTTAGAGCTCGGATCTGCTACTCTTTGGGTGCATTCTAACAAACCCTGCTCCTACAATTTTATTTTTTATTTTTTCCTGAAACTATTATTATGAAATAAATCAAATAACAAAATACGCGTTGAGCAAATTTGATATGAATTTGTTATTACGTTAACTAATTGTTACTCCTTCTTAACTCAAGTTAACGTGATATAGAATCCTAAAAATGTATTTATCAATCAATGTATTTAGAGGATACCACGAATATGCATTAGTGATTTTGTAAAAACTCTAATGCGGCCGATTGATCTTAACAAAATTCATATTACAATTATAATAATTTAGATTAGACTATACGGTGATAAGTTTGATTTATGAAAAATAAAAAGAAGTTCATGTTACAAACCTTCTTGTTTTTTTAATATTGTTATAGTGTCAAATGAGAGAACAAAGACGTAACCACAAGGCCATTGGCGTGACTATTTCCTAACTGTTATGAAATACCATGGCCGCTAGTGTGAAGCAAAGGACGAGATCATAGGAATCTTATGAAATTTTCTACTTAAATAAGGAAGGCAGTTTTATTTTCTTGCCTTAATCTAATTTCTGATCAGTAACGCAATTTAGAGTGTAAAAGTTGAAACAGGCTTCCACTTGAGTGTAAAATTCGACCCTCAGAAATAAAATTCTTGGGGGCCATAATTATAGTATAATACAACAGCTTCATTAATATGGCAACAACAAAAAAATTACAGAAAATTTGCAAGGACTTTACCTATCTACACACTGCAGTGGAAATCATTAAAGAATTTCTGTTTCAACTTTTAAGTAGAGAGAGAGAGAGAGAGAGAGAGAGAGAGATATTTGTACAAAGTGACCAGAAATTAGTAGACTTCCACATTCCATTGCTCTGCTTTCTTCAACGTCTTCTTGTAGTCTATCCAGTCAATGCCTGCAAAATATATCAAACACAAACACATTGGTCCTTGGAGGCACATGATATAGAGATCTTCCATGAAAGTCTCAGCAATTTTATTCTATCTTGTTACCATCTTTAGCAGCCAATGACACCATGATGTCATCAATTCCCTTCTCCATTCCCTTGAGACCACACATGTAGATATAGGTGTTGTCTTTCTTGAGCAACTCCCATAGCTCTTCTGCATACTGAGCCATTCTGGTTTGAATGTACATCTTCTCGCCCTTCTCATTGGTTTGCTCTCTGCTGACAGCGAAGTCAAGCCTGAAGTTTTCGGGGGCCTTCTCTTTCATTTTCTCAAATTCCTGTGTTCCACAATAATCTCTTATGAATTCAAATTGTTTAAATCATATGATTCTTGACAAAGAAAAATGAAGTGACTGATAAGTGAAGTGAAGGAACTTTGAACATGCTCACCTCCTTGTAAAGCAGTGAGCTACTTGTGGGAACACCCAAGAAGAGCCATGCCAAACCATTGAACTGCATGTCATGTCAAAATTTGATCATCCTTTAGACGAAGAGCTAACCAAGGAAGAAATAAGGATTCACCAGCCATATAGGCACTTGAGGAGATTGTTTTATGAGGGCTTTCATTGAGAAAAGCCTCTGTAAAACTACCACATTGTTATCTTCTTTTAAAGATTAACATGGGATTTTCTTTGTATTCATGTTGTGAGCTGATTATTTCATGTCATAAAGGTGTCTGAAGAAAAAACCAAGAAGTACTAATGTTTACCTTGTAGTCTTCATGCTTCTCAAAAAACATTTTCCACAAGAATGATCTGAAAGGAGCAATTCCAGTTCCGGTTGCAAGCTGCATCAGCAAAGAAATTCTGTAAACCGGTACTATTCACGGAGGGTTAAACATTCGATTATCCAGTTTGCTTCCCGAATATAAAATATGGTAAGTATTTATACCATGACGATGGTTGCATTAGGATCTTTTGGCATAAGCATTTCTTTTCCAACTGGTCCTGTGACCGTGACTTCACTCCCTGGCTTCAAGTCACCTGAAATAGAGAAAACTTATACCAACATGCACTGGCCTGCCTATTTATACTAGAATACTAATTTACTTCCAAAAATAAATCGTTTCTCATTAGACACGAAACAGCATACAGCCTAAGTTTTTATTCTCAATCAAAAAGCCTCAATGAAATAATTTTATAGAACTAAGAGGTATATGTCCTTACACAAAAAGTTTGAACACACTCCTTTAACAATTTCTCCTTGGTCATTGGTGTACACAAGCCGTTTCACACACAGAGAAACCTGGTTGGAGGCAATCAAACCAAACCACCAATTATATCTTAATTAACAAATGACAAATTGGGTAGCAATGGAGCATGTTTACGAATTGCCTAAAATTGCAACATTGTATGTTTAAAATGCCAGCAGATTCATAGCAAATTTAGCAATCAACCTGAGCCAAAAAAAAAAAAAAAAATCCAATTGGTTATACATGTAATTGGTACAGTACAAAAACTCACAGTTTTGGAGTCACCAAAGTCACCAAGGGCACTACTGGCAATTGAGTACAACCTCAGCTTGTGAGGCTTCCCATTCTTGTCAATACCATCTGGAATTACTCCAATGGACTGCCCTTCTCTGTAGGGAATCTCTCCTACAAGCAACCCAACAAAGCAGTAAGCTGAATGAGTTCAATATTTTAATATATCAATCAATAATTAACACAAGAAGGATTAAGGAAAAAAGAAGGGATTATTAAGACTTGATCATACCCTCAGTGCTGAAGACCATGTGCCAGGTTTCTCCAGGAGCATCATCACCAGTGATCTTAGTGTTGAGAAGGACTCTGGCAGTGTAGGGATTTTTGGGCTTGTATTTGTTAACAACCACACCTTCATCTTGCTTCTTGGATTCCTTCACAACCTTGGCAGGAGGAGCAGCCTCAGTGGTGACCTGGGCTCTGATGGAAACCACTCTCCCACTAGCAGAGGCATCTCTGTAGTACAGAGGAACCTGAAAAACCAACAATCCATGTCCTTAAAAAAAAACCCAATAAATCAAATTAAACCCCATGAAAGTGCAAATGTAAATCAAAATAATTAATTACCAGGACTGAAAGTTTAACCCTCTTGAGGGTGATTCTATCAGGTGAGATTATAGAGGTCCTGCTGGGAAGAGAGGAGGACTTGGAGGATGGGAATGAGACAGCAGCAGTTACAGCTGCAGCCATGGTTGTTGTGTTAATGCTGCAGAAGAAGAAGAATAATAGGGAAGAAGAGATAAAAAGAAGCAAAGTGTGATGTTTTATGGGGTTGTAGTGAAGATTGAGAAAATTTGTGAAAATGGGATATTTTTTGGTTGGTTCTGGATTATAGATTGGTGGTAGAGATTTGAAGGCCAATGCAGTGGCAGATGTGCGGATAAGTCTTCTGTGTAATGTATGACTCTCACCCAACCCCTTAGCAGGACACTATCTTAGGTACATAAACAGTGCAATAGTATTATTAACCAATGTATTGTTCAAGGGTGTGTTGACATTAGACTGAGACACAGACACACCTCAAAAGATGATAGTGACTTTGGTCACATAAAATTAAATTGTATTGCTACATTATAAACATTCAATACAATTTGGAATTAATAAAATATAAAACAATTTTACGGTTGGTTTTTATTGTCGAAGGATAATTAATACTAATGTTTAATAAGCTTCAGCGTACTAAATCTACTTTTTAATTCTCTGAGGATGATTTTATGGCTGGTTATTATGCTCGGAGGACAATTAATACTAATGTTTAATAAGCTTAAATCAACATATGGTATATTTTTATTTTATTCTTATTCTATGTGTTGTAGTTTTTTTCCTTATTTTTTTTCATCTGGAATGTTTTTTTTTTTTTTTTCCTGATGAACACAAAATGAATAACATAAACAAACAACAAGGGGGAATGTCTAGACTAGGCAAATAGAGATTCATGCAATCAATACAATACAAAGACATGATGATCCTTGAAGCCTATATATATGAGGGACCAACAAGGAAAATATAAATCCTAGAAACACAATGCGTGCAAGAAGAGTATTTCATTGAAGAAACCATTATAGTGTATCTTATATGTTAAGGCTCATTACTGCAATATAATCCCACAAGTACATTTTGTAAAATAATCAATCAGATTTTTGAGGTCAATCATTTTACATTTTTCCAAAAAAATAAAGTGTGGAGGTTACCTACATATAAGAAATTAAAAAAAAAATAACCCAATCTAATTTTAAAAAAACGTCAAGTTGGATGGCTATAATATATAGATATAAATAATACAAAAACACTACCTGGGCCACAGCCCAGCGTAGCCCTGTCCTTAGTTCCGCGGGCTTTCATTCAATGATACGAGAAGACATGGTTTGAAGCAAATGAAACCCATATGGTCCGTTCAGCTAAAAAAAGAGACCAAAGTACTGAGGCAGAAATAGAACACCACCGACCCACACAAAAATTGTTTAATAAATAGGCTTTACCATATTCGACCAAAAAGAAAAAGCTTTTAACATGAAAGAGCTTTGTATTGTATACTGCCAATAAAAGCGCTCCTAAATACAAGCACGCGCGATAGAGCGGGTCAGGCTCTAAAACGGTTTGGCTTTTTTTGCGGCGAAGAACAAAATGGCCGTTCGATTTGAAATTGGTTTTCTTCTCTTCTCTCTCTGTCCCTCTCTCATTGAGAAAATGAGAAATCACTGGGTTGTTATGGAGATAGTGGACTGATAATCTGACTGAGAAAAGAACCTACAAAACTTCCTATTTGAAATTTCAGAGCAGAGCAGAGATGGTGAAGCAAACATTGGGCAGGGCCATCCAACTGGTTGACCAAGTCGCAAAGGCTTTGGACAGGGCATTGGTGAGATCCAAGGACAAGAGCTTCATCCCCGACCTCAAATCCAAGGCTGAACAGCTGGCGGGGCTTCTCCGCCAACTCAGCAGCATCGACCTCGGCACCTACGATCGCCCCGTACGTGCGATCATCGACAGCGTCGAACAAAGCCTCGATAGGTGTCTGTTCCGGTTGCTCAAGCATCATTGTCCCAAATGGATCATCATCAAGATCATCAAGAAGCGTTTTCCCACCCTCATCCCCATTGTTTCGTTCTGTAAAACGTCGAGGCTTCTTGACGCTTCAATCAACGA
This sequence comes from Prunus dulcis, assembly GCF_902201215.1. NCBI lineage: Eukaryota > Viridiplantae > Streptophyta > Magnoliopsida > Rosales > Rosaceae > Prunus > Prunus dulcis. The sequence goes on along the minus strand of NC_047656.1, from coordinate 16,015,245 downwards.
CATGTCTTGGCTGATCCATTTTTGGAGGAACAAGACGAACGGGAGATTTGGACTGTCTCTGCCCCTAATAAAATCAAACAACCCCATGCTGTGTCTCGTTTGGGAAGAGATTGCAATTCTTCATGACCCGGCTCAATCCTACCAAGCTCGATCTAGTGCTGCAGCTTCACTCGGTGAGATGGCCAGGGACCTAGACGCGTACAGGAAGTTGATCATCCGGGAATGTGGAGTCGAGGCCTTGTTGAAATTGATGGAGGAGGGTCCAATGGAAGCCAAACAGAGCGCTGCCAATGCCCTGGGGTTTGTGGGATGGTCCCCGGAATGTGCCGGGATAAGTGTCGATGTATGTAAAGTGTTTGCGAAAATCCTCAGTGAAGGTTTCATGAAAGTTCAGGCTGAGGTGGCCTTCGCGGTGTCACTGATCGCAGAAAGAAACCCCAAATGGCAAGATGCTTTTGCAGAGCACGATGTTGTCCGCTTGCTTGTCGGCCATCTTGCATTCGAAACTGTTGGAGTGCAGAGCAGCAAAACCCATAGCAATGACAATGCCAATGCCAATGAAGACCCTGACACCATAGCGCAAATGAAAGCGATGGCAGCCAGAGCCCTTTTCAGACTAGCCCAGGATAACTCAGCCATTTGCCGTATCCTCGCAGAATCAACAGCACTATATAGTTTTGCAGTACTTCTGGAAAAAGGTTGTGAAGATGCTCAATTACATTCTGTCTATGCATTAATGGAGATCAAGGAAGTGGCAGAGAAAGATGCTGATTTGAGAATAAGATGTGACTTCAGTCCTAATTCCCCCATTTGGAAATATGTTGTTGATCAATTATTACTGAAAATCACCGAGAAGACAGAAGACTCACACTTCCAGACCTCATGCATCTATGCTATTGAGAATTTGGCAAGGACATTTGGGGCAATAGAGACAAGAATGATTGGCCCATTGGTGCAGCTTCTGAATGGAAGAGAATATTATGTTACCGAGGGGGCTTGCATTGCCCTCACAAAATTAGCTCGGACAGATAACTATTTTCACATTGAACATTCCAAGGCAATAATAAGTGCTGGAGGTGTTAAACACTTAATCCAGATTTTGTATGACAAGAAAGTTTTACATGCGTTGGTTCTCATCTGCTATATTGCACTGCACGTACCGGACGACGAAGAGCTTGCCCAAGCTGAGGTGCTTGCAGCGCTTACGTGGGCATCCCAGCTATCTTTTTTGACCGTATACAAAGAGCTGGACAGATTGCTGTGCAACATTCCACTACATGTACCAGAATGGGAAGAACTTTACCAGGCTGGGTTGACCCCGATGCTTGTATTGGAAACCCATGAACGTTATTTGTCCAAAGAAGACACACTACCCACATTGTTACAAGAGGCTAAGAGTAGGTTGAATCTTCATCAGTCCAAGGGCTCACGGAGGGTCAATTGATTCAATCAAAAGCAAAGTGGTCTCTTAAATTCATTCAATTTATCATTCTCTGTCGTTGTGCCTATATGCGTAATTGGATTTAGAAATTCCATTTGTACCAAGAATTTGGTAATTCAAGATCAGTCTTGTGCCATTGGTTCTGGTACTTGGTATTCAGCTTGAAAATACGCTACAATGTTCAAACCAGTAACCTGCTTTTAACAAGGAAACATTACTACTTGAGAATCAACGCGAAAAGTTAATGGATTTTTGAGTATCTTCCTCAATTGATGTTTGACAGAAGTTTAAAAGAGTCAAGTAGTTAAGAAAATAGCAACAAACGAAATAGAAAATAGCATAAGATAAGGAAATAGAAATGCAATGTAGCACATGAGAACTAAGGCAGGAATCTGAACAATTTGCTCCCCAAAATACACAAGCTGGATCAAGTGCTTGGAACCTCCTGCACTTATTATTGCCTTGGAATGGTCAAGATGGAGATACTTCTGTACATGCAAATTTTGTGAGGGCAATGGTAGCCTCCCTGGTAACCTCAGCTTCTCTTTCGTCAAGAAGCCGCACCAATGGGCCAATCATCCTTGTCTCAGTTGCCCGAAATGTCCTTGCCAAATTCCCAACAGCTTTGATGCATGGAATCAGAAGGTCTAAATCTGCATCAGCCTTTTCAATAATCTTTTGTAATTGATCAACCTCAGACTTGCAAGCCGAAGAATTAGGCTTGAAGGCAGATCTTCTCAACTCAGCATCCTTCTCTGCCACTGCCGTGATCTCCATTAATGCCATGGCAGAATTGAGTTGAACATCTTCAGAGCCCTTTTCCAGGAGCACTGCAAAACACAACTGTGCCCTTGATTCCGTGATGCTACGGCAAATGGGCGAGTTCCCTTTGGCAAGCTGCCAAAGAGCTCTTGCTGCCATTGCTTTCATGTTGGCCTTGGTGGCAGGGTCTTCCAATTCCCTCCCCTTAATGCTAGTCCCTGAATGATTATGCTGATGATGGTGTGGGGATTGTTGGTACTGATGATTCTGCTTTGCATTGCTGTTGCTGTTGCCATTGCTTTTGGCTTGATTCACTCCGTTAACTACTTGTTGGAGAGGAGGCTTCAACCCGCCGTGGATTGCCATGGTGCTAGTAACCACATTGTGCATCTGACTCGAGATTCGATTGCCCAATGGATGAGGAATGTGACGGTAACCCTGCTTCTCATCCTCGTCACTCACCCTGTCCGGAATATATACGTGTGGCAATTTCTCACAAGGAAAAATCAGAAAACCCATCACGAGAGGAGGAAAAATTGCTAATGAAAAATTAATTAGATTACAAGTTTTGGAGACACATCATAAATGTTAAAAAGGGCACAAACTTATTCGTGTGTAGTTTGGTTATAAATTAACCACAGATAAGTTTCTTGCTTTTTATGTGACATAACATATTTGTATGTAAAATCTATATGAGTTTTTCTTGGTGCAGGCAGTCTTAATATTCAATTAGTATGAATTTGACCTAACCCCCTAAACTACTTGATGAATTTTCAGTCTTTTTTTCGTGGGGATTGAATTTATCAATTTTTTTTTAATTAAATGGAGAACATGTAATCAGTTACAAATTCTCATCCAAAAGAAATATTACCTGACACAAGCTCAATCAAATGACTTTAAACAATGGGGGCGAGGACTTGGATGAAACACCTTCCATGGTTGTTGCTATCAATGGTGGAACTATTCAAATGACTTCAAACAATGGAGGCGAGGACTTGGATGAAACACCTTCTATGGTTGTTGCTACCAATGGTGGGACAGCAACCTAATTTTGGAAGAGGGACACTAACCACTTTTCCGAACAACTACTACTTTTGACTAAAAAATATTACACAAAAAAACCCAAGTCCTAGTGGGGTCGTGATATTTCTATCCAGCTAGCTATTTGTTTTAGTTGCTGGAACTATAAGGGTTTTGGGTGGAGCTGGAGCTGAGATTGAGGTCAGGAATATTGTTGTTTGCTGCTGTATTTGCTTTTGAGTTTGTCTTGGACAGCTTCTGCTTCATCTCAGATGATTCTCCTGGTTGCTGCAGTAGCAGCAGCTAGGGTGCTTCTCAAATTTTATCTTATTAATATTTCTTATACTTATTACATACTTTTGATACAGCACCTGGTGCCTCTTCATCATCTGCTTTTGATGCTGGTCCTTCAAACACTGGGGGCGAGGACTTGGATGAAAAACCTTCCATGGTTGTTGCTGACTATGGTGGGATTATTTTGGAAGAGGGACAGCAACCTAATTTTCACACATTCAAGGAGAAAGATCTCTAAAAAACAGTTATCCAGTTCAAAAGACATGTCTTGAATCAAGTAGGTATTTACCAGCTTTTTAGGATCGTTTTTATTGTCCTCGAGATACTGCAAAGTAACCCTAGTCACATTTAGATCTACATTGTTATCTAGCTTGTTGTCTTTCATCAATTCTAGCAGCACAACTCCAAAAGAAAACACATCTCCCTCAGGAGACCAGTGATCTACTATTCTTCCTATTGCTTCATTTAGTTTAAGTTAATAAGATTAAAATTCAACTATGACTATTAATTTGTTTCTTAATTACCAGGATACTATATATATATATATATATATTGAAATTTAAAAATGGATTTAAATACCTGGTCGAGGAGGATATTAGCATCCTTAAAACAGGGTATAAATCTCATTGGCACACTATGCAAAAACGCCAATACCCGCGCCACATGAACAACTATAGAGATTCGATTGTCCCAATATAAGGTGACATTATTGCTGGCGAGGATATCTCTCAAGCTTCCTTGTTCAACTAATGGATACACGACAAACACGGAAGCTCGAGAGATATCCTCGTAAGCAACAATGTCACCTTTTTTGCATAGTGTGCCAATGGGATTTATACCCAGTTTAAAGATGCTAATATCCTCCTTGACCGGGTATTTAAATCCATTTTTAAAATCTCAATATATATATATATATATATATATATATATATTAGGATTACCCTTGATTATGAAACTACGAATATACTCTCACAAAAGCTATATTTACCTCCCGAGTATCCTGGTAATTAAGAAACTTTTTTTTTCTTCTTCAAATTAATAGCAATAGTTGAATTTTAATCTTATTAACTTAAAATAAATGAAGCATTAGGAAGAATAGCAGATCACTGTTCTCCTTCGGGAGATGTGTTTTCTTTTGGAGTTATGCTGCTAGAATTGATGAAAGGCAACAAGCTAGATAACAGTGTAGATCTAAATGTGACTAGGGTTACTTTGCAGTATCTCGAGGACAATAAAAACGATCCTAAAAAGCTGGTAAATACCTACTTGATTCAAGACATGTCTTTTGAACTGGATAACTGTTTTTTAGAGATCTTTCTCCTTGAATGTGTGAAAATTAGGCTGCTGTCCCTCTTTCAAAATAATCCCACCATAGTCAGCAACAACCATGAAAGGTTTTTCATCCAAGTCCTCGCCCCCAGTGTTTGAAGGACCAGCATCAAAAGCAGATGATGAAGAGCGCACCAGGTGCTGTATCAAAAGTATGTAATAAATATAAGAAATATTAATAAGATAAAAATTGAGAAGCACCCTAGCTGCTGCTGCTGCAGCAACCAGGAGAATCATCTGAGATGAAGCAGAAGCTGTCCAAGACAAACTCAAAAGCAAATACAGCAGCAAACAACAATATTCCTGACCTCAATCTCAGCTCCAGCTCCACCCAAAACCCTTATAGTTCCAGCAACTAAAACAAATAGCTAGCTGGATAGAAATATCACGACCCCACTAGGACTTGGGTTTTTTTTGTAATATTTTTTAGTCAAAAGTAGTAGTTGTTCGGAAAAGTGGTTAGTGTATCTTTGTACCAAGGATACCTCTGCTTCTTCTATTTCCTTATCTTATGCTGTTTTTATTTGGGGGGTTAGGGATATAAAATTTCGGGTCTACAAGGACGGACGTATCAAGCTATCTGCTAGAAATTTGTAGGTCGCTCTCTCTCACAACTGTTTCAACTGAGTATCCAAATTGGAACTAGTGCTCTACACCAATTGATATACAAGACATCAGATAATGCAATCTATCTCATGAGCTTCATAATCCAATTCAATGAAAATAAATAAATAAAGAGATAACTTTTTCCTACTTTATCACAAAATCAAAGTGCAGTGTTAACCAAACTAAAAAGTAAGAAGTTTCAAATGTGCATATCTCATTTTTGTATTGCTATTTGCTGTCAAAAACCTGATAACATCTCCTTTAATTCTCACTTCAATATAATTTATATAAAATAAAATAAAAATCACATGAAAATGGAAGAAATAGATGGTCAAACAGTAAATCACATGGGAAAGTAATCATGCATGCGTACAAAGCCAAGTTTATTATCGGCAAACTGGTTCTGACATGAGGGTTATAACTTATACAGCAAAAAAAACAGAGTAAGCAATATGAAGCACCAGTAACGGTGCAGCTAAAACCCTACCACTTACTGCTTAGATAGACAGAATTAGAACAGATTATATTTTTCTTTTTCTTCAGAAAGGATTATATATTATAATGAAAAAATGAATGTATATTTTAATTTGAAAACTTTTCATGCAGATTCTGTGGCTATCTGAGAAAAGAAGAGAGGTTGATAGGAGGATCCAATTAGAAAAAATTCAGCATATACAAAGTCAATATAGGTTCTTGAAGTGTGAAAAACAATAAAATAAATGAATAAATAAATAAAACAGCAGGATGCAATTTTCCTCCTACCCAGGCCCCTATAAGCCTATACGTATGGCACTTAATTACTATTGTGGCTTAAGTGGTGGCTGTTTTTTTGTTTGATATATATATATTTGTAAGGTAACCAAACAAGGGCAGTCACGGGTTCCTGTTGGCTCTATCTAGCTCTGCCTGGACTAATTAGAATCATCTTAGGATTCCTACAGTGTGCTATTTTAGAGAAAGGAAGAGTTAGCAACCTGGAACAGTGGAAATATCTGCTGGATGTGGAGCAGTAAAAGGAGGGAGAGGATTTGCTCGAGATTCTACTTAAAAAGAAACATATTGAAATGCAAATAGTATAGAAGAAATATTTTTTTAAAAAGAGCAAAAAGGAGTGGGGTTAACCTGGATTCTCCAGCTCAGTGGGGTTTGGGGTTTGTGGGAGGCATGAATTACAATTACCCATTTGCTAGGGTTTAGTGACCGGCGGCTAGCTGGTAGCTATAGCACAGCAATTTTCCACATCTTTTGCTAGGTTGTCTCTTTTATCTTTATATAAAGAAATGGATAGTGATGTTGGTGAGTACCAATAAAGATATTTTCAATGACAGCTACTCCCCTATAAATTTAATAAAGATATTTTGGCCCCATGACAGCTACCCCTTATTTTTTTTATTACTTTTTGGCTTTATATTTCTATCTATTTGGGTGAAAAAGGTGTCCCATTGAAAACCCGCTGCTTGATCATTTTCGTCAGCACACTATATATCTTGGTCATTAAGCCATCCGTTTAGTTCTTTACTCCTAATAGCGAGCTAGTTTGCTTTTTAGTTAGGAATTCACTTAATCAAATCAAACTTTAAGTAGAATTACAACATGATATGATGCCACTGACACTATTTGGAAGGCTCTAGAATTTCTAACCTAGAGGGGCACGCGGCACCACAGCTTGAAAATGTTTGTGATTGTCATGGCCTGGGTTCTGTGTGGAATCTTATTCTTTTGTCATCCGTATTGTACTACATAGATCTCACCACAGCACATATAGACAAAATGCAGATATTGCAAAGTTTCAATCACTAGGGTCATTTAAAATCCTAACCCTAGTAGCTGCTCCTGCTGCTTTTACAAATATAGATACAAGTTTTTCCAAATTTTCTTTATCTTCTCACTAGGGTCATTTAAAACTCTAACCCCAGTAGCTGCTCCAGCTGCTTTTGCAAATATAAATATAAGTTTTCCCAAGTTTTCTTTATCTTCTCACTAGGGTCATTTAAAACCCTAACCCCAGTAGCTGCTCCTGCTGCTTTTGCAAATATAGATACAAGTTTTCCCAAGTTTTCTTTATCTTCTCACTAGGGTCATTTAAAACCCTAACCCCAGTAGCTGCTCCTGCTGCTTTTGCAAATATAGATACAAGTTTTCCCAAGTTTTCTTTATCTTATGTGCAAAAGCATGTCTTCCTTCTTTTTGGTATCATATCGAGACTTCTTTTTTGGCAACCCTAAAAGATTAATTAGCATAAGATACAAAATGAAAACTCTTCATGAAAATAAAACTCTTCTAGACGACCTAGGCCTAGGTTCACGTTCAAAAAGTAGGAGGCGACGTGTCGACTGATTAGAGACGCCACGATGGACTAGGTACAACAACTGTGTAAGGACACAATATTGCATCTAATGGTGATTTGTCCCCTTGTGTCAAAAAAAAGTAGGACGTGTCATGCGATGGACTAGGTATTGTGGTGTAAGGACATGCAGCATGGTTTGAATTTCTCAGTCCCCTTGTACGTTCAAAAAAGTAGGAGACGTGTCGACTGATTAGAGACGCACGATGGACTAGGTACAACAACTGTTGTGGTGTAAGGACATGCAATATTGCATGCGCAGCATGGTCTGAATTTCCCAGTCCCCTTGTACGTTCAAAAAAGTAGGAGACGTGTCGACTGATTAGACACGCACGATGGACTAGGTACAACAACTGTTGTGGTGTAAGGACATGCAATATTGCATGCGCAGCATGGTCTGAATTTCCCAGTCCCCTTGTACGTTCAAAAAAGTAGGAGACGTGTCGACTGATTAGACACGCACGATGAACTAGGTACAACAACTGTTGTGGTGTAAGGACATACAATATTGCAGGCGCAGCATGGTCTGAATTTCTCAGTCCCCTTCTATGTTCAAAAAAGTAGGAGACGTGTCGACTGATTAGAGACTGCACGATGGACTAGGTACAACAACTGTTGTGGTGTAAGGACATGCAATATTGCATGCGCAGCATGGTCTGAATTTCGCAGTCCCCTTCTGAAATATGCTAGCATGGTCTGATTTTAAGCCGTTGGATGTATAAAAATCAAATTGAAAAAAAATAGAAAATCTTTGTTTATTCTCTTCAAGCACTTGCACTTAATTTGGTGTTGAATTTCTTAGCTTCAAACTTTATTTGGCATTCAAATTTGGTACTTATTAAACTGAGGTATCATTTCATCTCTCTATTGAAATTTCAATCACAACAAATTGACGTAAATTTTGAAACTAAGGAATATTGATATTAATTTCAATCTTATAAGTTCAGCGTAAAATAGGTATTAGAAAAGCCAAAAAAAAAAAAAAAATACCAATAACGTAAAATGTTATTTGAATGCACTACATTGACCACATTTAACTAATTACATTATGTGGCAGCTGATGTGTCCAAGACAATGATAAGTTTTGGAGATGGTAAGCACACTTAGTATGTGAGCGTCCAAACAATCTTTTAGGACCAAATATGAAAGACAGCACACATATTAATTTTTGGGTGCCAACCCCAAAAATCATGGAAGGATTTTGATAATTCTAGGCTAGAGATTAATTAGAGAATTATTATTATTATTATTATTTAAAAATCAAATAAATAAATAAATACCCTAATAGCGAGTTAGTTTGCTTTTTGGTTAGGAATTCACTTAAACAAGTCAAACTTTAAGTAAGATTTACAACATGATGCTAGATAAAATCCATTCCACTGGCACCATTATTTATTAGTTATTCAGGCCCTTAGCCCAAGTAGTTTTTTCGTTGTACTTGGAAGGCTCTAGAATGTCTAACCTATGAAGCATTCGATACAAGGGTATTGCTACACTATAAGCATTCGATACATATTGGAATTACAATTTCTTTTCATCCGAATACAAATTCGATACCCATGAAGAACAACATACGTTCGTTGGTGGCAATTTCTTACTGCGACTAGACGAGGAAATGAAATGAAGGTGCTATTGCAAAAATAAAATGCAAGGGTTTGCTGCTCAATTTGAGAGATTTCATTTCAGAAAATGTCATGTGAATGAATGCCTTAATTAGCATTTTCTATCTCTACTTTTTGGGCAGCAGGGCTGGACCTGGAGGAAACCCCAAATACAAATATGACGTTCAATTTACTGATGAAGATGCTCAACCATCATCTGGCAAAAAGTCCAAGTCACCCTTGGACTGAAGCTAGCTGCATCAAAATATCTTTTTCATTTCAGTCTGAAACTTTGCAAAGAGAACTACATATTTCCACATTGGGTTGTCCTGCAATTATATTTTGGGTTCCGAGGATTGTTGGTTTAAATTCATTCCCAGATTTTGATGATTAAAGTTTTTTCTATTATGAAAAAATTGAAAAAACTTGAATAAAACAACATAGATAAAGCAAAATTACATGTACGGAAGTAGTAAGAAAATTACTTCAAATATTCATCAGTAATAATGCTACGAGCACCAATTTATTTACCATATCAACACATTGTTAGACCAAGTCAAATCAAATCTATTGTTATATCCCTCGAGTTGAGGCTAGTTTGAATTCGAAAGCAAGTTTTCGTAACCATACTATAGGATTTTTATTGTTGTAATCTTATTTACATATTTGTAATGACAATATGTTCAACAAAATAAATTTCCCTACTAATGTGTTGTAGTTTTTTCCTTCTTTTTTTTTTTTGGTCTGAAAAGTTTTTATTTTTTATTTTTTAAATTTTTTATTTTTGCAATGACGAACACAAAATGAATAACATAGATAAACAACAAAAGGGAATGTCTAGACTAGGCAAATAGAAATTCATGCAGACACAACTATATATGATGTCTTGGAAGTTCAAACCTGAGAATTTTAGTATGCAAATCAAGGCTATTTTTTACTGAGCTACCCCGTTAGCACCACACCCAAATTTAAGCACATAGATTAGTCTGATTTTATCCCCTATAGCAATTTACACAAAGACAAATTTAGAAAGTAAAAAGGTGAGCTCCTTTTGCTGATTTTCATATCCATATAAGTCCAGATGCTAGAATTAAATTGCATTAATTACCCATGAAAAAGAAAAAGGCAATAACTGAATAATTAAGGGAATCCAACTCCTACTCCTAGATAAAATAGAAATTTGATTATTTTGTTGGTTTATGGAGTGTTTGTAGACTTATTTTATTTATTTATAATCGGAATTGTAAAACATCCTATACCGTTGAATGTTTATTTGTGTGTATATATATATATAAATATTTTGAGAAATATTTGCATAATATTTATTTGTTACTTGTTACTTATTAGTGGTTGCTTTAGCGATTTCATAATGAAAAATCTATTTAATGTTTTATTTTCCGAGGCCCAATCCTAATCAAAATAATATAACTAAATAGGGCATTTGGTTTTAGGGAGATTCACTATTATACCCAATATGGGGACTCAAATTATAAAAATACCCTATATAAAATGGACTTTAGAAACACACCCAAAATCCATTTACAACATAACAAAAAAGCTTTTAACTTCTTATAAATTACGAAACTGCCATCAATTTCTTAAAATAAGCCCAACCCCAAAAACTCATAAAAATACCCAAAACACTCAATAGGACATCAAAGTAATTTAATAATCAATATTAAATTCAATAAGGCTAACTATCATTTTTTGGGTTTTTTTTGGGTTTGTTTATAGGAATTCAATTGTGTAGGGTTTATTTATAATATGACTTATTATCACAAAACGTCCCTAAGGTTTACGAAACTATCAGATTGCATCCTTAATGTTTTTTTGTGTCACTTATGGTCCTCAAGGTTTGTATGTGCAATCACAAATGGTCCCTGACGTTAGGTTCTGTCAAAAACTCTGTTAGTTTGCTGACGTGGCATACATATATATCACAAAACATCCCTGAGGTTTACACACTTATCACAAATGGTCCTTACGAATTTTTTTTTTTTAAAATTTAAAATTCATAAAGTTTTGGTTTTCTTTTTAAAATTATTTATAAATGAAAAAACAATTTATAGAAGGATTTTAATCTTGAGGACCATTTATGAACCCTAAACCTTTAGTTTTTTTTTTTTTTTTTCATTTTTAAATTTTATGAATTTTAAATTATTTTTTAAAAACTTCATTACTTTGTTGATGTGGCATATATATGAAGCCCACATCTACAATAATATAGTGTCACATGTATTTAAAATAATTATAATTCATAAAATTTTAAAAAGAAAACAAAAATTTTATGAATTTTAAATTTAAAAAATTAAAAAATTTCGTAAGGACCATTTGTGATAGGTGTGGGAACCTCAAGGATGTTTTGTGATATACATATATGCCACGTCAGCAAACTAACGGAGTTTTTGACGGAACCTAACGGCAGGGACCATTTGTGATCATGCATGCTAACTTTGAGGACCACGAATGACAAAAAAAAACATTAAGGATGCAATCTGATAGTTTTGCAAACCTTAGGGACGTTTTGTGATAATAAGCCTTTATAATATTAGTGCTAGAAATGGGTATATCACTAAATATCTCTTGGTTTTATTAGTGTTTTAATACGAGGCCCAATTGAAAGCCCATCTCTCCTGTTTTTCCCATCAACAGGAGCCCAGGGCCAAGTCTAACATGAGCCGTCTCCAGCCCCTCCCTGCGACCTCTCATGATTCATCTTCTTCAATCCTCATCTCACCACCCCAAAATCTGAGCCACCATCATCATCCCGTCCCTGACCTTTTTTTTCTGGGTCAGAATGGCCCAGGCCGCCTAACGCCTAGTCGCCACCTAGGCCCTTTTTTCGAACACTGCCTGAACATCAGAAACCTCGGCCGAAAATAGTATATTCTTATAGCTTCCTGATGCTAATTCCTTGCCTAAACTCCTTGAAACACTTCCTCATAGGAAATCATGCCCGCCCACCCGAAAGCCATTGTTCATGAATAATTTCTGCATTCATTTCCTTGCACTATTTCAGTCAGTTTCTGCCAGTGCCAACCAAGCAGGCAATTCTCTCAAGTAAAAAAAGCATGCGTTCATGGCAGAACCAGTTACGGTGAGCAATAACTTGCCAATGTCATCAGAGGGAAGCCCTACAACAACATACTAAAATGACGAGTTCCCTACCCTCCATAAAAGATTATTCCAAACTGGATGCTTATTTTATTACACCCAAGGGGAAAAAAAGTGAGAACCCGAAATGAGATAGCATCATTTTTAAAAGAAAATCCTATATACGAAGGCATATCCGCTTCAGATTTCGACTTTGCAAGCCTAAAGGTTATGGAAGACGCTATCCCTGAGATTGTCGGTAAAAAGGGTTCGGGTAGCAGCTACAAAAAAATGAGACCTCTGAAGGATGAGAAGGAGACGGCCAGTGTATGAGTAGTGTATGTTGAAAGATCACCGGTGAAAATTTTCTTGGGAGGTTTTGCCTTGTGTGGAAATGATGTCCGTTTGTCCGTACTGATATCATGTTGAAATTTTGATGCTCCAACTGCATTTGTGTTCTTTGTATTTCTGTTTGTTCACTTCACTAACGAAGACGATTTAAGGAGAGCCACAATGTTATTCACATACTTGGGTCCTTTGTATTTCTGTTTGTTCACTTCACTAACGAAGACGATTTGAGGAGAGCCACAATGTTATTCACATAGATTGAACTTGGGTCGATTTCGGAAAAATGATACTTGTACAGAGTTGCATTGGTTGAATTTCCATCGTATTTTTTGTTTTCATTGGTAATTGGTTTTAAGCATATTTCATTTCACAAACCTTTTGAGTAAGGGAGGGGTGGCAAGGCAACAATATATTCACATTACAATGGTGACATGACATGGTTTGTCCAACTGAGGCATATACATCCTGTGTTTTTGAAGGAAAATGAACAGAAATCTACTGGAAAATATAATATTGTTGTATGGCTTTTCTCCAACTTGTATTGAACTATATACATGATAAATCAAAATAATCTTGAAATACTTGTGCACATGTCACCACTATGCTTTCTGTGATTATGCAAAGCTATGCTAAAAATGTTGAGCTCTGTGCATATCCTTATACATGGAAACCAGAGGTTCTCTGGCTGCCGGAGTTTTACATGGAGGCTGAAAGAATTTTGTTTTGTATTTCTTCAAATATAACTGGGTATCAGTATCTGTATTTCCAATATGTATAATGGGTGTTAGTCAAACCTAATGTCAATGTTAAACCTAGTTGAGTCCTTGTCAACTGGAGGTAGCATGTCTAGTCGGGTTTTGTGTATTCGAGCAGCATGTGTGGTGACCCGTAAATCTTCACCAGCGTCCAATAAAGGACCTCTTCAACTCCAAGCTCACCCTCTGCTCTTGCAGCATATGTATCCTCAGAAATTGCTATCAACATATACAATAAAAGAGCCAATTAAGTTTCAGGAAAATATTACTCTTATTGATACTTGGCTTGGAAAATGAAAGATAAGAAGGAAGGACAAAAACAAAGTTGCCTTACCTATCACAGGAAGGAAGGTTCTCATAGGGGATTCTCATTCTTAAGTCAGAGCATTGATGTCTGATCAAGCGGCCAACAGCAAGAACAAATGTTATGTAGAGACCCCAGATGCTGAACTTGCTAAGGGTGTCACCAAGAATACCCTCTGAAGTAACATTGCAGGTCAGAAATATCACCCAAAAATGAAGAACAAAAGTCATTTAAACCAAAAATATTGTTAGTAAACCACAAAGCAAACTTGTGCACATGAAACAGGACATTTTTCATAAACTTACGTGGTGGTGTTTCCTCTGATACAATGATGGCCATAGGTCCTCTCAATCCTCCACATCCGTTGACGTCGGATGAATTGATGTCATGGAAGGACCACCAGTCGTAATTAGCACGATTTATGACAAGATCCGCATTAACAGAATTATCCTGTAAATCAATAGTATTCCATTATTTCAACAAAAAACTGCTGAGGAAATTACTGCAGGGACATGAGCCTCTGTGTAATCTGTGTAAGATTTCAATACAAACATCTCTCTCTCTCTCACTCTCTCACCTGAAACCAAGAGCTCAAATTGATGACAAAATTTGACATATAGAACTTACGTTAGTTAAAGATGTAACTGAGAGAGAGGCCCAATTGAAAGCCTATCTCTCCTTTTGTTTTTCTCATCAACACGAGCCGTCTTCCAGCCTTCCCCGCAACCTCTCATCTTCTTCAAACCTCATCTCGTCACCCCAAAATCTGAGTCACCATCATCATCTCGTCCCTGACCTTGGAGATTCCAAGGGGGCTTGCATTGCCCTCACAAAATTAGCTTGTACAGACAACCATTTTCATGTTGAACATTCCAAGGCAATAATAAGTGCTGGAGGTGTTAAACACTTGATCCATATTTTGTATGACAAGAAAGTTTTACATGCGTTGGTTCTCATCTGCTATATTGCACTGCATGTACCAGACGACGAAGAGCTTGCCCAAGCTGAGGTGCTTGCAGCGCTTACGTGGGCATCCAAGCTATCTTTTATGACCGTATATAAAGAGCTGGACAGATTGCTGTGCAACATTCCACTACATGTAAAAGACTGGGAAGAACTTTACCAGGCTGGGTTGGTCCCGATGCTTGCATGGGAAACCAGTGAACGTTATTTGTCCAAAGAAGACACACTACGCACATTGTTACAAGAGGCTAAAAGTAGGTTGAATCTTCATCAGTCCAAGGGCTCACGGGGGGTCAATTGATTCAATCAAAAGCAAAGTGGTCTCTTAAATTTATCATTCTTTGTCAATATTGTGCCTATATGCGTAATTGGATTTAGAACTTCCGTTGTACGATGGAAACACTACTACTTGAGAATCAACGCGAAAAGTTAACGGATTTTTGAGTATCTTCCTCAATTGATGTTTGACAGAAGTTTAAAACAGTCAAGTAGTTCAAGAAAATAGCAACAAACGACTGTTGTGTTTGCTGGAAGGTTCATATAATACATAGCCATATATTTTTCTTTTCATTTTATTATTTGCTAGTTCTTAGTTACGTAGCGATAACTATGACTTGTGTGTTGTCACTCAGTACTGTCAAACATAATAAATAAAAGTTTTGCTCTTGGAGAGATGATTGGAAGGAGATTAAAGAACAACAATACTAGTGTAGCCCTTATAATATCGTAAATTTTGGTGGTGAAGATCAAGTCAGAGAAGCTAAAAGCCCTGCTTGCTACTGCGAACTATATATTAGTCAAAAGTTAGGATTTGAACCAACCAAAACACCATTGTCATCATTTAGGGTGCAGCATACAAATAAAATATGTCCTCCACGCAGTTTGCTACAACCCTAAACTAAAAGAGAGGGTGCTTGCGCAGAAAACAAACCTCTCTGCAACTCTTAAGGCTGCAGCGTTGTTCTCTCCATATAGAATATGATATACTGATTTCTATAAACAATCACAGTTTAACCGTTATCTAATAATACAGCATTTTCTACCTCTACTTTTTAGGCGGCAGGGCTGGAGGAAACCCCAAATACAAATATGATGTTCAATTTACTGATGAAGATGCTCAAGCATGATCTGGCAAAAAGTCCAAATCACCCTTCAACTGAAGCGAAGCAAGCTGCATCAAAATATCTTTTTTCATTTGAATGTGAAACTTTGCAAACCGTACATTATTCCACATTGGGTTGTCCTGTAATTATATTTCGGGTCTAAGAATTGTTGGTTTAAATTCATTCCAGGATTTTGATGATTAAAGTTTTTTCTATTATGAAAAAACTTGAATAAAAGAACATAGATAAAGCAAAGTTACATGTATGGAAAGTAAGAAAATTACTTCAAATATTCATCAGTAATAATACTACGAGCACCAACTTATTTACCAATTTATTGATACCAAATATGAGGAACTGAACAGATTAATGATCAACATTCCACTGCTCACATTGTTACACTTACAAGAGGCTAAAACTAGGTTGAATCTTCATCAATCCAGCAGCTAAAACAGATTATTTTTAGTTGAAGTTTGAAAAACAATAAAATAAATAAAAGTGGTAACCCACAATATCAAATATCAAAGTCATGGAAATGACACAAGACTCCATCTCTTGGCATCTGTATTTATATAGAGAAATAGAAATTAACTTAAAATATGGAAAACCACAACAATACACAATTTATTTATTTTTGGTCGAAAGGGAAACTTCATTGAAGGAAAAACTGAAAGAATTGATAATTCGTATGTATTGATAATAAAATAGAATGAGGTAAAAAACCTTTATACAAATACAATAGCCAATTAGGGTGCTGAAAACTAGCCTAAATGAATCATTCCTTAATGTAAACGTTTACATAAAAGAAAAGAAATAAACTAAATAGATGTACAGATCAATGATCAATATTCAGAATCAATCACGTTGATTTAGTTAATATTTTATGTTCCTCAACACTCCCCTTCAAGTTGGAATGTATGTTGATGATTCCTAACTTGCTGAGTAAAATCGCAAATTGTGGAAGACTCACGGCCTTTGTGAATATGTATGATGGTTGTTGTAAGGTGGAAATATGAGCTGTTTTGATCATTCCACTTTGAACCTTTTCTCTCACCAAATGGCAATCAATTTCAATGTGTTTAGTCCGTTCATGAAATACTGGATTAGAAGCAATGTGGAGCGCTGCTTGGTTGTCACAATATAACTTGATTGCATGTATTCGACGCCTAAATCTTGCAAAATATATCGTAACCAAGTAATTTCATAACAAGCGGCAGCCATGGAACGATATTCAGCTTCCGCACTAGATCGGGATACTGTGGTTTGCTTCTTCGTCTTCCAAGGAACCAAAGAATTGCCAAGAAATACACAATACCCGGTAGTATAACGTCGAGTATCATGACATCGAGCCTAATCCGCATCACAAAAGGCATTAAAGTGAATTGGACTGTTGGCAAAAAGAAAAATACCTTGCCCTGGTGCACGTTTGACATAGCGCAAAACCCGATAAGCTGCCTGTAGATGTGGTGTTCCTTATCCATGAACTGGCTTAGAGTGTGAACGGCATACACCAAGTTAGGCCGGGTAATTGTCAAATAGATCAGCCTCCCCACAAGCCTTCGATACGAAGATGGATCATCAATGTAGTCGCCATCATGTTTGCTAAGGGACAAATTATGCTCCATGGGTGAATCGGCTGGTTTTGCACCAAGCTGTTCTGCATCCTCTAGTATTTCAAGTGCATACTTGCGTTGTGAAAGAGCTATGCCTTTGCTATATGAGCAATCTCGATGCCAAGAAAATATTTCAGTTGACCAAGGTCTTTCAATTTGAATTGTTACAGCAAGTATGACTTGGTTGCTTCAATGTCTTGTAAACTATTCCTTGTCAAAATGATATCATCCACATAGATGAGAAAGGCGGTGAATGTCTTACCTCGGGTTCGGAAGAACAATGAATAATCTGCCTTCGATTGATGATAGTCCACTTGCTTAAGGGCTGTGGAAAGCTTAATAAACCATTGACGTGAAGCTTGTTTGAGTCCATACAAGGATTTATGAAGCTTGCATACACGAGTCTCCCCTTTTCGTCCGAATCCAGGAGGTAGATGCATATAAACATCCTCATCAAGATCACCATTGAGGAAAGCATTATTGACATCAAGCTGATGAAGATGCCAACGACGCGTGGAAGCAACGGCGAGAAGGAGGCGGACGGTGGCAAGCTTTGCAATAGGGGCAAAAGTTTCCCGATAGTCCAAACCCTCAACCTGACTATAGCCTTTTGCCACCAAATGTGCTTTATACTAATCAAGAGAACCATCAGGATGAAGTTTGACCTTGTAAAGCCACTAACAACCAATGGGTTTCTTGCCGAGGGGCAAAGATTGAAGAGTCCATATGCCATTAGCCTCGAGGGCAGCCAATTCTTGGGTCATGGCATGACGTCATTGAGGGTCATAAGCTGCTTGAACATAAGAGGTGGGTTCTTTGACCGCCAAAAGAGAAGCACTAAAAACACGATGGTGTGAGGACAAGTGATCATATGTAAGGACATGAGAGAGAGGATGTTTGGTACCTTGGGGTTCAATCGATGCCAAGTTAGATAATGGGAGAGACTGGGCTGGTAAGTTTATGTTGACATGATACTGCTGAAGATAACTAGGCGTGGTGGTACGCCGAGGCAGTGTTGGAGAGACCGGTGCAAGAGGAGATGGAGGTGCTAGAAGTGCGAGATTAGGTGCTGGAAGGGTAAAGGCATGTGCTGGAAGCTCAGGGGCAGGCGTTGGAAGTGTTTCCAACGCAAGGTCAGGGGCTAGAAACTGGGAACTAGGAGGATGAAGTCCAAGAGTTGGGGCATCATCAAAATGGGTGGGATGAGAAGTTGGGAAGATAAGAGAAGAGTCGGTAAGGGAAGATTAGAAAAGGGAAAGTATTTTCATGAAAGATGACATCCCGAGAAATAACATTTTTACCTGTATTGAGATCATAAACCCGATAGCCCTTTGTGCCATATGGGTAACCAAGAAAAATGCAACATGTGGCCCTAGCATCAAATTTGGTTGGACGTAGATAATGAGTAAAGGCAAAGCACAAACAACCAAAAACCCTTAAGTGGTCATAGACTAGGGGTTTTCGAAAAAAGATTTCGTACGGAGTTTTTCCTTTAAGAACTTGTGTCGGAGTGCGGTTGATAAGATATGTGGCAGTGAGTATGGCATCCCCCCAAAATTTCTTAGGAAGTTTGGCTTGGAAGAGTAAAGCTCGGGCAACATTGAGAAGATGTCGGTGTTTTTTTTCGGCTACTCCATTTTGCTGTGGAGTGGAGACACAACTAGTGTGATGTAAAATCCCTTTATCAGAAAAAAAAATTGTGTCATTAGAAACTCAGGTCCATTATCACTGCGAACAATTTTAATCTGGGAAGAGAATTGTGTTTCAACAAGATTGATAAAGGTAGTGAGCTTTTGGCGTGCATCTGATTTGTGGTGCATTAAATAAACCCATATAAATCTTGAGTAATCATCGACAATGGTTAAGAAGTATTGGGTCTTAGTGATGGAAGGGACATGATATCCACCCTAAATATCAACATGAATTAATTCAAATTGTGCAAGTGAATTAATAGAACTCAAAGGAAATGAACGACGAGTTTGTTTACCTAAAAGACAAACCAAACAATCATCAATGTCACAAAACTTCATGTTTTTAATAGAAAGGGAAAGAGCACGTAAGCCTTTATTTAAAAGATGACCAAGGCTTTGATGCCAAAGTTGAGAAGAAGAATGAACAAGGGCTAAAAAGGAAATTGCACCTAGCTGTCTTCGTAGTATCAAGATAGTAGAGACCTTCCCTATCAGTTCCTGTCCCAATCATCTTCTCCGAACGTTGGTCCTAAACAATACAAGATTCATTAGTAAACAGTGCAAGACAAGATGAGCTTTTGGTGAACTTGCTAACAGAGATTAAATTTAATCTAAATGAGGGAACACAAAGCACATTATGAAGAATAAAATCATCCGAGAAAACAGATAGTGTTGATGTGGGTGACATTGACAAGAGCATGATCAGGAAGGTACACTTGACGATTAGAGACTGGAGTGCATGTAGTCAACAACTTAGGTGAACAAACCATGTGATTGGTGGCACCAGTATCAAAAATCCAGTTGAGTCCACCAACGAAAGCAGAGGCACATAAGATGTTACTTGAGAGATCGTTGGTGCTGGAAACAGTGTTGACATGATTAGCCAAAATTGTGAGCTTGTTTTGATTGAGGAGAGCAAGGAAGCTCTGGTATTGTGCTGTGATGAGATTGTATGATGAAGGAGCTGCAATGCCCACGGGAGTGGCATCAACATGATGGACCGAAGGAGAAAATGACCCCCAACGACCTTGAGAGTCACTGTTGCCGCCAGTGGATTGAGCCTTCTTCAATTTACGGCATTAGTCAATAGTGTGCCGACGCCAGCCACAATAATCACAGTTTAGATGTTCACGACATGTATCAGAGGTGTGTCCTGTGGCATCACAACGCTCACACTTAAGATGAAGGTTTTTAGGTGAGAAATTTCTACCAGAATTTCGAGGACCATGAACGGCGAAGGCTGCAGCGTCAGTGGGTGGTGTTTTCCCGAGGGCATGAGTAGAAACTGCCCGTTGCTTTTCATCCTAGGTAATAAGGGAAAAAGTTTTGTTGACTGCAGGAAATGGGTCCATTAGTAGGATTTGAACTCGAACTCCAGCGTATACGTCATTTAATCCCATAAGAAATTTCATGGTCTTTTGGTGCTGGAGGAATTGGAACATCTCTTTGGCTGCTCCGCAGTTGCAAGATGGAAGAGGACAAAGTGCATCTCTCTCATCCTATAAGCCCTTCAACTTGGTGTAATAGCATCAATAGTCATGCTTCCTTGAACGCAGTCATGAATTTCTTGCTCAATATGAAAAATATGGACACTATTAACGTGAGAGAATCGTTCCTTCAGATCATTCCATATGTTGGACGCAACATCGTTATAAATGATGCTCGCACCAATATCCGGGGAGATGGAATTGAGGAGCCAGCTCTTGACGAGATTGTTACAACGTGTCCACTGTTGGAGAGTTGTGGAAGAACCATGTAGAGGCTTCTTGAGGGTGCCATCAACGAAACCTTCTTTGTTTTTGGTGTTGAGCGCCATGAGCATGGAGCGACTCCAGGTCAGATAGTTTTCGTCATTCAGGAGTTGTGTGACAAGGACAACCCCTAGTTGATCAGAGTGATGAAGGTAGAGAGGATCATTAGGATCATCATATTTGGGTTGCTCAGGCTTGGCTGAGGCTTGAGAATCATTTTTGGGGCTGAGGCTTGAGGTGATTCGCTGTCGTTGATCGCCATAGAGGTTAGCAAGAGGACAGACTAGGGTTTGGGTTTGTGTGCGTAACCTTAGGCTCTGATACCATGAAAGAATTGATAATTCGTATGTATTGATAATAAAATAGAATGAGGTACAAAACCTTTATACAAATACAATAGCCAATTAGGGTGCTGAAAACTAGCCTAAATGAATCATTCCTTAATGTACACGTCTACATAAAAGGAATGAAATAAACTAAATATCTGTACAAATCAATGATCAATATTCAGAATCAATCACGTTGATTTAGTTGGGATTTTACGCTCCGCAACAAAAACAACCCAAAAGGAACATAAACAAGGAAAGAAAAAGATAGCAGCCTAGGGGACAAACCCGCCCAGGAGCAAGCAGAAAAAACCACACAGACAGGCTAGAGAAAAAGAAAGCAGAAAGTAACATAAACAACACACATACAACAGTAGGACGCAACTTTCCTCCTAGCCAGGCCCCTATAAGCCTATACATATGGTACTTAATTACTACTGTGGCCTAAGTGGTGGCTGTTTTAAAATTAATACAAATCCAGTTGAAAGTTGAAACAGAGCTCAGATATTATCATCATCAGAGTCGTTGCTTAATGCACTAGACATGCTTTTGAGATAAACGATATAAATACTATTATCTTTTAATGCATCTTTTATGAAATGAACATGACATTGACTGCATACAACAAGTAGAGGAAAGAAGAGTTACCGGGCATTCTCCAGCTGCTCAGTAGGCTGAGTGTGGTTTGGGGTTTGTGGGAGGCATGAAGTAAATGAATTGCTAGGTTGTCTCCTTTATCCTTATATAAGGAAAGAGACAGTGATGTTGAAGAGTCCCAGTAAAGATATTTTCAATGACAGCTACTCCTCTATAAACCTAATAAAGATATTTTCAATGTATTTGGAATGCTCTAGAATTTCTAACCATGAGGGGCACGCGGCACCACAGCTTGAAAATGTGTGTGACTGTCATGGCATGGGTTCTCTGTGGAATCTTATCCTTTTGCCATCCGTATTGTACTACTGGGATCTCACCACAGCACATATAGACAAAATGCAGATATTGCAAAGTTTCAATCACTAGGGTCATTTAAAACCCTAACCCTAGTAGCTGCTCCTGCTGCTTTTGCAAACATAGATACAAGTTTTCCCAAGTTTTCTTTATCTTCTGTGCAAAGCATGTCTTCCTTCTTTTTGGTGTGATTGTCATGGCCTGGAATCTTATCCTTTTGCCATCCGTATTGTACTATTGGCATCTCACCACAGCACATATAGACAAAAAGCAGATATTGCAAAGTTTCAATCACTAGGGTCATTTAAAACCCTAATCCTAGTAGCTGCTCCTGCTGCTTTCGCAAATATAGATACAAGTTTTCCCAAGTTTTCTTTATCTTTTGTGCAAAGCATGTCTTCCTTCTTTTTGGTGTGATTGTCATGGCATGGAATCTTATCCTTTTGCCATCCGTATTGTACTACTGGCATCTTACCAGAGCACATATGGACAAAATGCAGATATTGCAAAGTTTCAATCACTAGGGTCATTTAAAACCCTAACCCTAGTAGCTGCTCCTGCTGCTTTTGAAAATATAGATACAAGTTTTCCCAAGTTTCCTTTATCTTCTGTGCAAAGCATGTCTTCCTTCTTTTTGGTGTGATTGTCATGGCGTCGAATCTTATCCTTTTGCCACCCGTATTGTACTACTGGCATCTCACCACAGCACATATAGACAAAATGCACATATTGCAAAGTTTCAATCACTAGGGTCATTTAGAACTCTAACCATAGTAGCTGCTCCTACCGCTTTTGCAAACATAGATACAAGTTTTTCCAAGTTTTCTTTATCTCCTGTACAAAGCATGTCTTCCTTCTTTTTCGTGTGATTGTCATGGCGTGGAATCTTATCCTTTTACCATCCGTATTGTACTACTGGCATCTCACCACAGCACATATAGACAAAATGCACATATTGCAAAGTTTCAATCACTAGGGTCATTTAAAACCCTAACCCTAGTAGCTGCTCCTGCCGCTTTTGCAAATGTAGACACAAGTTTTCCCAAGTTTTCTTTATCTTCTGTGCAAAGCATGTCTTCCTTCTTTTTGATGTGATTGTCATGGCGTGGAATCTTAACCTTTTGCCATCCGTATTGTACTACTGGCATCTCACCACGGCACATATAGACAAAATGCACATATTGCAAAGTTTCAATCACTAGGGTCATTTAAAACCCTAACCCTAGTAGCTGCTCCTGCCGCTTTTGCAAATATAGATACAAGTTTTCCAA